>NC_143525.1:42729534-43029534 GCF_031878675.1 Megascapheus bottae | reverse complement strand
GCTTTTGCCAAATTCATCAAAACTTGTCTCACCCTATACAATATTAAGGTAGAACTACATAAGCTCTTCTTGAGAGGCTTTATTTTACATTTCTTCTACAACTTTTCTTCTTAATGTTCTCAGTTTGTCATATATTCATTTAAAAAACAATCCTCAACGGGGTGGGAACATGGCTTAGTGGTAGAATGCTTGCTTAGCATGCATGAAGCCCTGAGTTCACAGGAAAAGCCAGAAAGTGGCATTGTGGCTTAAGTGGCAGAGCGCTATCCTTGAGCAAAAAGTGACCAAGGACAGTGTCCAAGCCCTGAGTTCAAGCCCCAGGACTGGCCAAACAAAATCCTCAAAGCTATCCAATATTAATTATAGTTGGTATCCAATTAATAATAATTCAACTTAGGGCTGAGCACAGTGGCTAACACCTATAAACCTAGCTACACTAGAGGCTGAGATCTGATGATCGTGGTTCAAAGCCAACCCAGGCACTACAAAACCCATGAGACTCTTATCTCCAATTAATCACCAGAAAACTGAAAGTTGCACTGTGGCTCCAGGGGTATGGCAGTAGCCTTGAGCTGAAGAGCTCAGAGATAGCACCCAGCCCCAGAGTTCAGGTCTCACAATTGACCACAAAAAAAATCAACTTAGGGTTTTCTGGTTTTAGAATAGTGTAATAGCGATATGTATTCAGTAGTAACTATACTTTGAATTTTCATCTTTTCCCAACACACACCAATATACTTCTTCATGATACAGTGTCAGAAACAGACTTCCATGTTGACCATGAATTTATGAAGATAAGCAACAGATATGCTACAGTCCATTATGCTATAAGCTATGCTCAACAGGTTACATATTTTAAATGCATATTTGACCTATGATATTTTCATCCTATGATAGGTTTATCAGTGCAGAAACAATCTAAATCAAGGCATATATGTCATACATGTCCCACTAAATATTTCTTTCTTTCTTCCTTTTGTGGGTCAGGAAGCTTGAATTCTGGGTCTGGGCGTTTTCCCTGAACGCTTCAGCTCAAGGCTCTGGTCCTACCCCTGGAGCAACAGCACCATTACCCATTTTCTAGTGGTTAATTGGAGATAAGAGTCTCGTGTTCTTTAGTGTCGAGGCTGGCTTAGAACAGCGATGCTCAGGTCTCAGTCTCCTGAGTAGCTAGGATTACAGGCGTGAGCCACCACACCTGACTTCTACTAAATATTTTCTATGTATGGTTTATCTCTACAGTGTTCTACTTTACATCAATGGGATGTAAAAATTATTTTATTTACTTCATTACACCTGAATTTCAGTACATATAGAATTAATAAAAATTATAATCTAGTATTGCCTGTAGTTGAGGAACACTACAATTTAACCAACCCCTACATTCCCAATTTCTAATTATGGGTAATTAAACATGACTACAGACATTTTCTTTTCTTTTTCCTTTTTTTTTTTCTTTTTTGCCAGTCCTGGGCAAAAAAAAAGTCAGGGCCTGAGCACTGTCCTTGGACTTTCTCAAGGCTAGAGCTCTACCACTTGAGCCTCAGCACCATTCCGGCTTTTTTTTTTTCTATGTATGTATTCCTACCGAGGAATCGAACCCAGGACTTCATGCATGCTACACAAGCACTCTACCGCTAGGCCAAACTCCCGGCCTGACATTTTCTTTTTTAACTTTATACAGAAATATAAAATACATACCCCCCCCCAAACAACCTAGGCCACAGTGTATAAACCTCAATTCATATTCACAAACCTAACATACCAATGTACTCAACAAACAAATCAACTAACAGAACATTATCAGTATCCCTGAAGTCTCCCTTTACACCCACCTTCTAATACTGTTCATTTTACTCCATAAAGATAAGTGACTTTCTAATCCCACAGATAGGCCTTGTCTACTTCTACCTTTTTTTAATTTTTTTTTTTTTTTTGCCAGTCCTGGGCTTGAGCTCAGGGCCTGAGCAATGTCCTTGGACTTTCTCAAGGCTAGAGCTCTACCACTTGAGCCTCAGCGCCACTTCCGGTTTTTTTCTATGTATGTGGTACCAAGGAATCGAACCAGGGTCTTCATGCATGCTAGGCAAGCACTTTAACCACTAGGCCAAACTCCCAGCCCTTTTTAACTTTTTTTTGAGGGGGAAATGTTACTGGGGTTTGAATTCAGGAGCTTGGGCTGCTTTTGAGGTAAAGTTGTGTAGTCTTTTTTGTTCTTGTTGCAGTCATTATTGTTAAGGTGGGCCTGAAGCAAGATCCTCCTATTTACTCTTCACACACAGCTGGAAGGACAGGCATGTACCACAGCTCCCTTTTTCTGCTGAGATGGAGCCTCACTAATTTTACCCAGTCTGGATCAAACCACAATATCTGATCTTTTCCTCCAAAGCACCTGCAGTAAATAATGTTGACTATCTTTTATTAGGAAGATTTAAAGCTAAACATATGGTAAAAACTATTGTAGTAAGTACTAAAGTGGGAATCAGGAATTCAGGGATCTGTCTGACCATACCACTATAGGCCTAGCTTTTCTGGATTTTGTTACTTTTCATTAGTAAAACTAGGGTGCTAGCAGTTAAGGCTAGAGAATAAATAAAACACTTTTCTCTTGTTGAAAAATTTAAGTAGATGAAACTAATCTGCTGTTAGCTTTCACTTTTTGAGTATTATATGTTTTCTAGGCTAGCCTTGAACTTAGTTTAAAGTGATTCAGGTTCACCCAAGTAGCTGAAACTGTTTTTCCTCTCCTTCCTTCCTCCTTCCCTCTCACCCTTTCTCTCTCCCCTTTCTAACAATTTATTATACTTTTTAACAGAAACACTGCCAATCAGGAATACCTTCTGTCTAATTTAGCAATTAAAAACAAAATCTGTCCCTGTTGTCCCTCCTTCCTGATCTCTTTGTCTAGATATTTTTGTTCTTTTCTGAATTGCTGAAGAATAAATTGGTGACAGTGTGCTCTATTACCACAGAATAGCTACATGCATACTTAATAAGAGCAAGGACATAGGAATATTGATATAATAACTACTATTATTAGTTTATGCAGAGTCTGCATTCAGACTGTCCCTATTACCTAGACATAGAGGACGTAGTTTTAGAATTGATTAGCTTGATTTTGTGAAATATACTCAAATAGAGTTAATTGTTTTTAGTTTTTTAAAGGTAGATAACCTAGTGAATACTGTGAAATAGATACACTCATGTAGTCTATACCCTTAACAGTTTTTATTATTACAGAAAGTTCCCTTGGTTCTATCATTGGTTCATCTAGTATCCTTTTTATGAACATTTGAGGTGTTTCTTGTTTAGTACTATTTATGAGTAAATTTAGTGAGTAAATACAGTGAATTTCTGTATACGTAGGAAATAAGTTAGAGTAGAGATATGTTTAGGAAACTGTGAAACATTTTGCAAAATTAGCAGTACCATTTTAAATATTTTGTCAGCAGAGTGCAGTTGTGTATGTTCTTCATGTTTAGTATTGCCATTATATGTGTGTGTGTGTGTGTGCTGCGTGCGCGTGTGTTTGTGTGCATGTGTGTACCTGTATGTGTGTATGTATGTGTATGTGCTGATACAGGGGTTTGTACTCAGCTTCATATTCTTGCTTAGCTTTTTTCTCAAGGCTGGCACTTGAGTCATATTTCCACTTCCAGCTTTTTGCTAGTTAATGGAAGATAATTGTCTCACAGATTTGTCTGCCTGGGCTAGTGTCTAACTGAGATCTGCTGATCTCAGCCTCCTGAGTAGCTAGGATTTCAGACACCCAGCTCGATTTCATTTTATATAGGCGCTGGTGGCCAACGCCTGCAATACTAGCTGCTTAGGAAGCTGAGATCTGAGAATCACAGTTTGAAGCTAGCTGTGACAGGAAGTACTCTATCTGCAATAAATAATGTTGACTACTTTTTACTAGGAAGAATTAAATAATTACGTATTTATTTTGTTTTGCATTTTTTGGATGACTGATAATATTGAACACTTCATATGCCATATACCATGCCAAGTAGTTTTGAAAAACTAGGATTCTGAAAAACTATCATAAAGGGCTATATGAGAACTTGGGATGTCAGATCTCAGCTTCCTGAGGATCTCAGCAGCTAGTATTGCAGGCATCAAAGCCTGGCTACTTCCAGACTTTCCTGCCAAGGCTAGCTTCGAATTGTGATCTCAGATTTAAGCCTTCTACATAGCTAGGAGGTATGACCCACTGGGGCCCTGCTCTCCTATTATTATTCTTTACTTTTTTTGCGGGGGGGGGGAGGAGAGGAGGGAAGGTCATGGCCTGGGCACTGTCCCTGAGTTCTTCAGCTCAAGGCTACCCCTGAGCCTGGGTGCTGTGCCTAAACTCTTCAGCTCAAGGCTACCACCCTACCTTTGAGCCATAGCCCCACTTCCTGTTTTCTAGTGATTAATGGGAAGTAAGAGTCTCTCTGCTTCTATTGCCTGGGCTGGCTTTGAACTTCAATCCTCAGATCTCAGGATTCTGAGTAGCTAGGATTACAGGTGTGAGCCACCACATGTGAATGCATGTCTCTACACTTTGTCAAAACCTGTACAACAGGGCTGGAGGTTGTGGCTCAAGTGGAAGCTAAAACACTTGCCTAGTAAGCATTGCCCTGTGTTCCATACTTTGGTAATGCCAAAAATAAAAACTTAAATATAGAAAATACCCACAGAGGGAAGGTAGTTTGGCCTAGTGGTAGAGTGCTTGCCTAGTATTCATGAAGACCAGGGTTCAATTCCTTGGTGCCACATCCATAGAAAAAGCTGGAAGTGGTGCTATGCTTCAAGTGGTACAGTTCTAGCCTTGAGAAAGCCCAAGGACAGTGCTCAGGACTTGAGTTCAAGTGCCAGGACTAGCAAAAAAAAAAAAAAGAAAGAAAGAAAAAATGAAAACACGCACAGATTAGAGGATGAGGGAGGGAATGTAGGAGAAAAACAGGAGAAGGGGTATCAATGTTAAAGAAGTAATGTAACCACTACCTGGCGAACGTAACTGTAACCCCTCTATATGATACCTCGACAATAAAATACAATTAAAAAAAAAAAAAAAGCAGGGCACAATGGCACACACCTGAAATCCCAGCTACTCAGGAGGCTGAAATATGAGGACTGCAATTCAAATCCAGCCTAGGTACTAAAGACCTCGAGACTCTTATCTCCAATTAACCACTAGAAAACGGGAAATGGTGCTGTGACTCAAGGGGTAGGGTGGTAGTGTTGAGCTGAAGAGCTCAGGGACAGCATCCAGGCCCAGGGTTCAAGCCCCTCAAACAACCAAAAAGAGAGGGGGGGTAGGGAGGGGAAGAAAAAAAAAGAAAGAAAGAAAAATACCCACTGAGGCAATCCTTTCCTTTTAGGCAATAATAATGTGTCAATATTGACTTAAGAAGAATAACAAATATACCATATATGAAGAATTTTTTGCCATTCCTGGGACTTGAACTCAGGGCTTTATCAAGGCTAGAGCTTTACCACTTGAGCCACGGCATCACTTCTGGCTTTTTCTGTCTGTGGTACCGAGGAATCGAACCTGGGTCTTTGTGCATGCTAGGCAAGCACTCTACTGTCTAGGCCACGGTCCCAGCCCTATGAAGATTTTAATAACAGAAGGGAACTATGTGCCTGTGGCAGGCAATGTGGGACAAGTACGCTAATTTTTCTGTGCCACAATCATCCTACTTATGGTTCCTGTGTAACTGAGGTGACAGGTTGTGATGAAAGGCCTCAGGCACTTTTTGCCTGTACAATGCTATGGATCATCACCTCCTGAGTAGCCAGGATAACATGTGTGAGCCACCACACGTCAACCTTTTTGATTTCAAAAAACTTACCAGGTCTAATGAAGACATTTTCCACAGACAACATTGCTGCTATTGGAAGTAGTAAATCTTCACAATCAAGAGAAGCAGCTTTGATTACTGCACATGTCAGATGTGGAGGGAGAGGAAACTCCACCATAGAAAAACCCAATCTTGTCACATGGCCACTCCTTAATAGAAAGAAAAAGTTCTTACGTCTACTTTAGAAAAATACAAATATAATGCTGATGAAAATAAATCAGATGTAATTTAAATTTCCTTAATTGACCTCCAGAAATTCAATCCCAAGATGGGGGAAAAGAAAAACACTGTGGTTACTGACAAGAGGAACATGAAGATATAAATTGTCTATTGTCAAAACCACCCAAAAATTAAACAAATGAGTCAGAAGACAACAGTATAAAAGATACGAACATACTACAGAAGCACAAAGGATGTCTTTTTTTGAAAGTCCTGGGGCTTGAACACAGGACCTGAGCACTGTCCTTGGGCTTCCTGAAGGCTAGAAGTCTAGCACTTGAACCATAGCACCACTTCCAGCTTTTGCTATGTATGTGGTACTAAGGAATCAAACCAGGTCTTCGTGCATGCTAGCAAGCACTCTATCACTAGGCCAAACTCCCAGCCCCAAAGGATGTCTCTGAAGAAATAAAGGAGTGATAAAGGACCTTCCCCCATCTCACAATCCTCAGAATGAAGATTCTGGCTCTCTTATCGTTTTTATATATCCAGCATAATGTGCAACACTAAAAGGGCATTCAGGGGGCTGGGAGTTTGGCCTAGTGGTAGAATGCTTGCCTAGCATGCACGAAGACCCGGGTTGGATTCCTCAGTACCACATACATAGAAAAAAGTCAGAAATGGTGCTGATACTCAAGTGGTAGAGCTCTAGCCTTGAGAAACTCCAAGGACATTGTTCAGGCCCTGAGCTCAAGCCCAGGACTGGCAAAAAAAAAAGTGGATTGAGTTTGACGGTTCTTTTTGCTTTTGCTTTAGTTTAGAGGGTTTTTGTTTTGTTTTGTTTTGACAGAATCTTACTAAGCAGCCCAGGCTTGTCTTGAAATTAGTATACTCCTTCCTCAGTCTCTCATGTGCTTGTATACGTACTGCCATGTTCAGCTAAAAAATACTTTCATAAGACAAGGTTTAAAAAAAATCCATTCAAACTGAGACAAATAATTTTCTACTGAAAAGGGAAGTACTTAAAGAAAGATCAACAATCTGTCTTTAATTTTTTTTTACCTGTCAATTGCATCACATTGATAAAGTTGTTTAAGAGCTTCCAAAATAAGTCTCTCATTAGGTGGATCCAAATAGGGAAACCTGTGCATTTAAATGAGATATGAAGGGAGGAGTTGGGGGAAGGGGAAGGGAAAGGAGGACAAAAACATGAGAAGGGCTATCAAGGTTTGAGAAGGAATGCACCCCACTACCTGATGAATGTAACTGTAACCCCTCTATACATTAACCTGACAATAAAATGCAATTTAAAAAATGAGATATGAAATATAAAGTTTGTTCCTAAAACATGGTAGAGTTTTTACAGATTTGAACACCATTTTTTTTTAATTTACTTCTCTAGTTCTCAAATCCTCTTCTAAAAAATCTCCTGGTCTTTTGTGCCCAGGCTGGCTTTGAACCTTGATCCTCAGATCCAACCTCCAGAGTAGCTAGGATTACAGGCGTGTGAAACTCTTACTACTCCTCTTAGTCTCATCCTGCCAAACCTCCCAACCAATATTATGTATTTTCTCTAGCACAATTCTTATATTTTTGTATTTGTGTGTGTGTGTGTGTGTGTGTGTGTGTGTGCACTTGTACTGGCCTGAGACTTGAACTCAGGGACTGGGCACTGTCTCTGAGCATTTTTGCTCAAAGCTGGAGTTCTACCATATGAACCTCAGCTCCACTTCTGGTTTCCTGGTGGTTAAAGACTCCCACTGACCTTCCTTCCCAGACTAGCTTCAAAACATAATCCTCCTATCTCAGTCCCCTGAGTAATTAAGATTACACGTATGAATTGCTCATGTCCAACTACAAAAACTACTCTCCCCCCAGCCAGTCATTGGACTTGAACTCTAGGCCTTGGCAATATCCTTGAGCTTCTTTGGCTCAAGGCTACTGCCATACCCCTTGAGCCACAACCCCCACTTCCCATTTTTTCTTGTGATTAATTGGAGGTAAGAGTCTCACATTCTTTAGTGCTAGGGCTGGCTTTGATCCATTATCCTCAGATCTTAGCATCTTGAGTAGGTAGGATTGCATGCATGAGCCACCATGCCCAGTACAAAAAGAATTTTGAAGAATGACCTGACTTCACCCAAACACATTTTTCTTTTTTTCCAACTTCCCTATGTTACATACCTTATGACATCGTGTATGGCAAGGCACTTTAAGGTCAGAACTACAGATGTCAAACTAGTTCTCTTAATCTCAGGAATCACATGGTCAGGCATACACTGGTTCCAAAAATCTTTACTATAAATCCGAAAACATTTTCCTGTGGCAGTCCGTCCAGCTCGGCCACTTCGCTGTAAGGCCTCACTTCTAAAAATAGAAAGAAAAAAAAAAAAGAGCCCCCAAATTGTTTTGTAAGTTTCCTAAACAATTTGCTTCCTATCCCCAAATAAAGTAGAAATCATTTTTTAATTTAATTGTATTGACAAGGTGATGTACAGAGGGGTTACAGCCTCCCTCATTTTTCTGCCAAATTCCCTTCCCTCAGTTCCCACTTCCCCCGCATAAAGTAGAAATTATATAATCAACTATTCTTTAAATAAAAAGGCCTAACAGAAAGACTTACTTTGAAATGGGAACCACTTCCAGGATATCCAGCCCTAACCTAGGGTTATGATTTAGCTGTTTCACAAAGCCACCATCTACCACATACCTAAAGAAAGAATGAAAAGAGGTTGTTTCTAGAAACTAAAGAGACTTAATTTTTTTTGTGAATTATTTTTTATTTTTTTTCCAGTTGTCGGGCTTGAACTTATAGCCTGAGCACTGTCCTGGGACTTTTTCTCAAGGCTAGAGCTCTATCACTTGAGCCATAGCACCACTTCCAGCTTTTTTCTATGTTGGTGGTACCAAGAAATTGAACCCTCGTCTTCGTGCATACTAGGCAAGGACTATACCACTAGGCCAAACTCCCGGCCCTGAGACTTAATTATTTTTAACCACTTTATATTCTCCTTTTTTTTCCTACTTTTATTTTAAGTATAAAACTTAAAAGATGCTGGTAAGAATACAAAACTTTTGGCCAGGGGCTGGGAGTTTGGCCTAGTAGTAGAGTGCTTGCTTAGCATGCACAAAAACCAGGGTTCGATTCCATGGTACCACATACATAGAAAAGCCAGAAGTGGTAGAGCTCTAGCCTTGAGAAAAACCCAAGGACAGTGCTCAGGCCCTGTGTTCAGGCCCCAGGACTGGCAGGAAAAAAAAACAAAAACAAACTTTTAGCCAGGCATTGGTGGTTCATGCCTGTATTAGCTATTCAGGAGGCTGAGATTTAAAGATAGCAGTTTGAAGTCAGCCAGGACAGGAAAGTCTATGATACTCTTACCTCCAGTTAATCACCAAAAAGCCAAAAGTGGAGCTGAGGCTCAAGTGGTAGACTTTCCAGCCCTGAGTTAAAAAGATCAGGGACAGTGTCCAGCTCCTGACTTCAAGTCCCAAGATGGGCATACACACACACACGCACACACAAAGGCCAGGTGTTGGTGACTCGTGCCTATAACTGGAGCTACTCAGGAGGCTGAAATCTGAGGATCATGGTTCAAAGGTCAGCCCAGGCCAAAATGTCCCCATGAGACTCTTATCTACAACTGACCATTCAAAAGCTGGAAATGTTACCCGAGCTCAAGTGGTAGAGCACTAGCCTTGAGCACCACGAGGCTCAGGGACAGCCTTCAGGCCCTGAATACAAACCCAGGACTAGAAAAACACTTTTTTACAAATTTCAAAAATGCAATTTCATTCCAAAATATACACTCAAAAAGAACCTGGAACAAGTACACATTACACAAATAAATGTCCATAACCCAGTAGCAAATATAAATCTACTTCAATGTTCATTAAAGACTAAGAGATGACTAAGGATGAACAAATTGGGGTAAACAATGGAATATTATTTCATACATGCTACAATATGGATGAACCTCTAAAACATGCTAAGTAAAGAAATGAGACAAACCAGGAGCATGGCCTAATGGTAGAGTGCTTGCCTAGCATGAATGAAGCCATGGGTTCAATTCCTCAGTACCACATACAAAGAAAATGCCAGTAGTGCTGAGGCTCATGGGGTAGAGGTCTAGCCTTGAGAAAGCCCAAGGACAGTGCCCAGGCCCTGAGTTCAAGCCCTAGGACTGGCAAAAAAAAAAAAAAAAAAAAAAAAGACATAAAAAATCATACATTGTATAATTCTATTTATATGCTATATCCAGAATAAAAATAAAAACTACACTGGTGGCTTCAAGGGGCTAAAATGGAGAAGCCAAATGTGGGATTCTTGCCTAATGGACTAAGTGATAAAATGTTCTAAAACTAGAGATAGATAGTGCAAATGTACTAAACGCCGCTTGTTTGTGTTTAAGTTATTAATTTTTCAATAAAGAAAATTAAACAAACTTCCGAGTCAGATCTAGATCATTCTAAAAGATTCAAGATCAATCCTAATGGCCTTTAACACATAATTTATTATTATCATTATTATTTCTTGCCAGACCCAAGGCTTGAACTCAGGGCTTGGGCACTGTCATTGGGCTTTCGCAAGGCTAGCACTCTACCACTTCAACCACAAGAGCACTATCAGCTTTTTCTATGCATGTGGTATGGAGGAGTCAAACCCAGGGGTTCTTCCATAAACACTCTACCACTGGGCCACATTCCTGGCCCCACACAAAACTTTAAGTCAAATAAACAGAAAACAAGTCAGGTATACAATTAAGTTAGAAACAGCAGTAAGTTTCTAATTCACTAAAGCAACATTTTAAAGCAAGCTACATAATAGCATTTGCTTGTGGGGGGGGGGGAGAAAACTACATTGGCTTCTTTGACTTAAAGAGAACTTTCAAAAGTTGTACCTGATCCCATCTATTGTCAAAGATGTTGCAGAAATATTGGTGGATATGACACATTTTCTAATTCCAGGTGGAGGTGGTAAAAATATTCTCCTTTGTTGATCTAAAATACATGTAAAGAAAAAGCACTGGTTTATAACATGTCTTTCTCACCCTCATATCTTGAAGAGGTCATTTTTTAAAAAAAAATTAAAAGTTATATTTTCTTCAAAGCAAGCCCAGGCACTAAAGTCTTTGAGACTCTTATCTTCAATTAACCACCAGAAAACTGGAAGTGGTGCTGTGCCTTAAGGGGTAGGGCAGTAGCCTTGAGCTGAAGAGCTCAGGGACAATGTCTAGGCCCAGAGTTCAAGTCTCATGAACTACCAAAAAAAAAAAAGTTATGTTTTCTCTACTTCAATAATCTTCAATATAAAATACAATGGCAACAAGTATTTCTTCTTTATCTTTCACTGTTAAGTGAAATCATAGATTACTATAATAAAACCACCTCTACAGCAAATTCATTTACCTAAGTTATGGTTCCATTTAAGGATATCTATGGATTTCACATACACACACAAATCAGAAAATGTTTTCAGATTCCCTGAAGCCAATGCATAAACAAACTGAAGACCTCTTTCTGCCTTAAAAACTAATGAGCTAGCTAAGTACTTTTTGCTTGGGGGAGAGGGGGATGTCAGGCTGTGTGCCTGCTAAACTAGTAATTACCTCTCAAAAGAAGTAACACACCAGGCCTGGTGGTTCACTCCTATAATCCTAGCTATTCAGCAGGCTGAGATCTGAGGATCAAGGTTCAAAGCCAGCCCTGGCACAGGAGAATCTAAGATTCTTATCTCCATTTAACCTCTAGAAAACGGAAAGTAGGGCTTGGCTCAAAAGTAGGGTAGTAGCCTTGAGCTGAACTGCTCAGGGACAGCGCCCAGGCTGACTTCAAGCCTCACAACCACCACCTCCCCACCCAGAAAAAAAGAAGTAACACCATAGCCAACAGACAAGATAAAATAATGGCATTTGCAGGGAAGAGGATGAATCTAGAGCGAATCATGTTGAAAGAGACAAATCAGGACCAAAGGAACAAAAGGCACATGGTATCCTTAATATGTGACTATTAGATCCAAACAGCACAAGAGCGAGGACTCAATATTTGCATACCCAATGCTATGGACATGGTATTGGAAATATAAACACAACTACATAGACATAAAAACTTATGATTCTATAGATATAATGTTTTATTACATAGATTAATATGTATATATGACAGTAGGGCAGACTGATTCTATTGTGAATCTGAAGTAAGGTCCAAGAAGATTTTAAATTTAAAAGCTAGCATATTGCAATAAAGAAATATTTGTAAACTGTAGAGAAGTAACTACATTGAGAGAGATTAGCCTAAAAAGAGAAAAAGAATGAACTAGTAAGATATTGAGATATTGAGAGTATATCTAGGGTCCAGGTACTTCTTGGGTCTTTAACAGACATGATTGAAATAAGAAATAGGTTAACCAGACTCCACTCGCCCACCCTCCCCTATCAGAAAATATGATAATAGAGTTAGAAATGTTGGCAAGGAAATAAATGTTGAAGAAAAAGAGCTAAGTGAAAATTGGTAAAGGATGAGTCTGAATGTATTCTGCAAAGTGTTGTACTAGTAACAGTAGAGTTGGGAGAAATAGAAGACGTCATAACATTTTCAAAATGGAAGACTCAGAAATTATGTGACTAATTGTAGGATGTTACATGAAAAGACAGCTGACTTGAGAGTGAGAGAGAGTTGAGAGAGAGTTGGTTAATCCTGTATTTCAGTGATATCCAAAAAGTAGAATAATTTCAAGGAGAATACAAGCAAAACTACTGCAACATGAAAAGAAATTCTTAGCATCTGTATTTATATTTTTCACAGCATTCTTTTAAAACTTTTTATACTTATTATTATACATTATATAGTAGTATATATATTACTTCATAAAAAAATTTAATGCCTTCCATTTAGTTTCCAGAAAATTAGTAGCCAAGGAAATCTTAAAATGGAGTTAGAGGTGTTGTTCAAGTAGTGCAGTGCTTGTTGGCATGTGAAGAACCTGAATACAATTCCTAGCACCACCGGGGGCAGGGGAGTTAAAAGATGAAGTGAAAATCTGTTTTCAAATAAAACTTACAAAGATTCATGTGCAATAGGAAAAAACAAGCCAAAGTTGGGAAGGAAGTAGGGAAGAAAGGAGTGGCATAGATAAGCAATTTTAAACTATAAGGCCAGGCCAGCCACCAGCTTTTACAGCAGAGAAAACTCAAGCTGGGGGAGGGAAATGAAGAACACGGTACAAGAATTACATATTAACAGACAAAGTTAACAGAGATACAGGAAGCTTCTTCACATCATTCCAAAATTAATATATCAAACAAAATAAAGTCCTAGAAAGATATATATTGTACCCAGCTTCTCAAGAAATAGGGGCAAGAGGATTTCTTGAACCCAAAAGGATTGTCTGGGCAACATTAAAAATAAACCAAAACAGGACGGGAGTTTGGCATAGTGGTAGTGTGCTTGCCTAGCATGCATGAAGACCCAGGTTCGATTCCTGGTACCACATACATAGAAAAATCAAAGCCAGAAGTAGTGCTGAGGCTCAAGTGGTAGAGCTCTAGCCTTGAGAAAGTCCAAGGACATTGCTCAGGCCCTGAGCTCAAGCCCAGGACTGGCAAAAAAATAAAAAATAAAAAATAAACCAAAACAAAAAAGATAAGAAAAAATATATTCTTCACAATTTGATGTGATGAAAAGCGTAATTTTTAGGCACTTCTTATACATACATAATAGCTTACTTCTTCTAGACAGTTCAGACGACTAATACACTACTCTGTGGTTTATACTGTTTGTACATTTTTTTTGTCTGTCATGGGGCTTGAACTCTGGACCTGGGCGCTGTCCCTGAGCTCTTCAGCTCAAGGCCACAGCCCTACTCCTTGAGCCACAGTGCCACTTCTGGTTTTCTAGTGGTTAATTGGAGATAAAAATCTCACACTCTTTAGTGCCTAGGTTGGCTCTGAACTGAGATCCTCAGATCTCAGCCTCCTGAGTAGCTAGAATTACACCACACCCGGCTTGTATATTCATTACATGTAACTTCCATGAGAACAGAAGCTCTCTTTTATTCAAGGCATATCCTATGTACCTAAATGGCAACTTCATTTTGCATTCTCAAGAAATGGTTGTTGAATAACTGATTAAAAATTTAGTATATAAACATTAAGATCCTGCCTTTAGAGTTCTACTTTACCATTAAAATTTTGTATAAATTAGGAATGTCCTTTCTAAACCAGTCAGGATGGTATAGAACTAAAATCTCAGCACTCAGGAGATAGAGAACAGAAGGATCACAAGTTCAAGGCCAGCCTAAGCTACATAATGCTGAACCAACATGGGATATGCAGTGGCAATCTTGTCTTAAGCTACATCTCCACAAAAAAAAAAAACAAAGCAATGTCCGTTCTGAACATATTTATTCATAATCATTTGTTTTTCAGTCAACCCATTTCTGAAAGATTTGTTAGTTCATTACAGCCATCAATTCAAGCAAAATTCAGGACTTCCCAGTTTATTCAACATAAAATTCTAAGTCTTGAAACTAGTGTTTTAAAAAGACAAATGGGGCCAGGAATTTGGCCTGATGGTAGAATGCTTGTCTAGCATGCACAAAGACCCAGGTTCAATTCCTTGGTACCATACACATAGAAAGCCCGAAGTGGTGCTTGTGCTTCTGTTCTCCACACAGAAGAAAATGAATGCTTTCACTAAAACAAAGCAATTCTCAATACCTCCTTTATGATTATTCTATCTATGGCAGAAATTGATAAGGCATTACAATGTCATTAGTAAGGCATGAAAGGTTGCCATCAAAACAAAAAGGCTGGGGCTGGGAGTTTGGCCTAGTGGTAGAATGCTTGCCTAGCATGCACAAAGACCCAGGTTCAATTCCTTGGTACCACACGTATAGAAAAAAAGCTGGAAGTGGTGTTGAGGCTCAAGGGGTAGGGCTCTAGCCTTGAGAAAATCCAAGGACAGGGCTCAGGCCCTGAGCTAAAGCCCAGGACTGGCAACAAAAACAAAACAAAACAAAAAAAAGACATTCCAAAGTCTATCAAGAAATGAAGGTATTAAGTAATGTGCCTACAAAAGATGTATAAATATATATGACAACTGAATCTTCTTCATAAAATATCTCATCCCAAATACTGTTTTCCCCTTACCCAAAACACAAAATAGTGCAGTGTATATGTGAGTAAGAGAAATATAACAATGTAGTAAACCTCAAAATTGTCAAAGACAAAAAAAAGATTTTCAAGCAAACAGGTAAAACACTGTCCAGCTCAAACCTTGCCTCCACACAGGGAAGTCCTATCTAGGTAAGTAAACAATGACTTAAGGCCAGGCACGGCTGGCTCACATTCCTCAGGAGGGTGAGATCTGAGGACCATAGTTCAAAAGACAATCAACCCAAAGCTACCCCAGGCAGGAGAGTCAGTAAGACTCTTATCTCTAACCACCAAAAAGCCAGAAATGAAGCTGTGGCTCAAGTGATAAGAGCAACAGCTTTGAGTGAAAAAACTAAGAGACAGCACCTAGATGCTGAGTTCATACCCAGTACATGCACCAAAGGGGGGGGGGGGGGAAGCAGAGAGGAAGATTCTCAGTAAGACCTCTAAAAAAATCAAACTCCTCACACAGAAAAAAGGCCAGAGATTATAGTAAATACACTTAAAAATGATAAAGGGACTAAAAAAAAAATACTAGAAATACCGAAAATAGAAACAATCTAGGGTCCAGGAGTTTGGCCTAGTGGTAGAGTGCTTGCCTAGCATGCATGAAGACCGGAGTTCAATTCCTTGGTACCACATATATAGAAAAGGCCAGAAATGGTACTGTGGCTCAAGTGGTAGAGCTCTAGCCTTAAGAAAGTCCAAGTACAGTGCTCAGGCCCTGAGTTCAAGCCCCAGGACTGGCAAAAATAAATAAATCAAATTTCAAGAGATTTTAATATAAAAAATATTCTATTTAAAACTACTGAAGTTGAGGACAAAAACAGAGAATTCTAGGCAAAAAGACAGTGGGTGGGGGGAAAACACTTACAAGGAGGGGGAAAAAAAATCTGGTGGTCCTCAGAAATCTCCACAGCAACATTCAATGCTAGAAGACAACTGGATAATGTCTACCAAGTTCTAAGGAAAAGAAAGTGTGACCCAAGAACATAAAGCCCAGCCAACAAGTACTTTAAATATAAAGGCAAAAGCCATACATTCTCAAAGATAAAAAAAGGAAAGTACACATCTCACATTTTAAAAAAGGGGCAAGATTAAAATACAACTAACCTAAAATAAATGACTGAAGAATTAATGGAAAGCCATATTAGAAGGATTGTGAATAATGAAGGTATAGGAACAATAAAAAATGAACTTAACTGAGTGAACAAAAATCACTTTGTTCTCATCTTTTAACTTAGGGAAGTGAAAGTATAAGATATCCAATCAAACATCTATAAAGACAGAAACTTGGGACATCTTAACATTTTTCATGTTTTTAATCATTAATAAGATTATCTGGTGTGGTAAACATTAAATAATCTCTTTAAATTCCAGGAAAAGTAAATACTTTGATCTGTGTAATTATGTATACAGCTTGAATTATTTTAAATAAACCAGTATCTTTTTAAATTTCAATCACTAATTTTTTCAAAGAAAATCAGAGGAAACACACTAAGACACTGTTAATTCTACACAGTGCAAATAAGTCTTTGGTCCTTTTTTACATTTTAAATTTATTTATTTATTTATTTATTTTTGTGGGTCATGAGGCTTGAGCTTGACCGAGGCACTGTCCCTGAGCTCTTCAGCTCAAGGCTACTGCCCTACCTTTGGGCCAAGCCCCAAGTTTTTTAGAGATTAAAGTGTCTCAGGTCCTTTTGTGCCTGGGCTAGCTTTGAACCTTGATCCTCAGATCTCAGACTAATGAGTAGCTAGGATTATAATCATGAGCCACTGAGCCTGGTATGCTTTAAAACTTTTGCAAAGATTAAAAAAAAAACAAACAAACCCCACAATGACTCATACCTGTAATCATAGCTACTCAGAAGGCTGAGATCTAAGGATAGAGGTTCAAAGCCAGCCTGGGCACAAAAGGACCTCCTGAGACTCTTATCTCCAATTAACCTCTAGAAAATGGGAAGTGGGACTTAGCTGAAGGTAACCCTGAGCTAAAGAGCTCAGGGACAGAACCCAGGCCAAGTTCAAGCCCCATGACCCACAAAAAAAAAAAAAAAAAAAGAAGAAGAAAAAAGCTGGGTACTGTACTGGTGCCTCGTGCCTGTAATCCTAGTTACTCAGTAGACTGAGATCTGAGAACTGTGGTTCAAAGTCAGCCTGGGCACAAAAGTACCGAGACTCTTATCTCAAATTAACCACTAGAAAACTGGAAGTGGGACTGTAGCTCAAAGTGGTAGAGCACTAGCCTTGAACTGAAGAGCTCAGGGACAGCGCTCAAGTCTCCAGACTGGAAAAAAAAAAAAAAATTCTGTCCTTAGGCTGGTGTGGTAGCTCACACCTGTAATCCTAGCTACTCAGGAGGCTAAGATCTGAGGATCAAGATTCAAAGCCAGCCCAGGCACAAAAGGACCTGAGACTCTTAATCTCCAATTAACCACAAAAACAGAAAATGGTGCTGTGGTACAAGAGTAGGGTGGTAGCTTTTAGCTGAAGGGCTCAGGGACAGTGCCCAGCCCACAAAACAAACAAAAATTTAAGTGTTAATTTTAATCAAACTCCCTTTATTTTTACACATCAAATTCCATCAATTAAAAAAAAAAAAAAACTTGGGGCTGGGAGTTTGGCCTAGTGGTAGACTGCTTGCCTAGCATGCACAAAAACCCAGGTTCAATTCCTCAGTACCACATACATTGAAAAAGCTAGAAGTGGTGCTGTGGCTCAAGCGGTAGAACTCTAGTCTTGAAAAAACCCAAGGACAGTGCTCAGGCCCTGAGTTCAGTCACCAGGACTGGCCAAAAAAAAACAACAATAAAAAAAAACCCTTTACAAATTCTAACTTCTACAAACACCAAAGGCTTACACCAAAGGTGTAAGGCTGAGGTCTGAGGATCGCAGTTTGAAGCCAGCTCAAGGGACTAATCACAGAAAAAACTGAAAGTGGTGCTATGTCTCAAGTAGTAGAGTATTAGCCTTGAACAGAAGGGACTCAGGGACAGTACCCAGGCCCAGAGTTCAAGCTCCAGGACTAGGAAAACCAAAACAAAGCAAAACCCCACTAACTTCATGGACCAAATATGAAAATAAGAGTTTAAATATGATCCCCCTTTTTTTTCCTTTTGAAAAAACTTCACTTGAAAGTGAATGAGCCAGGCGCTGGTAGTTCCTGCCTCCTACCCTCAGCTACTCAGGAGACTGAAATCTAAGGGTTAAGGTTCAAAGCCAGCCTGGGCAGTAAAGTCCATGAGACTTTCAACACTAATTAACCATTAGAAAATCGGAAGTAGTAGCCGTGGTAGCTTCCACCTGTAATCCTAGCTATTGGAGAGTCTGAGATCTGAGGATCAAGGTTCAAAGCCACCTGGGCACAAAAGGACCAGAGACTCTTATCTCCAATTAACCTCTAGAAAACAGGAAGCTGGGCTTGGCTCAAAGGTTGGGCAGTAGCCTAGAGCTGAAGAGCTCAGGGACAGCTTCCTGCCCAGGTTCAAACCCCATGACCCAAAGAAAAAAAGAAAATCGGAAGTAGTGTACAGCTCAAAATAGAAAAGAGCTAGCCTTGAGCAAAAGATCTTAGGGACAGTATCCAGGCCCTGTCCTACAACTGACCAAAAAGAAAAAAAAGTGAACGAATGTATGAACAGCCATGGAAGCAGCAGAAGCTTTCCATCAGAAGTGCTTAAAAAGAGGGCCAGGAGTTTAGCCTAGTGGCCTAGTGGTAGAGTACTTGCCTAGCATACACAAAGACCCGGATTCAGTCCCTAGGTATCACATACATAGAAAAAAAAGCCTGAAGTGGTACTGTGGTTCAAGTGGCAGAACACTAGGCCTTGAGAAAGCCCAAGGACAGTGTTCAGGCCCTGAATGTAAGCCAGTACTGGCAAATAAAAAAAAAAAAAGTGCTTGAAAAGAAGACCCTTAATATTCATTCTTGAAATGCAGTCTAATCGGTGGCTAATTAAAAAGGGAAAATAATCCATTCTGTTTAATCCTAGATAAATTTGAATATACATGTCTCAAAGTTCTGAAGCAATGGTAAATTATGTTTGATTTATGCTACTACTGAGAAATTAATTATAGTCTGTAAAGAATTCCCACCAAGCACCAGGAGCATGGCCTAGTGGTAGAGTGCTTACCTAGCATGTATGAAGCTCTAGGTTAAATTCCTCAGTACCAAATATACAGAAAAATTGGCAGAGGGCTGGGATGTAGCTCAGTGGCAAAGCGCTTACCTAGCAAGTGTAATGTCCTAGGTTTGATCCCTAGTATGAAAAAAGAAAAGACCAAAAAAAAAGAAAAGAAAGGGAAAAAAAAAATGGCAGAACTGGTGCTGTGGATCAAGTGGTAGAGCATAACCTAGAGAAAAGTCCAAGGACAATATTCAGGTGCTGAGTTAAGCTCGAGGACTGGAAAACAAACAAACAAAAAAAATCTAACAACAACAACAACAAAAATTTCCACCAATGTTTTTGTTCTGCTAAAAAAATGGCATAGCCCAAACTTTTTTTTTCTTTTGACAGTCCTGAGGCTTGAACTCAGAGCCTGAGCACTGTTCTTGGGCTTTCTCAAGGCTATACAGATCTACAACTTGAGCCAAAGCACCATTTCTGGCTTTTTCTATGTATGTGGTATGGAGGAATCCAACCTTGTTCTTCATGCATGCTAGGCAAGCACTCTACCACTAGGCCAAACTCCTGGCCCCATAGCCCAAACTTTGTAACACCAAAGGGTTAGCTAAGGTTCTTCTCTCAAGGAATGATAGCTTTCTTACTGTCTTATTGTCTTATCTCATGATCTTGGTTATGATCTGTTTCTTAGTAACAAAAACAAAGGCAATTCTTGAAATTTTTTACCTAAACATTTAAGATTCATGTACTTTCTGTATGTGTATGTGTGTGTGTGTGGGTGTGTGTATTAATTCAATAAAGACCTTTCAGAACCAGTCATATATTTTCTATCCAAGTGAAGATTTACCTGTTGTCATAGATCCATAACATGGTAATATTAACAAGCCATCTAGAGTGGTATCTTGAACATCATAATCATAATCAACAGACTCTGCCATTTGAAAAAGTAACTCACAACTTTTCTCAATTTCAAACTGGCCTGAAATGGAAAGAAAGAATAACTTCAGCAAATGAACAGCAAAATTCATTTAAAAATTTTTTAAAGTCTGCATTAAAATTAGTCTTTCCTAATAATTTTAATTAATCAATTATTTGATCTACAGTACATAAACATATTAGATGTACCAAACTTCATCAATAAAACTGAAAGCAGCGAGGAGGCAGTGATTAACAGCTGTAATCCTAGCCACTCAGAAGGCTCACCTCTGAGGATACTGGTTCAAAGCCAGCCAAGGCAGGAAAGTCTGAGAGACTCATATCCAATTAACCACTAAATAACCCAGAAGTAGAGCTGTGATCCAAGTGATAGTGCTCTAGCTTTGAGCAAAAACCTCAGAGATAGTGTCCAGGTCCTGAGTTCCATCCCCAGAGTCAGCACTCAATCCTCGTCTGCCCCCTCCACACACAAATCCTTGAAATCACAACAAACACCAGTTTCTAAGGTTAGAAATTTCTGAAAAAACAAAAGTGTTTATCACCTTCAAGCTTTTGTTAAGACCAAATTTGAGGAATATTTACCTTATTGTTTAGATAAGGGAAAGGTTATCCAGGAGACACTGTATTTAGGTACTTTAAAAAGCACATAACTTCCAAAAGGAAAACAAATTGTTATACTCACTTCTGACATTAGTACAAGGCAGAATAGGAGATGAGCAATGACACTACTCATTCCTGTAAGCAGGACAATGCTACTTAAAAAGTTACGCTAGTTTAGGTTTTAACTGTTTTATTTTTACAAACTCCAAACAGGGCACAAGTTTCTCCATAATACATGGATTCCATACTGTGTCCTGCTATCACCTATCATCATCCCACTGAAGGAAGAAAGAAGTTGGTAGGATGTCATTTATCAGTTCATTTGTCTCTACAAAAGTGCCAGTGTATTTCACATTTTTTATATACCTTCTATCTAATCTATCCATATATTAATAAACAGGGCAAAAGTTAAGAAGAGAGCATCTATCCCAAAAGAGGTAGCACTCTATTTGTATGTCACATCCACCATTTACAACCAGTAAATACTAGCCAGGCATAGCAGTGTGTACCTGCTCTGCCAGCTTTTTGAGAAAATGAGGCCAGAAGTTTAAAGTCAGCTTAGACAACAGAGCAATACCCAAACTTAAAATACACACACACACCACATTGTACAATCTGATACAGAATGCTCACCAGTCAGAAAAACCAAGATGTCTCCAGCCATTTCATTCAAATGAATATCCATGGTCACTTTCACAATCTAAAACATTTAAAAAACAAAGAACAAATGAACTACCAAACTACTCAATTAACAACAATTACAAAAATAACAAATAGAAGACATAAAAAGGATGTCAAGTAATACCGCTTGGATATATGCAGTATTTTCTCTGTCTCGTGGGCCAATCAAATTGCAGAATTTCTCTCTGACTGGATAAAGCCTTCCAGGTATATCAAAGATGGGACAATTTCCAAAGAACGCAGAAAGCTTGGCTAACTCCATTGTTGCTGACATTATTACCACCTTTAAATGTTCTTTCCTGTTTGGAGACTTCTCTTGAAATAGCTTTTTCAATAAACCAAATAAAATATCCTGAAAGAAAAGTAAAGTCTATTAAGTCACAAATATACTTAATAGTCAATCTATTTTAAGTGCATGGCTATCCTAATCAAGTGCTTTCTATTTCAACAGATTACAAAGTAAGTAACAGGCCCCAGTTCTCTGTACAGTGAAAGCTTCCCAACCAAATGAAATACTTGTTAATAAAAACAGACAAATATTAATACTCACTGTAGTTAGAGTTCTCTCATGAGCTTCATCCAAAATTATGACACTGAATTTGGTGAGATTTGGATCTCCCAGAATATGTTTTAATAAACACCCATCAGTCATGTATTTGATTGCTGTTTCCTAATGTTCAAAAAACAGCAAAGCAAATTAATTCTCAGCATCACAAATATGCAGCACTACTACCTCAACTAAATTCTACACCCAAAGGCAGACATTAAATGATCAAACCAATATGACTGAAAGGTCATAAAGTAGTCTAACAATTATGGACAATTATGAAACATAATTTATATAGATAAGTACCCGTGATTATTAAAAACAAAAAGGAAAGCTTGACTTTACTAACATCAGTTTTCCACTGATTTTAAGAATACAAAATCAACTGACATGATGTCTTTGTATAACTAAAGATAATTTTTTTTTCTTTTTTTGTTGGTCATGAGGCTTGAACTTGGCCTGGGCCCTATCCTTGAGCTCTTCAGTTCAAGGAACTAAGGGTTGGAAAGTAGCTCAGTGGCACAGAATTTGTTTAATCTTCTTTAACACTGCCAGAAACATATGTGTATATATCTTCTTTCATACACAAAAAAACCCTTTCATAACTTTTTCCACTTTTTTCAAGTCATACTACTTAAATATAAACAACAACTTTTATACCTTAGAGCTGCAATCATCAAAACGAACTTGGTATCCTACTTTGGATCCCAAAGCACACTTCATTTCTTCAGCAACCCTCTGAGCAACTGATATGGCAGCTACTTTTCGAGGTTGAGTCACACCAATCATTCCATGCTGTGAAAAGCCTACCATAACCAGAAATTTAAAAAGAAAAAAATAAATAAAATTAGTGATATCTTCTTCCTACTAGACAAAATTAATTCTCACCAATCAATACAAGTGTTTTGAATGCCTGCAGAAGAACACCCTAAATATTGTACTACATTTACATCACAGATATTTAAGTATTAATGAAAAAAAAGAATACAGGACCAGGAGCGAGCATGGCCTAGTGGCAGAATGCTTGCCTAGCATGCACGCACGAAGACCCAGATTCGATTCCTCAGTACCATATACACTGAAAAAGCCAGAAGTGGTGCTGTGGCTCAAGGGGAGGGGGGGAAGAGAGAGAAAGGAGGAGGGAGAGAAGGAGGTTAACTAAGAAGGAGAGCTGCAAAGAAGATTATGTGAGAGGTAAAATTATATAACAACCATGGGCATCTGTGTAGTACATAAGCCCTATTAACCTCATAATAATGGGTATTTTTTTGAAGACTTCCAAACTTATCCAGGATAAAATTACCTGCTTCATATAGATACTTTGGGAGTTGAGTTGTTTTACCACTTCCTGTATTTCCAGTAACAATAAGGAATGAATTGTCCCTTACAGCTTGAATAAGCTTTTTTCTTTGTTTCTGAATAGGAAAAGTTGGAGTAGTTCCTCCCTCTTGTGAGGTGCATCCTTTCTCCTCTGTTATAATAGAAAAACAATTACACAATTAAAAGGCCTATGAAAATATATGATAATTCCTTAGAACTGCAAAGACAACGAATTCAAGGGTTGGAAGAGATCAATCCATAACTTTCCAGTTACATCACCTATACACAATTCACTGATGAAGGTTTATAAAGCTTGAAATAACTTTTCGGTGAAATCAAACTTCAGCCTTTGTGAATGCCTAACTCAAAAGTACTCGACGAAGTGAGTCTGGCACAAGGCAATGCATGTGCAAGCATTACCTACACAGAAGCACAAAACCCAATTTTCTTAAACAATAGACCAAGAGCTAGAACACTGCAGAAAACTCTCCGCTGAACTGGAAGGCACCTGTGTTTGCTTCTGATTCATGGTTCAAGTTAGGTCCCTGTTCAGAGTGACTGATATCCCAGAAGGCCAAGTGGTGGGTAACCATGGAAACTGGCTCCTGGAAACTGGCTCCCTTCATACCGTACCCAAAGGCAGGCTGGCGGCCCGAGGAGGGGGGGGTGGGGGGGATATGAACGGGTAGAGAACAAAGGCTTTAGGAGTCTGTTTAATAGCAGAACGCATATCGGCATTTGGGGTTCACTTTCTGTCCCCCTCACCAAGGTTTTCTCCCAACTTGGGCTTGGGACCGCCCCCCTCGAAGGCAAAGTGCTCACTGGACTCAAAGTTCGCCTCCGGCTCGGAGATACCAGAGGACGCCGCGGCTTCGTGCCCCCCATTCCTCTCAGCTTACCCAGGGCAGACTTTCCGCCTCCCAACCCCCGTGCCGTCACTAACTCCGGTGGTCTTCTCCCAGCGCTCCCCCACCCGCCCGCCCACTCCGCTCCCCGCCTACGGTTCGCACCTCTATCCGCGATGGAAACCACCGACGGCCGTTCTTCCTGGAGCTCTCTCGACCGCTCACCTTCCTCCTGCCGCCTTGGCGCCCTGCCCGCGACGGCAGGAAACCGGGACATAGACCTGGCCCGGAGCGGAGGTGAGCACGTCCAGCGATGTGAGGAGATGGGGGGTGGGGGGGGAGCGAAGTCGCGCCCTGATGACGTCGGGCTGTTTACTTCCGCGCGTGCGACTGGAAGCGAAGGGAGGGAGCGCGGCTGGAGGGTGACGTGGCGCACGCCAGCGAGGCCCCGCCCCCAGGGCTTTCCCGCCAACCGCCACGTGCCTCCGGCCTCGAGCCGCGAAGCCACGGCCAGCGCTCCCGGCTTCCCCGCGGGCTTCACCGCGTGACTCGACAGAACGCTTTGCTGGGGACCCAGCTAGGGTCATCCTCCAGGGCCGCCTTTGCCAGCCATGCTCCTGTTTCTCCATCTGAACCGTTCAAGACGCTGGTGCTGGCTGGTCCTCCAAACTCGCACTCAGGGCATGGTTCCCCCATGCTGTTCCCGCACGGACCACTACATTCCCTCCCACTGGTAAGCAGACGGCCTCTCCTCTTCCTAGACACTAAAGCCCCACCAGAGTCAGAAATGCAGAACACAAATTCACACCCAGCAGATAGTGAGTCAAGCCGTTGACATTGCTTGAATTTGCTTGTCTTTGACAAATGGATGGATAATTGATCTCCTTAGAAACTTTGCTCATTTGAACAAGTGTGTATTCCTTGGAAAACACAATAGCAAAAAAAAAAAAGTTCCATAGATATATGACATCTAAGATAGAGTGGCTTTTAAAGAAAAGGTACTTTGAGTAAGGTGCCAAGTAGCTCATGCATATAATTCAAGCTACTAGGGAGGTTGAGATCTGAGGACTGCAATTTCATGCAAAGCCTGGGCAGAAAAGTCCATGAGACACTAATCTCCAATTAAACACACACACACACACACACACACACACACACACACACATACACACACACACACGAAGAGAAGGAAGAAGAAGAGTAGAGATGACGAAGAGGAAATGTGGCACAAGAGGTAGAGCATCAGCTTTGAAAAAGCTAGACACTGAGTCTAGTCTTAGTACTAGAAAAAAAATTCTTTTGAGGGCAGGTCTTCCTGGTTCTTTTGTTTTGTTTTCATTTTTGAAATTTGGAATCCTGCTGTAATTCTGGGATTATCAAGTGCATCTCATCAGACTTCTCAAACTATTAGAATTAACCATAATTTACTATCAAAGGAGGCAACTCAAAGCTGTCATTTCACCATCAACTCCAAGTCCCGACTCTGATCAGGCAACAAAAGACATAGAGTTACTGAAGTCCAAAACCTTGCACATTTCTCTTTAAAACTGAATTGATAAACAACTCTTAAAAATCTGTCATAATTCAGATAATATTAAATGATATGCAACTTGTTAACAGCAGGGGCACTACACAGAGAGAGCTGGAAATAGATTTCTCTTTTGCACTGTCTCCTGACCATTGAATGCTATTAGGTATTCAAAATACTACAAGCCAGGAACACAAACAACAACAACAACAACAATAAAAAGATAGAAATACATTTTTATTATAGGCAAGGAAGGGAATAGTGACCTTAGCAAGTATTTTAGTAGAGGAACAGCTATAGTAACATAATGAAGTCACTTTCTAAGAGAAGAAACAGAATCATTTGAAACCAGTGGTAGTTATCATGTAGTAAACAATAGATAAATGTTTGATGTAAAATAATTCCCTTTGTTTCTTACAAAAACTCAGAGCAATTGGTTATTATTCCTATAGTTTTCACATGGAGGGAAGGAAATCTCAGAAACTTGCTCATCAGGATAAAACAAAGAGCTAATAGGACCAGAATTTAAAAGTCATACTGAGGGCTGGGAGTTTGGCCTAGTGGTAGAGTGTCTGCTTAGCATGCATGAAGACCCAGGTGCGATTCCTCAGTAACACATACATAGAAAAAGCCAGAAGTGGTGTGCAGTGGCTCAGGGTAGAATTCTAGCCTTGAGGAAAGCCCAAGGACAGTGCTCAGACCCTGAGCTCAAGCCCAGTACTGGCAGAAAAAAAAAGTCATACTGATTACTACTATAATAGCAGGTTGCGTTCTTTAGCTCTTCATACTTAAATGTCTTTTTTTTCCAATGTTTGTAATTCATAGAACTGACTATTCTTTTATGAGAATCACCTAATGAGAGCATCCAGAACAAAAATTGCAATATGAGAATGAAGGGAAATAAGAATGAAAACTCAAATTGTGTTTAATGTTGCTCTTTTTCTTTTCTTTTTACTACCAAGGACATTTAAAATATGTTACCATTAATAAACATGTACTTCAGGCTATTCCAAATTGAAAGATTAACAATTATTTCCTGCCCAGTGACCTTACAAATTACAGTGGCAAAACAGACACAAATACAGAGCAAAAATAGAAACTATGTAGGTGGAATCTCGGTGAAAAAAAAAATCAGTGTCTCCAACTACACTATGTCTATGTCTTGTTAGCATTAGAATCACCCACAAAAAAATTCTGAAATAAGTGATATTTAACTGACTGTGGTAAGTAGACATTACATCTGCAGCAGACTTTCAATGTATTCTTGAAGCCAACGAACCTGTTTCTGAGCTTCCAAAAGAGACAAAAAAAATCATAAAAATGATTAAATCATCAGCAAGCCAGAAAGCAAAGTATATGACCATGCTGTGATGGTTGAAACTAAGATGTACAGGCTGCTGTGGTGACTCCTGTCTGCAATCTCAGCATCAGGAGGAGTCTTGAAGTTTGGGCGAAAGTTTTTTATCTCTTATCTAATTAAAAACAAAAAAGTTGGAAGGGATGGCATGCCTACCATCCCAGGTACATAGCAAATATAAATAGAGGCCCAGAGTTCAAAACTCAGTACCATCTAAAAAAATAAAGGGGGTGCTGGGTGTTAGGTCTGCCTGGAAGAAATGACTTCTTCCCTTGGCTCTCTCCCCCTGCACCCTGGAAATCCCCGCCCAGCACCTGTAACCCTGGCAGCTGGCATGCCTGGGGGCAGTGGGAGGTCCCCACTGAGGCATTTCCCCATCCTCTGAGATCACATCCACTTCTGCTGTGGCTATACCCTTCCCCCTACATAATCTCTCACTTCCCACCCTAAGCCCTCTTGCTCCCCCTACTCCATCTTGGGCGGCAGGAGTCTGCTCTTTCCTCACACAATAAACCCTCTTCTCCTGAACTGTGTGGAGTTTCCTTTTGGCAGACCTTACATTTGGTGTCTGACTCGAATGGGGGAGAGAGGGTCAGGAGTGGCTGGGTCCCCTCGGTTTCTTGAGGGTCAATCCGCCTTCTGCCCCTCCTTCTTTGAACCAGAGAAAGGAAACTCCACTCCCACAACTCTGCCTTTCCCATTGCTGGAGGTGCATTCATTACAATGTTTCCTGTCTGCACCTGGTGAGTGACTCCTGCCTGCAGGCCTCTTTTCTGTCTCCTTTAACCACCCCTGCCTAGGGCTCTCTTCCTGTGTCCAGTTTAAGACCCCGTACCTCCCACCCCCCAACCTGTTCTGGTGAGATTGGATTCCCCCTCCCCCCCACACTCTACTTTCCCACTCAACATCCTTACTGACTCCACCCCCAGTCACCACTGACTCCACCCCTTCCTGATGTCCTCACCGACTGGGCCCCCCCCATGTGCCACTAACTCTTCCCCTACCTCCTCATTGACCACCCCCCATCCTCACAGACTTCACTTCCTCTTAGTGTTTCTTATTACGGTGGGGTCTCATCAGTCTCACCCAAGCTAGGACAACCCCCCGCTCTTTAGATGTTCTTCTACTCAGGGACTCCATAAAGCCAAAACGGCTCATCTTTTATTGCAATCATGTCTGGACAAAGTATAGGCTAGAAATTGGTCTCAATGGCCTCAAAATGGGACTTTGAATTATAATATTCTCAGGAATTTAGACAGTTTCTGCTGACGCAATGGTAAATGGCCAGAAGTTCTATATAATCAGGCTTTCTTTGCTCTCCATGCTTGCCCTTCTCTCTACCAATCCTGTTCAACTTCCCCTATCCTACTGGCACAAGGGCATCCTGTCCCTGCCAAATCACCTGGAGCCTGTTCCTAAACCTAAAGTGCCTGATCCTCTGCTCAATATTGAAGACTCTGCTTCTTCGCCCCAAGCTGAGCCTTTCCTTCTTTCTCCTCCCCCTTCATCTCCTTTTTCCTCACCTCCCAAAGCTCATACCCAATCCTGCACTGGTGGCTCACAGCCTCCAACAGCCCCCTTATTTCCTCTGCGAGAGGTGGCAGGGGAAGACAGAGTATCTCATTCGCAGGTTCCTTTTTCAATGACCCATCTTTCCAAGATCAAGAAGTGACTGGGATCTTACTCTCAAGACCCTAATAATTATATCAAAGAGTTTAAATATCTTGTTCAGACTTATGACCTCACTTGGCAAGACTTGTATACAGTCCTGTCCTCTACTCTTACCTTTGAAGAAAAGGAAAGTGTTTGGGTTGCAGCCCGGGCACATGCTGATGAAACCCACCGCCTAGACAATACTTTCCCAGTAGGGGCAAAGGCTGTGCCCAGGGAAGAGCCCAAATGGGATTATAATGATAATGCTCCTGAAAGGGTTAGCAGAAATAGGATGGTAACCTGCCTGGTAGCTGGCCTCCAGAAGGCAGCCCACCAGTCAACTATGATAAACTAAAGGAGGTTACCCAGAGACCCACTGAAAACCCAGCCGAATTTCTTGATCACCTTACAGTGGCACTCCAGCGTTATACTAACCTAGACCCGGAGTCAAAGGAAGGTATAGTGGTTCTTAATACACATTTTACCTCCCAATCAACTCCTGATATTAAAAAAAGGTTGAAAAAGGCTGAGGATGGCCCTCAACTCCCCCCCACAAGGAGATCTGGTGAGCATGGCCTTGAAGGTTTTTAACAACTGGGAGGAACAGAAAAAAAAGCTGATAAGGGTGCCTGTAATAGGAAAAATTGCCAGCTCCTAGCTACTGCCCTTCAGGCTCCTCAAAGAAGAAACGCCCAATGTACACACCCAGACCATGCTTTAAGTGTGGCAAGGAAGGCCACTGGGCAAGAGCTTGCCCTACTCTACAATCACCATCTGGACTCTGCCAAAGTGTGGACAGCCAGGACACTGGGGAGTCAACTATCCCCCCTCATCTCTACAAGGTGAGCCAGTTCTTCCCATACCCCCACACATGGGGAGGCGCCCAACTTATCCAAGATACTCAGCGTGGCAACAGAAGTGCGATGCTGCCCAGGGCCGCTGGATCCCACAAGCATCACGATGGAGGAGCCCAGGGTATGTCTCCAGGTTGCAGGCAAGATACTTGTATCTTTTCTTTTGGATATGGGAGCCAGTTATTCATTGTTACCTGAGTATTCTAGCCTGTCTTTTCCCTCCCAGATCTCAGTGGTGGGTATAGATGGCCTACTTACTTGCTCTGCAACTACCCATGTAGAATAGATAACTTTCCATTTTTACATTCCTTCTATTCTTACCCCGCTGTGCCATATCTAAGGCTCCCTCAGCCCCTTAAAGCCCTTTTCCTTCTCCCCCAATTTTGCCTGAGGATCAAGTCTTTTTCAAAACCCTTAATCTGTCTGGTTTACATCCTAAGTGGACTGGCCCTCATCAAGTCCTGCTGACCACTCCCACTGCAGTTTAGCTCACAGCCACAGTGGTTTCTTCTGTCAAGAGCGAAAAAGGCTCTTGCTCTTGCCCCTTCTATGACTCCAAGGTGTCTCACATCCCTAAAGAAGATGGCACCCCTGCCTCTTAAGACTTCTTTTGAATTTCATCCAAGGACACATATGCACATTCACTACCATGGAGCTGTTACTGCCCCTTCTGGACAGACAGCATCCCCACCTTCTACCCTCAGTGTCGATGCCCCTTGTGAGCAGGAAGTAGCCAGAAAGAGTCGGCGCCCCTTTACAACTATCAGAAGGCAAGAATGTTAGGTCCGCCTGGAAGAAATGACTTCTTCCCTTGGCTCTCTCCCCCTGCACCCTGGAAATCCCTGCCCAGCACCTGTAACCCTGGCAACTGGCAGGTCCCCGGTCTGAGGTATTTCACTATCCTCTGAGATCCCATCCACTTCTGCTGTGTCTGTACCCCTCCCCCTATATAATCTCTCACTTCTCGCCATAAGCTCTCTTGCTCGCCCAACTCCATTTTGAGTGGCAAGAGTCTGCTCTCTTTCCTCATGCAATAAACCCTCTTCTCCTGAACTTCGTGGAGTTTCCCTTCGGCAGACCTTACACCGAGAGTTTGGCCTAGTCATGGAGTGCTTGCCTGGCATGCACAAAGACCTGGGTTCGATTTCTGAGTACCACATACATAGAAAAAAGCTGGAAATGGTGCTGGGGCTCAAGTGGTAGAACTCTAGCCTTGAGAAAGTCCAAGGACAGTGCTCAGGCCCTGAGCTCAAGCCCGGGACTGGCAAAAAAAAAAAAAAAGTAACTGGGAGCCATGGCTTAAGTTTGTAAACCTAGCTTCCTGGGTGGAAATTTGAAAACTGAGGGAATCCTGTAACCCTAGCTACTCAGGAGACTTGGATCTGAGAATCTTGGTTCAAAGTCTGCCAAGGAAGAAAAGACCAAAAGACTCTTATCTCCAACTAACTACCAGAAAACCAGAAGTAGAATAGTAGCTAAAAGTGGTAGAGCACTAGCCTTGAGCATAAAAGCTCAGGCCTAGGCCTTGAGTTCAAGCCCCAGAACTAACAACAACACAAATTAACATGTAAAAATGATGGAAGGGGTATCAATATTTGACAAGAAATGTACTCTACCATACTATGTAACTGTAACAGCTGTGCATTGTACCTTGACAATAAATTAGATGTAAAAAAAATTAACATGGGCCAGGATTGTGGCCTAGTGGTAAGGTGCTTGCCTAGCATACACAAAACCCCAGGTTCGATTCATCCATATAACATACACAGAAAAAGCCAAAAATGGTGCTGTGGCTCAAGTGGCCTTGAGAAAGGCCAAGGACAGTGCCCAGGCCCTGAGTTGAAGCTCCAGGACTGGCAAAAAGTCTAAACCAAGAACCTTTGACCAGTTTATTATTTAGAACTTCTAGATGCATGCAGACTAAGAGGAAGAAAGAAGGGAGAAAGAAAAGGAGAGAGATAGAGAGGTGAAATATAAAGAATGTCCTCAGCTGGTGCGGTAGCTCACACCTATAATCCTAGCTCAGGAGGCTGAGATCTGAGGATCAAGGTTCAAGTCAGCGCAGGCACAAAAGGACCTGAGACTGAGACTCTTATCTCCAATTTACCTCTAGAAAAAAAGAGGAAATGGGGCTTGGCTCAAGAGTAGGGCAGTAGCCTTGAGCTAAAGAGCACCAGGAAAATGTCCAGGCCTAGTTCAAGCCCCATGACCCACAAAAAAACAGTCCTTCTCTAAACCAGATAAACTCCACAGAAAACACTGAAAATGTTTGTTTGTTTTGGTTTTTCTGATTATTGTTGGGCTGAATTCAAGGCCTTGTTACTGTCCCGGAGCTCTTTTGCTCAGAGCTAGCACTCTTCCACTTTGAGCCACTGCTCCACTTCCAGTGTTGGAGTGGTTAATTTGAGATTTCATGATTACTTTGCTGCATGGGCTGGATTCAAACCACAATCTTCCCATCTTAGCCTCCTGAGTAGCTGAGATTACAGGTGGGAGCCACTGGCACCCAGTGACACTGAAAATCTTTGCATAGGTCATGAGGCAGACTACCCTCCATTGTTATATATTCTATTAACTTGTCTATTGGCTATCCACAATTCAAAGATTCAGAGAACAAAAATCAGATGGCTTTATCATAGAACTTAGAGACTTAGAAACTTGTTCTATCTTTTTGTCCAAAAGTTAAAAAAAAAAAACACTAACACTTTTTTTCTCTTAAGTAAAGTGGGTCACATTCCAAGCCATCCTTCTTAGGAAAGTTTGTGAGAATCTCACCTCCAGTTAACACCAAAAAGCCAGAAGTGTAGCTGTGGCTCAAATGGTAGAACACTAGCTCACTAGTGGTGAGCAAAATAAGTAAAGTACAGCATCCAGATCCCGTGTTCAAACCCCAGTACTGGCACACACAAAAACAACTTTTTCTGGCTGAGTTTAGACTAGTAGCATAGTGCTTGCCTAGCATGCATGAAGTCCCATGTTCAATTCCTCAGTACTGCATACATAGAAGAAGCCAGAAATGGTGTTGTGGCTCAAGTGGTAGAGCTCTAGCCTTGAGAAAGCCCAAGGACAGCGCTAAGTCCCTGAGTTCAAGGCCTGGGACTGGGAAAAAAAAATGGCTGGGAGTTTGGCCTAGTGTTAGAGTGCTTGCCTAGAATGCACAAAGACCGGGTTTGATTCCCCGGTATCACATACATAGAAAAAAGCTGGAGGTGATGCTCAGGCTCAGGTGGTAGAGCTCTAGCCATGAGAAAGTCCAAGGACAGTGATCAGACCCTGAGCTTAAGCCCAAGACTGGCAAAAAAAAAAAAAAATCCAGCTTAGAGTAAATATCACAGGTCTAGTCACCAAGAAGACATAATTATTTGACTGAGAGGCTAATAGAAATTGAGATACTGTTTATCATTGCCAGTGAAAATTGCCACCCTAGGGGCCGGGAGTTTGGCCTAGTGGTTAAAGTGCTTGCCTAGCATGCATGAAGACCCAGGTTCGATTCCTCGGTACCACATACGTAGAAAAAAAGCCAGAAGTGGTGCTGAGGCTCAAGTGGTAGAGCTCTAGCCTGGAGAAAGTCCAAGGACAGTGCTCAGGCCCTGAGCTCAAGCCCAGGACTGGCAAAAAAAGAAAGAAAAAAAAAAAGAAAATTGCCACCCTAAATTAATGCATAAAATCTTGAATAAATATGCAAAATTTTCACAAATTAACTGATAAAAACTTCTTCCAAAAGTGCCATGTTCAATCCATTTTCCTGTAAAAGCATAAAAATGTGTGGAACCTTGGAGATGAATATAGTTGAAGTAGATAGTTTACATGTCTGAATACAGAACAATGGAAACTGTTGAAATTGTTTCACGAAAAGGGGAGGAGGATAAGGAGAATGATACAGAGGGTGAGATTGAATGAAATACATACTATATGAGTAGAATGTGACAATGAAATTCCCACTGTATGATTAAATATGCTAATAAAACTAAATTATGTGTGTGTTTAAAAGCCATACAGGATCATTACCTTCCCTAGATTACATGGAGTCAAGAGATAAAACCAACTAGAATTCCTTGACTTCTTTGAGTTAGTGACATATGAATTATGCTGTGACAGTTGGAAAGACTCTGGTTAACACTAGGCAAAAGTTCTAGTTGTAATAAACTGCACAGAGGCACCAATAGAGTGATGAAGGTACTATTAATTATGGATTCTTGAATATGCTACAAAATTAATATTCTAACTATGATTTCTGTAAATCTTTCATTTGCCTGAAGGTGGCAAGCTGGGTTTATTTGAGAAACTTCAGTATCAGCATTATTTGAGAGAAAAATGAAGTAGTACTATTTCTCTAGGGGGGCAAACATTCCTTGATATTTAAATCACAGAATCAGAAAGTGAAAAGAATTAAACATCAGTAATCCATAAAATATTGTGCACATTTAATTCCTGAAGGTATATAGGTTTTGTATTTCAACTGCTTTTAATTTTAATATATTATTATTGTCCTTGTTGATTTCTCTGTTCTTTTTTTCTTTTGCCAGTCCTGCGACTTGAAATCAGGGGCTGAGCACAGTCCTTGGGTTTTTTCCTCAAAGCTAGCACTCTGCCACTGAGCCACAGCACGACTTCCATATACATGGTACTGAGGAATCAAATCTGGGTCTTCGTGCATACTAGACAAGCACTCTACCACTAGGCCAAACTCCTGGCTGATTTCTCAGTTCTGATACAACTTTTTAGGAAAGAGTTTAGTGTTTGCATTAAAATCTGTGCTGAGTGGGTTGAGGGCATCACCTATCCTGTCAGCATTAGGGAGGCTGAGACAGGATAATCAAGAACTAAAGTCCCCCCTAAGATAAACTAACCAGCAAGACGTTTCCTCAAAGCAAATATAACAAAAGACAGCCTCCTGAAGGAGGCTGATATCTGAGGACTGAGGTTCAAAGCCAGCCCTGGCACTAAAGAACTTGAGACACTTATCTCCAACTAATCACTAGAAAATGGGAAGTGATGCCTTGGCTCAGTGGTAGGGCAGTAGACTGGAGCTGAAGAGCTCAGGGACAGTACCCAGGCCAAGAGTTCAAGTCCCATGACCCACCAAAAAAAACAAAAACAAAAAACAACTCCAAAAACCTGTAGTTGTATAACAATCACCATAATTAAGATATAAAACTTTTTATAATTCTTAAAATTTCTGTCATCCTCTTTATGATCAATCTATAGTGTACATCCAGGCCCTGACAATCACTGATTTATTTTCTGTCTATATTTTGCTTCTCTAAAACCTCATGTGAACAGAGTCACATAGTATGTACTGTTTAGTCGGAAGCCATTCAGTACAATTACTTTGTGACTTATCTATGTCTAATTGTGTAGCAATTGTTTCTTTTGATTGAGTAATATTCTGTTATATGAATCTATTGATCCATTACTTAAGAGATGTGTATGTTGTTTCAAGTTTGGGGTAGTTATAAATAAACTCACTATAAACGAAAGAATTCAAATATGAGGAGAACATATCTCAAATAGTAAGTGAATGACTAGTAGTAAAAAACGAAGCCCTGAGTTTAAAACCCAGGACTCAGCTAGGTACTGGTGTTTCAGTTCTGTAATCCTAGTGAGTCAGAAGGCTGAGATCTGAGAATCAAGGTTCAGAGCCAGCCAGGGGCACATAAAATTGAGGGATTCTTGTCTCAATAAACCATAATACAATAAAATGGCACTGAGAGTATGGCCCAAGTGGTAGAGCACCAGCTGTGAGTAGGAAGAGTTGTGCCAGAGGCCCTGAGTTTGAACCCTAGTATCAACACAAAAAGGATAAAAATAAAAACTGCCAGGGCTGGGAATTTGGCCTAGTGGTAGAGTGCTTGCCTAGCATACATGAAGACCCAGGTTCAGTTCCTCGGTACCACATACAAAGAAAAAAGCTGGAAGTGGTGCTGAGGCTCAAGTGGTAGAGCTCTGGCCTTGAGAAAGTCCAAGGACAGTGCTCAGGCCCTGAGCTCAAGCCCAGGACTGACAAAAAAAAAAAGAACTGACAAAATATTAGCTAAATCTTAGTAAGTATGGCCTATTTATGCAAATAGATAATTTGGTATTTATAAACATCTTCTGGAAGGCTGTTAAGACATTGGAACTGACAAAATTATCTTTTACCCATGTCAGTTGTTAGCATAGCCTGTGGGAAGGGCAGTGTACTGTACCATATCTTGGATATTTTGATGACCCTTGAGCTACCACAGAGAAGAAGGAGGTAGAAGGACTTGAGATCTAAGACTGTATTGCTGTGTATCCAAAATACACTCTTCACTAAAGCTAACTGTTGAACATTAATTGTTCAATTCACTTGTTAAAGAAATGCAAGTATGGGGCCAGGAGTTTGGCCTAGTGATAAGAGTGCTTGCCTAGCATGCACAAAGACCCGGGTTCTATTCCTTGATGTACTACTTATGTAGAAAAAGCCAGAAGTGGTGCTGTGGCTCAAGGGGTAGAGCACCAATCTTGAGAAAGCCCAAAGACAGTGCTCAGGCCCTGAGTTCAAGCCCCAGGACTGGCAAAAAAAAAAAGAAGAAAGAAAAAAAATAATGCAAGTATATAAAAGCTACACACTTCCTATAGCAGTCTTGGTGCTTCCATCTTGTTTTACTGAATGTCCAGGATTCAAGAGTCTGAGATCTGAGGGTTGCATTTTGAAGACAGCCTGGTTAGGAAAGCACATGAAATGAATCTCTCTCTCTCTCTCTCTCTCTCTCTCTCTCTCTCTCTCTCTCTCTCTCTCTCTCTCTCTCTCTCTCTCCCACTTTCTCTCTCTCTCTCCCTTCTCTCTCATTGGTCATAGGGATTGGCACTCTGCCCTTTTGAGCCATAGCTCCACTTCCAGCTTGTTGGTGGTTAATTGGAGATAAGATTCTCAGGGAAGGGGCCGGGAGTTTGGCCTAGTGGTTAAAGTGCTTGCCTAGCATGCACGAAGACCCGGGTTCGATCCCTCGGTACCACATACATAGAAAAAAAGCCAGAAGTGGTGCTGAGGCTCAAGTGGTAGAGCTCTAGCCTTGAGAAAGTCCAAGGACAGTGCTCAGGCCCTGAGCTCAAGCCCAGGACTGGCAAAAAAAAAAAAAAAAAAAAGATTCTCAGGGAAGCCAGACACAGTGGCTCACCCCTGTAATCCTAGCTACTCAGGAGGCTGAGATCTGAGGATCAAGATTCAAAGCCAGTCCTGGCACAAAAGGACCTGAGACTCTTATTTCCAATTAACCTCTAGAAAATGGGAAGTGGGGTTTGTGCTCAAGGGTAAGGCGGTAGCCTTGAACTGAAGAGCTCAGGGACAGTGTTCAGGCTGAGTTCAAACCCCATGACCCACAAGAAAAAAAAAAAAAAAGATTCTCAGGGACTTTCCTCGCCAAGCTGTGTTTAAACCATGATCCTCAGATTTCACCCTCCTGAGTAGCTAGGATTATGTTGTGTGTAAATTTTTGACCCCATGATGTTCATTAATAGGATTCTTTTTATTTCAGCTTTTTATTTTTTTCCTGAAGCTAATAGTCTTTCTTGTTTTTCATGGGTTAACTCTTTTTAGAATTAAATATAGCTTCCACTGTAATGACTAAGAAAGCTGTAAACTCAGTATCAGCTTTGTCTAGCTTGCAAATGGCAGGTAGAAAGCTTGAAGCAAGACACAGTAAGATTAAGAAAAGATTCTGTTCTTCATAATCACAAGGAAATGCCCACCCAGACATTTGCCGTTATTTTTCATGTAGCTCTTTCCTCTAGTCTAAATGCAATTATAATTAGAACCGTACAATGCCACAAGCCTCGTGACCACCTTCCTCATCACTGTGACCATTCCCCAGAGTAAAAGAACATTTAATAAGGCTGTCCCCGCATCTAATCACAAAGGAAAAACGTGGCAGATCACGATAATGATTTTGTGTCTTTCTGTAAGGATGAAAGAAAAAAAATGCCTCTCACATAATAATTGTGTTGTTATTCATAGAACTCCAGTGGCATTTCCTCATGAATTTTAATGTGCCATCCATTTGCTCACTACTTCTCTCCCCCTTTCTTTGTAAGCCTTTGCAGAGCTTTGTTCTCTTATCGTCTTTAAGTGAGTTATTTGCTGGACATAACCAAAAGCCTTTACCATGTTTCCTTTTTATTGCGCCAGTCAGAGAACCTGCCTAGGTTGCCCTCAAATAATTTGGGAAGCTTAAAATACACACTTAGAATTTCTGCACTCCCCCACCCATATTTGGTACTTTATGCACTTATTTATTTATATTTTATGCCAGTACTGGGGCTTGAACTCAGGGGCCAAGCTTAGCTTTTTTACTCTAGACTGGTGCTCAGCCACTTGGGCCACACCTTCACTCTGCTTTCTGATGGTTAATTGGAGATGAGAATCTTGTGGCTTTTCTTGCTGAGGCTGGCTTCAAACTTTGAACCTCAGTCCTCAGATCTCAGTCATCTGAATAGCCCGGCTGATACTTAATTTGCAAAAGAGTTTATTTAAGATAAGATATTAAATATATGTAGTATATATACTATTTACATATATACTATATAAGATATATAATGTACATTAGGATTGTATGTGTATATATGCATGTATACATATATATGTGTATTCATACACAAACATGTACACACACATATATATACACATACATTTATATACATACATATATATACATGTATATACATCTATATTAGGGTTATAGGCATGTCAGCTAGGAGAGCACCAGCCAATGAGCAAAAACATCAGATACCACGTTTGAGTTCTAGTCTCAGACAATATGTGTATGTGTGTATGTGTGTGTGTGTGTGTGTGTGTGTGTGTATAAAACATTCTCTGGTCATAAATATATACCTTTTTAAAAATGACAATTAATATCATTGATAAAGGTACAGGGTTTTGTTAATGTTATCAAATTTCAGGAAGCATTAGAAGTGTTTTTCTTTCCTTCTTCAGATTGAAATCCACTTGTGAATTATGTGCACACAGTATAGTCTCAAAATAATATAAATCTAAGAGTAGATTTCTAACTATGGGCATAAACTGGGTCTTACTTCTCTGTATTCTATGAAGTACCTGGCTCAAGGACTTCTAAACAGCATCCTCATAAAAAATTTTCTTGCTATGCTGAGCTCCCTGACTCACACCTGTAATCCTAGCGACTCAGGAGGCTGAGATCTGAGGATCAAGGTTCAAAGCCAGCCTGGGCACTAAAGAACATGAGACTCTTGTCTTCAATTAAACACTAGAAAATAGGAAGTGAGGTTGTGACTGCAGGGGAAGGGTGGTAGCCTTGAACTGGAGAGCTCAGGCCCAGAGTTCAAGCCCCATGACTGACAAAAATAAATAAATAAATAAATAAATAAATAAATAAATATTTGCTTGCTAAATAGTATCATTTTTTTTTTTGCTGGGCTTTTCTTTTTTTGTCAGTTGGGCATGGGGCTAGAACTCTGGGCCTGGGTGTTGTCCCTGAGCTCTTCAGCCACAGGACCAATTCCAGTTTTCTAGTGGAAAAGAGTCTTGGACTTTAGTGCCCAGGCTGGCTTTGAACCTGGATCCTCAGATCTCAGCCTCCTGAGTAGCTAGGATTACAGGTATGAGCCACCATGCCAGGCTTTGCTGGGCTTTTTCTTGTGGTTTTTCTTGTTTTACATGGATTGTTTGAGTTGTATGAATAAAGTAAATGAACAATAACTTTAAAAAAGTATATTTTGCAAAACAAAATAAAATAAAATCAGTGAAGGTAAAAGTGGGAATTGACTTTAAAAAGGTGTAAGGAAATTTTCAGGAAAACCTACCTACTCCTGGAAGTTGATAACTCTACCACCCATCCCTATACATAAAATAGAGAGAGTTGCTTTGGAGGACTGCAGAAAAAGGAAATTTAATTCATGCATCTAGTCAGGAAGATAATCGGGCTCAGTGATCCTGAGATTGTCTTTGAAGTTTTATCTTGGAGTTTTAAGGTTAAGTAAATGGTTAAAGGGTGTGTGGGGGGGGACCAGAGGTTCCAGTACTTACTTAGTCACAGCTGGTCAAAGGTGTGTTCCGGTTGACCGGTCCTCCCCTTGATAAGCAGGCCTTGTTGGTGGAGGTGCAGTTTGGGCCATTGTTCTAGAGGTCCTGCAGTCCCTAGGTGACTGTGGGGAAAGAGACTCAGAACAAAGAGTTTAAAAAGACTGAGAGAGACAAAATGAGGTTTGTTCAGCCAGTGTTTAGGACCTCTTTTTTTTTTTAATTGTTGTTTATAAACATGATTTCCAAAGGGGTTAGAGTTTCATTAGTCAGGTAATAAGTACATTTCTTTTTGGACAGTGTCACCCCTTACTTCACCCTTTCCCAGTTTTTCCCTCCTTTCCTCACTCACAAGTTCTTCTTCAACATAGTATCTAGTGAGTACCACTGCTATATTTGTTCATTCTTTGTCTCTCCATTCTGTGCCCCTTCTTCCCTCCCTAAGATGGATAAATGAACAAACAAGACAAAAACAGCAACAACAAAGAACAACAACAAAAATTCTCTTGTTTCCATTTCCTGACGTTCATTTCTATAAACATTACTTTACATGGCGGGATATGCATAGACATTGTGCCTTTGTATGCCTCGCCTAAGAGTGTCCTCCTTTGGTAGGACCTTTTTCAGAAGTTCCCTCCATTTTGACTAGGTTGATTAACTGAGAAATGATCAGCCACAACGAAGAATGTAGGGGCTGGGAGTTTGGCCTAGTGGTCGAGTGCTTTCCTAGCATGCACGAAGACTGGGGTCTATTCCTCAGTACCACAGACATAGAAAAATGCCAAAAGTGGTGTTAAGGCTCAAGTAGTAGAGCTCTGGCCTTGAGAAAGATCAAGGACAGTGCTCAGGCCCCGAGCTCAAGCTCAGGATTGGCCAAAAAAAAAAAAAGAAAGAAAGAAAGAAAAAGGAATGTAGGAATGGTTCAAAGCTACATATTTTTGTTTAAGTTTTCTCCAAATGTATTGCAAAATTAGTGTAAACTTTTTTTTTTGTCGGTGGTGGGGATTGAACTCTGGGTTTGGGGGTGCTGTCCTTGAGCTCTTCAGTTCAAGACTACTGCCCTATCCCTTGAGCCACAGGGTCACTTCCGGTTCCCTATTGATTAATTGGAGATAAGAGTGTCATGTTCTTTAGTTCTTTAGTGCCTGGGCTGGCTTTGAACCAAGATCCTCATATCTCAGCCTCCTGAGATTGCAGGATTACAGGTGTGAGCATCATTCCAGGCTGTGAGTGTAAACTTCCTGACTGAGTAAGTTGTGAAAACAAACTTAAAGGATCCAATTAACTGTAAACAGGACAACATATGCTCAGTGCACCTGTGGTCTTGTCCATGCACAGCGCCGCCATCAGGTCAGGGTGGTGAGTACTGCATGATAGTGGTTCTTTCAGGTCCATTTGAAAAGGTAAAGTGCCATGACATTTAGCTTTGCGTTTAGAAGCAAGATATCCACCTTAGAGAATGAAATGGAGGAAGCTGCAGGAACAAGAAGAATCTGGAAAGTTACAGCCTGCTGATAAGTACAGGATCCTTTTTCTCAAGTGTGCTCTGGTAAAGTATTCTAAAGTAGGGTAACCTTTGAGCTGGACATGGTAGTCTGTTTCAAGAAAAGGACAGGAACTTGGGGAAATTTTCTTTCAGTAGTCTACTGAAAAAAAGATGTATCTAAACAAAATAGTAAAAGCAAATAAAACTACATTTAAAAACTAAAGAAATAAAATGCAATATATGCTGGCTGTTTTTCTTGAGGTATCTACATAAAATTAATGGCCTGTTCCAAAGTACTTTTGTTAGAGTAAAATAAAATCCTCTCTGGCAAGCTAGTTGTATGGCATTATTATTTCTGAGAAAATGCATATCTTCATGTCTAAAAAATGCTAGCAAATTATTTACTGTGTGTGTGTGTGTGTCTGTGTGTGTGTGTGTCTGTGTGTGTCCTTCCTGGAGCTGAATTCAGGCCTGGGCAATGTCCCTGAGCTTTTTTTATTCAAGGCTGATACTTCACCACTTGCGTCACACAACTCTACTTCTAGTTTTGTTTTGGGTTTGTTTGGTTTTTTTGTGGAGATAAGAGTCTCTTGGACTTTCTCCCCAGGCTGGCTTTTAACTGTGTTTCTCAGATCTCAGCCTCCTGGGGAGCTAGTATGAAAAGCTGTGAGGCACTGGCATCAGACTGATTTACTCTTTATAATATCTAGTATAAAAACCAATTTAATGGAAGTTAAAAATTAAATAACAGGGCACTGGGAGCATAGCCTAGTGGTAGCCTATCATGCCTAGCATGCATGAAACCCTGGGTTCGGTTCCTGGGTACCACATACTTAGAAAAAGCTGGAAGTGATGTTGGGGCTCAAGTAGCAGAGCACTAGCCTTAAGCAAAATGTGTCCAAGGACAGTGCCCAGGTCCTGAGTTCAAGCCCCAGGACTGGCAAAAAACAATAATTAATTAATTAATTAAATAGCAGTTAACTATAACCCTCAAAAGTCTTTTGCCCTGGTCTTGCTCTAACAAAATTCTTTTGCCTTTTGTCATCCTGAAGCTTGAAATCCAGTCCTGGGCCTGAGCACTGTCCTTGGACTTTCTCAAGGCTAGAGCTCTACCACTCGAGCCGCAGCACCACTTCTGGTTTTTTTCTAAGCATGTGCTACCAAGGAATCGAACCTGGGTCTTCATGCATGCTAGGTGAGCACTCTACCACTAGGCCAAACTCCCAGCCCCTCTAACAAAATTCTTTTCAAAGTTAATCTTACAAACATGCCATGAGTAGCATAGCAGGATGAGTGCAATTCTTTAACCTTCCAAAGAGATAGATCCATGCAGATGCCATGATCTGCTCTCTGCTTTTGTTTCCTTCACAAAGAGGCCTTTATGGTCATGCCGCCTAAAAAAATATCTCATCACTATGCATTTCTCTTCTTTATTTTTGTTCATATCATTGATTACTACCTGGTATTATATTAAATATTTTGTATTTATTTGTCATTTGTCTTCCCTAATTGTATCTAAGTTATTTTAGGGGAAGGAACAGTAGAGTGCTTGCCTAGCATGCATAGGCCCCATATTCAGTCAAGAGGAAAAGAAAAGAAATCCATATGTCTTTATGCTTGGGTCTTGTGTTAGTCAGCTTTTCATTACTATAACAAAAATACCTCCGATAATCCATTTATAAAGAAAAAGGTTCTGTGTTCAACACTAGCACTGAAGTAAATGGCACTTTCCACACTCGGTGTTTATTGGTGGTAAAACATTTGGCTGGCATTCATGAAGTCCTGGCTTCCATTCCCAGAGCAACAACAACACAATATAAGAAGGCTGAGTCCACATTTGAAGTACCCAGAACTTGGGAATATATTATGCCAGTAAATTGGGCACATGCTGGGACATACTGGAGAAGAATAATTGGTGTTCCTGGCGCTGGTGTCTCAGGCTCATAATCCTAGCGACTACAATCCTGAGATCTAAGGATTAGTGTTCAAAGCCAGCCTGGAAAGGAAGTCTGAGAGCCTCTTACCTCCTAGTAATCACTAAAAAGGCTGGAAGTAGTGCTATAGCTCAAGTGGTAAAGTCCTAGACTTAAGCAAAAGGATTTTAAGAACAGTGTCCAGGCCCAGAATTCAAGGCCCAAGATCAGCACCAAAAAACAAAACAAAACAAACAAAAAAAAAACAACAACAATATATATATATACACACATATCAATGACTCAGTAACACCATATATATATATATATATATATATATATATATATCACTGAGTCATTGATATGTAGTTGTCTTGTTATATAACTCTCTCTTTACAGTTTTATGGATAAATGATTTAACTTCAGTTGCTATCTAAAACCTAGCCCCATTTCCTACAAATTCAAAATGCAATAGAGTCATTTACATATCTCCTAGAAACCAAAGAGTTTATGTGTTATACCTCAAGTAATTTGGATAATGTGGGTTGAGGCTTTTTTATTTTTTCTTTTTTAAAATTCGAATCAAGTCATCCTACCACTTCGAAAGTGATCATTTCTTCGGTAGTTGTCCTTGAAATCACTGGGTTTTATTTAGTATACTGCAGTGAAAAACTTTGAGTCCTAGAGAAAAATATCAAAAAAAAAAAAAAAAGGTTATCTGTTATCTGAGGTGGGAAAGACTTTCTGACTCCTTTGTTTTGGAAGCCATCTTCCACTATGTGGAATTCTGGCAGTGCCATCTTCCACACAATTTATGAATCAGACAACCTATGTATCTTCCTTCTTCCCAGCTATACCAGCCATATGCTCCTGAATAAATCTCATTCTGGCCAGGCAGAATGCCCAAATCCCCCAGACACACACAAGTATCCCCAGAATCTGAGTTAGTGATTAGATTCTTTGTTTCTTCGGGCATTTCATGTCTTAGTTTTTATATATTTTGCATATTAATTCCTTGTCAGATGAACAGCTGGCAAAGATTTTCTCCCATTCTGTAGGCTATCTCTTCATGCTGATAATCACTTCCTTTGCTGGGTAAAAGGTTTTTTGTTTTTTTCAGATTTTGATGAAATCCCACTTATGAAGCCTGGCTATTATTTCTTGAGCTACTGGAGTCCTATTTAGAAAATTGTTGCCAGCCCAGTATGGGGGCCCCTGCTGATAATTCCAGATAATTAAGATACAAAGACTGAAATTTCCACTGGTTTCCAACACCTTAAGTGTCCAAGCATGTGCTGGATTGATTCTACCAGCTAACTATGCACAGGTCTTCTTACAGCTGTGTTCAGTTCTCACTAGATGAAAATAAAACTGTCTAGGCTAGAGTATTTACACCACAGAAATACATACTGGATGTGGTGGTGCTTGCCTGTAATTCTAGCTACTGAGGAGGCTAAGGTAGAAGGATTGTGAGTGTGAGGCCAGCCTAGACTGACTAGTCACATCCTGCCTCAGAATGAAGAAGAAAAAAGCTGAACACAATAATCCTAGCTACTCAAGAGGCTGAGATCTAAGGATCGCAATTCAGAGCTGGCTTTGGCAGGAAAGTCTATGAGACATTTATCTCCACTAAACTACCAAAAAAGAAATGGTGATATGGTTCAAGTAGTAGAGTGCTAGCCTTGAACAAAACAAGCTCAGAGAGTGCCCATGCCCGAGTTCAAGTCCCACTACCAAAGCAAAAGAAGGAAGGAGGGAAAAATGAAAGGCAGAAAGAAAGGAAGAAAGAAAAAAGAGAGGAGAAAGCAAAAGAAAGACAAAAATCAGCAAATGCTTCCAGTATCAGTGACTCATACCTGTAATCCTGTCTATTCTGTTTGATTCCTCAGTACCACATACACAGAAAAGGCCAAAAGTGGTGCTGTGGCTCAACTGGTAGAGCACTAGCTTTCAGAAAGCCCCTGAGTTTAAGCCCCAGGACTGGCAAAAAAAAAAAAATCCAGAAGTAGGGCTGTGAAAAAGCTATAGGAGACTATAAGGCCCTGAGTTCAAGTCACAGGATTGGCACACACACACACACACACACTCACGCACACAACCATAAGTCAAGGTTTTTGTTTTTTGTTTCTGTTTTCCTAGAGAATGTGTTGTACACTTCTCTGTTTATCATTGACCAAAAAATGAGAAGTCCAGACTGTTTTCTAACTTATGACAGTTGATATGTACATACTATGTAATTAAGTCTAGTTTTTCCAACTCTCCAAATATAAGCCCTTTTATGATAGAAATTACACAGGCAGCTGCTGACTAATTTGATTTTGTTCTGCAAAATAAAATGTAACAGCTTCAGGGAGAAGCTTACGTATAATTAACATTAGGTGGATCTACCTTGACACTGGAACACCATGTGTAAGCCCTGGCAACCACACTATAAATACAACAATTTGGAGGGAGGAATCCTTCAGTAACTTAAGATTTTACCCATATCCTTACAAGGTCAGCTTTTGATAAGTCTTTTGTCTTGTATTCTCAGAGAGAGCTGTTAATCGTGTTCTCTATTTTTGTTTCTTTGCTTATTTTTGTCAGTTGTGGGGTTTGAACTTGGGGTCTGGTCACTGTGCCTGAGCAATTTTTCCTCAAGGCTAGTACACTACCACTTTGAACCACAACTCCACTTCTAGTTTTCTGGTGGTTAATTGGAGATAACAGTCTCCTGGACTTTCTTGCCTGGGCTGTTTTTGAATTGTGATTCTCAGATCTCAGTCTTCTGAGTAGCTACAATTACATGAATGGGCCACCAGTGCTTGGCTATATTCTCAGCTTTGTAACACCTAACTAGAAATAGGCAAGAAAGCTCTCATAGAAAACATAGACCAAAGTGAATAAATAGAGCCAAGAAGGGACATTAGAATTAATGCAAGAGCCAGACATGGTGGCTCATTCCTGTAATCCTAACTACTCAAGAAGCTGAGATCTGAGGATTACTGTTCAAAGCCAGCCAGGGCATTAAAGAATAGAAGACTCTTATCTCCAATTAACTTCTAGAAAAATGGGAAGTGGGGCTGAGGCTCAGGGACAGCGCCCAGGCCCAGAGTACAAGCTCCATGATCCACACAAAAATAAATAAATAAATAAATAATAATAATGCAAGAAGCAAAAATAAACAAAATAAGCACACTAATAGTAACATTCTTGAATGGCCATGTCGCAAAACATGTATTTATTAAATCCAATCTCCATCAAAATTCCAGTGACATACTCTACCCACCTCCATAGGTTAATTGATTTGTGGATTAATAGATTTTGAGAACAGCTTTTTGACAAGAGCTCTTGATTTCTCCCCAGCTAATTTGTTCTCTGTCTCGCAATGCCTCTGCCAATTTATGACCTTACTAGATGCACAATACCTCCCAACCTCCAGAATGATGAGCTAAATAAACTTTTATTCCTTTTTTTTTAATGGTCCTGGAGGTAGAACCCAGGACCTGGGCCCGGTCTCTGGGCTTTTGTGCTGAAGGCTAATGCTCTACCACTTTGAGCCACAGTGCCACCTCCTGTTTTCTGGTTAATTGGAGATAAGAGTCTCAAGGACTTTCCTGAGTCGACTAGCTTTGAAATGTGATGGATCTCAGATCTCAGCCTCCTGAGTAGCAAGGATTACAGGCATAAGTTACCACCACCAACTCAAGTATTTTGTTGTAGCAATAGAAAACTGACTATACTACTTCTCTACTAAATTTTTGAAAAACAATTCAATAGTGAATATAATGGCAATACTGGAATTATGGAAAATACTTGAAACACTGGAAAAATAAATAAGACCCTATCCTACTGTCAGAGAGCACACTGTCTAGAAATCATAAATTTGGAGCAATACAAAATCACTTTACTCTTAGTAAGTTGGTTAATATTTGGTAACAAGAAAAGACTGATACTTTAATTTTTTCATTTTATCTTCTAATGTTTTGGCCTATGTATTCACTGATACATTGTAGAAATTGGAGAGGGGGAAATAAATGTCCTTTACCCTCAGTGAACAAAATAAAATAATTAGGACTTTAATTTTCATTTTAAAGCAATGACATAGGTGATAAACTAGTTTTGATAACCTGGTATTTAACAGATAGCTGCCTTTATTTTACATGGAATTGCTTTTTGTAATGGAAGGTAATGGAATGGATTCTTTCACAAAGTGAATACTTTGATTGTGAAATGAAAAAACCAATTTGATAGCTGAATATTCATCTGATGCATTGGATGGAGCCAAGATAATTTAGGTCAATAGAAAAAAAAGCTCTGTTTCTCACTTAGCTAATTCTTAAAGTTGATGATGACGCCTAACCATGAGAGCTATACAAAAAAAATTCCATAATGAGTTCTTGTAAAGCTGTAAATTTTACCCAGAACTCATTATTTTAAAAAATCACTAATTATACAAAATAATACGAAGTAGCTATATCTAAATGGATTTCAAGATTATCTTTTCAGAGCTGGGTACAGGCTCACACCTGTAATCCTAGCTACTCAGGAGGCTGAGATCTGAGGATCAAGGCTCAAAACCAGCCTGGCAAAAAAGGACTTGAGACTCTTATCTCCAATTAACCTCAAGAAAAAGGAAGTGGGACTGGACTCAGGGTAGGGCGGTAGCCTTGAGTTAAAGAGCTCAGGGACAATGCCCAGGCCCAGTGGTAGGACAGTAGCCTTGAGCCGAAGAGTTCAAGCCCAATGAACCACCCCCACACACACAACAATTATTTTCTCAATGTGAATGAAGATTTATAAAGACATTCATTGTATCATTGTATCTACTTATCTATTTATAAATATATATAATATATATATACACACACAAGAGCATTGTCTTTCAGGAAGTATTAAAACAAGTAGTGATATTTACTAGATGGAATAAATAAATGGGAAACAGTTGAAGACTTGAAACTACATCTTTTTTTTTTTTTTGCCAGTCCTGGGCTTGAGCTCAGGGCCTGAGCACTGTCCTTGGACTTTCTCAAGGCTAGAGCTCTACCCCTTGAGCCTCAGCACCACTTCCGGCTTTTTTCTATGTATGTGGTACCGAGGAATCGAACCCGGGTCTTCATGCATGCTAGGCAAGCACTTTAACCACTAGGCCAAACTCCCAGCCGAAACTACATCTTTTCATAAGTTATTGGGAAGTATTCTCTCTAGAAAAGATTTTTAATTAAAGTAACACCTGACTCAAATGTATCAGATCTATGTATGGAAGATTACATCTTAAAGTTGAATTAAAGTTAGTACTTTAAAAACTGGGCATGGTGGTATACAACTGTAATCTCTGAACTCTGGAGGCTAAGGCAGGAGAATTACAAGTTCAGAGTCAAGATGGGATACATAATGAGGTCATAATAATAATAATTCTAGGGGCCGGGGGTTTGGCCTAGTGGTAGAGTGATTGCCTAGGAAGCATGAAGACATGGGTTCGATTCCTTTATACCATATACATAGAAAAAAGCTGGAAGTGGGACTGTTCTCATAATTGTCCCTCGTATTGGTGCTGGTGGCTCACACCTATAACCTACCTACTCAGGAGGCTGAGATCTGAGGATCATGCTTCGAAGCTAGGGCAGGCAGAAAAGTCTCCATGAGACTCTTTTTTTTTTTTTTTTTTTTTTGTGGGTCATGGGGTTTGAACTCTGGGCCTAGGCGCTGTCCCTAAGCTCTTCAGCTCAAGGCTACCATCCTACCCTTAAGCCAAGCCCCACTTACTGTTTCTAGAGGTTAACTGAAGATAAGAGTCTCAGGTCCTTTTGTGCCTGGGCTGGCTTTGAACTTGATCCTCAGATCTCAGCCTCCTGAGTGCTAGGATGGGGCCTGAGCCACCAAGCCTGGCAGTCCCTTGAGACTGTTATCTCCAATCAACCACTCAAAAACTGTAAGTGGAGCTATGGCTCAAAGGAGCAGAGCACTAGCCTTGAGCAAAAGAGCTCATGGAAAATGCCCAGGTCCTGAATTCAAGCCCTGTGATGAACAATAATTAGTTAACTGATTGACCAACTTTTCATTTAATTTTTGGCAGTGCTGATGGTTTGGTATCGATTGTGCTAAAGGCAGTGCTCTACTACTTGAGCTACTCTGCCAGCCCAACTATTTTTACTTCTTCTTAGGAGGCGAGGTGTTCACTCGCATAGCTAGAATGAGGTATAGAGGTTACTTTTTCTTTCTTTTTGCTAGTCCTCGGGCTTGAACTCAGGGCCTGAGCACTGTCATTGGATACTTTTTGCTCAAGGCTAGCATTCTGCCACTTGAGTCACAACACCACCAGAGAATCGAACCCAGGACTTCATGCATGCTAGGCAAGCACGCTACCATGAAACCAGGCCGGTAACATGTTACTTTTGTGAATGCTTCGTGTTCTCTTCTCTGTCCATGTTCAGGCATAATAATGGCATGATCTTGTGATAGGCTTGTCGCTCCATGGTCATTGCTGTTAGTCAGTGGATACTGCTTTATCTTTAGTGGGAGAACACGGTGGACTAGTACAGGTACTGGGGGTAGCTATTAGGTCATTTTCTTTTCTCAGCTTTCTCAGGCAGCTGTTCATTTTGGAGTTGGACATGAGTCTCCACCTGGGACCGGTCGAAACACAGATCACAAAGAGTCACCAAGAATGGAAAGAGGGGTCATCTCTTTCTAAATAGCTGTCAAGATATGACTTTTAAGAGTTTACTGCCTCAGAAATACCCTTGGCATAATGACAATATCCTCTCTGGGTGTGGTCAGAGGTGAGAGGGAGATGCTGCCCTCTCGTGGCCCCTCTGGCACTTACAACATCCATTGACTGTGCAGCTTATGCAGATTTCTGAGAACTTCCAGAAGCCAACCAGGAAAAAAAGCATAGTTGTTTCAATGAGAAGAATCAGTAAAATGTCAGGGTCACTCTTGATGGGGAATCTCTTAGTATTGGCAGCCTGGTGAAATCTGTAAAAGTATAGTTTACAGACATAAGTGTCCATTGACTACATATAGTCATTATAATGATAGACGGTGCATGTTGAAGACATAAAAATAAGAATTTAAACATAAAGAGACAAAAATACGAATTTAGCACCAATGGCTCACACTTTAATCTTAGCTACTCAGGAGGCTGAGATCTGAGGATCAAGGTTCAAAGCGAGCCAGAGCACAAAAGAACCTGAGACTCTTTGTTTTGTTTTTGTTTTTTTTTGCCAGTCCTGGGCTTGAGCTCAGGGCCTGAGCACTGTCCTTGGAATTTCTCAAAGTTAGAGCTCTACCACTTGAGCCTCAGCACCATTTCTGGCTTTTTTCTATGTATGTGGTACCGAAGAATTGAACCCGGGTCTTCATGCATGCTAGGCAAGCACTCTACCACTAGGCCAAACTCCTGGCCTATGGACCTGAGACTCTTATCTCCAACTAACCACTAGAAAATGGGAAGTGGGGCTTGGCTCAAGGGAGGGTGGAAGGCTTGAGCTGAAGAGCCACGCCCCATGACCCACAAAAAAGAAAAGAAAAAAAAAGGCTATGAAACTTTTATCCCCAAATAATAAGCGAAAATCTAGAAGAGGAAGTGTGGCTCAAGTGGTACTGTGATGTGTATGTACACACACACATACACACACACACACACAATTTAAACATTTTTCTGGAACCAAAAAAGGACCATGCAACCTAGAAATAAAGAAAACAAATTATGAAACAGTTAAAAGAGGTTTTTTAATGTCAAATGTTGTATAGAGTTCAATTATATTTTATTTTTTTTTTTGCCAGTCCTGGGGTTTGAACTCAGGGCCTGAGCACTGCCCTTGGGCTTTCTCAAAGCTAGTGCTCTACCACTTGAGCCACAGCACCACTTCCAGCTTTTTCTGTGTATGTAGTACTGAGGAATCGAACCCAGGGTTCATGCATGCTAGGCAGCCCTCTACCAGTAGGCCATGCTCCCAGTCCCTAGAGTTAAAATTTTTACTTCTGTTGAAGACGATGCTCAGAAGTTGAATCACTATACATTGCCAATGGGAATGTAAAAGAGTGCTGCTACTGTGGAAAATAATATGGTATAACTGTTCTGTAAGAGCGGACAGGCTAGCTCATGCAATCCTAGGTACTCCAGAGGCAAAGACTAGAAGTATTATGGTCTGAAGCCAGCTCAAACAAAAGTATGAGAGACCTTATCTTAATACAAGTGGGGCATACTTACCAGCATGCCATCATCAAACTACTTGAAAAGGATAAGCAGGAGGCTCTTGCTCCAAGAAAATCATGCCAGGTCAGCCAAGACATAAACTCAACAACCAATTCAAAAAAATAAATAAGGCATAAAAAGGACTGGGAAGCCGGGTGAGTTGGCTCATGCCTGTAATCATAGCTACTCAGGAAGCTGAGATCTGAGGACTGCGATTCAAAGCGAGCTGAGGCACTAAAGTCTATAAGATTCTAATCTCCAATTAACCACCAGAAAATCAGAAGTGGCACTGTGGTTCAAGGAGTAGGATGGTAGCCTTGAGCTGAAGAGCTCAGGTACAGAGTCCAGGCCCAGAGTTCAAGTCCCATGACTGACAAAAAAAGGGGGGTGCTGGCTCTAGTAGTAGAGTAGCAACACAGGGGCCAGAGTTCAAACTCCAGTACTGTAGTAAAAAGAAGAAAAAGTAACTCAGAATTATCACACAATCCTGTAGTTCTGCTTATAAGTACATGCCCCAAACAACTGATATCATTGGGGACTTGAATAAATTTTGTTCCTAAGAGCATCATTCATTTTAGCTACAAAATAGAAATAACCCAAACATCCATTGGCAGCTGAACAGATAAATAAAATGTAGTATATACCTATAATGAAATATTATTCAGGATTAATAAAAAGGAAGAAAGTTCTGCTACAGGTTACAATATAGGTAAGTCTTGAAGATCTTATACTAATAAGATGGTTCTGCTTATATGTTAATTATCACAGTCAACTTCACAGAGACAGAAAGTAGAATAGCACTTATGATTTCTTTCTCCCTTCCTCTTCTCCTTTCTCTTCCTTTTCCCCTTTTCCTTTCTTCTTCCTTTCTTTGTACTGGTTCTGGCGCTTGACTAAGCTTTTTCCTCAAAAAGCTTAATCTCTACCACTTGAACTACTTATCCACTTCTGACTTTTTGGTGGTCAACTGGAGATAAGTCTCAACAGACTTTTCTACCTAAGCTGGCTAGTGGACTTAGGTTGATTCTTTGCGATATTTTTTCAGTTATTCTTTTACCGATTTCTCTACACATGAATCAGTCATTTCATAAAACTTCACCCAACTCCAGCTACTCCAGACATTTATAGATAAGATCCGCTTTTAGACCAGCACACTGGCTCACCCCTGTAATCCTAGCTACTCTGGAGGCTGAGATCTGAGGATCTCCATTCAAAGCCAGCCCTTGAGACTCTTATCTCCAATTAATCACTAGAAAAGGGGAAGTGGGGCTGTGGCTCAAGGGGTAGGATGGTAGCCTTGAGTTGAAGCTCAGGGACTTACACCCAGGCCCCATATTCAAACCCCATGACCCCCCCACACACACACACTAAAGATCAGATTCTAACAATTGTTGCCAGATTATGTCTATCTAAGGAAGGCATTTTACCATTCGAGCCACACCTACAGTTTTTTGCTGGTTAATAAATGACAAGTCTTTGGATTTCTTGTCAAGGCTACTGAAGCCCATGGTTTTTGTTTTTGTTTTTTGTTTTTGTTGTTGTGGTTTTTCAAATCTGACATTACTGTTTTACATAGCACAAATATTCAAATAAGGATTTTTGGTCTGAGTGATTTTGGATTTTCTGGATCTTGTTATTGAGACAAGATTGCTTCATTATATAGCTCAGGTTAGCTTCAAACTCAGGTCCTCTTGCCTCTACCTTACAAGTATATGCCAACTGTTTGAGGGTTCACTGTGCCTGTCCTGAATATAGGTCAGGCTGGCCTTGAACTACCAATCTTTCTGCCTCCACTTCCTGAGTGCTGGGACCAAGTAAATTCCTAACCCAAGGCTTTATTCTTTTACTAATTGTAAACGAATTGCTTTTTCTAGATAAATTATTTTCGAATAATAGACTTATGAACATTAAAAAGCAATTAGAGAGCATGGATAGAAGTCAGTGAGTTCCTGGGTTTAATCCTCACTATCACAAAACCAACAAAGGAATTAGAAAAGTTTTCAATAATGAAAATTCAAAGTGACACAGCGAAAGGAAACTGTGGGTTCTTTTTCCATTCACCTAATAGTTTTATAAAAAGAAAAATGTTGTTTTGAAATATTTCATTGTCTTGAAGTAATATTTAACTGGATATTGAGCCAGGCTATAAAATCAGGACTCAGCCAAATGTAAGATGACATGGAAATATTTTTAAATGTTTCCTATCTAAACGGAGGAAATTGATGCATGTAAAATGAAAAGTATTAGCTCTGTACTTTAAGAGAATTTTTAAGTATGTGTTACATATAAATCATATGCTTTCAGTAAAAAAATAAAAATGATCCTAGCAAAACAAGGAGCTTCAAGTTACTGGAAGTCAGTCTTAGGAGATTATCCTTTAATTTACAAGTGCTGACTGGAAAGTTTTTCTTTAGAACCTATGAAGTGAGGCTGGGGTGTGGCACCTATGGTAGGGCTCTTGCCTAGCAAGTACAAAGTCCTGAGTTCAAACCCCACTACTGATGAAAACAGAAAACTCAGGGGCCTGGTAGGTTTTAAAGATAAAATAACCTATGAAGCATTATAAACATGCAGTGAGCAGTGTGGCAGAAATAAGCTGTATTAACTGCTCACTAGTGGCTCAGGCCAGGAATTCCAGCTCCTCAACTACAGCTGTGAATGTACAGAATCAATTTTGTACTAATAGAAGCTTATCTTTGCATTTTTAAGTTGTATCAGATACAAGGCTATTTAATTGTTGCAGACCAGGTTTTTGTTTTTGTTTTTTTGTCCATCATGGGACTTGAACTTTGGGCCTGGGCATTGTCCCTGAAGCTCTTCAGTTCAAGGCTATCATCCTACCCCCTGAGCCACCGTGCCACTTCTGGTTTTCTGGTGGTTAATTGGAGATAAGAGTCTCATAGACTTGTGTGCCCAGGTTGGCTTTGAACTATGATCCTCAGATCTCAGCTTTTAGAGTAGCTAGGATTACAGGCATGAGCTGCCATGCCTTTTCTTTTTTGTTGTTTTTGTCTTTTCTTTTTTTGGTACTGGGGATCAAATCAAATCCAGGATGTTGCACTTGCTAGGCAAGCGTTTTACCACTGAGCTACATCCAGCCAGCCATGTCCATGTCCTTCCTTCCTGCCTTCTCTCTCTCTCTCTCTCTCCTCCTCCTCCTCCTCCTCCTCCTCCTCCTCCTCCTCCTTTCTTTCTTGCTTGCTTTTTTTTCTTCTCCCTGCCCTTTGTTATGGTTGGTCATGGGGCTTGAACTCTGGTCCTGGGCACTGTCCCTAAGCTCTTCAGCTCACGGCTAACATTCTACCACTTTGAGCCACAATGCCACTTCTGGTTTTCTGGTGGTTTATTGGAGATGAGTCTCACAGACTTTTATGCTGAGGTTGGCTTTGAACCATGATCCTCAGATCTCAGTCTCTTGAGTAGAAAGGATGATAGGTGTGAGCCACTGGCTGCCCAGCTTCACTCCCACTCTTTTTTTTTTTCTTTCTTTTTTTTTTTTTTGCCAGTCCTGGACTTAAACTCAGGGCTTGAGCACTATCCTTGGACTTTCTCAAGGCTAGAGCTCTATCACTTGAACCACAGCATTGCTTCCAGCTTTTTTTCTATGTATGTGGTACTGAGAAATTAAATCCAGGTCTTTGTGCACCTAGGCAAGTACTCTACCACTAGGCCAAACTCCTGGCCCCCCAGCTTTCCCTTTAAGGTCTAAGACCAGAACTCAAACTCAGTACTTAACACTTTGATTCATTTGCTAGCGCTCTATCAACTGAGCCATGCTTCCAGCCCCCTTTCTTCTTTTCTATTACAAATAATTTACTACTGGGAATACTGCCACCAGCCTATATAGAATCCCAGCAACAAGAGAATCCCAGATTCAAGGCCAGCGGGGGCTACACGGTAGACCCTGTCTCAAAAACCAGAAACTAAGGCTGCATCTCAGTGATAGTAGGATGCTTGTTTAATATGCCCAAGGTCCTGAGTGCAATCCCCAGCACCACATAATAACATACAAACATATATGACCCAAACACTGTGGACATAACTTAATAATAATACACACGTATATAATATATAAGATATCATACAGACATACGCATAAATAGTATAAACAATGAAAACCTATTAAAAATATAAAAAGCCATATAAGAAGCATCTCCAGGGCCGGGAGTTCAAAACAAGGAAAAAAGAAGCATCTCCAAAAATCACAGTTCTTCACATGGCAATTATCATGATGAGGATCATGATAATTGGCCCCAGCTTTGTCTTCAGCCCTTTCTTGCTCTTTGTGTGCATTTTGTGTGTCCCAGTGGTGTCTGCTTGCTCTCAGCACATTAACTGGGTCACTGCTGGCCCAAGTTTTCACACCTCAGAACACCAGGGTCCCCACTGTAACCACACCTTCCTCCTTAATGCACACCTGTTAGAAGGAACCTTAACTCCCCAGGCTGAGTAGGAACAGCACCTCTGGTTCTCAGAACACTTGGGGCCACAGCCTCGCACTAGTGCCTTCCACACTGTCCTGGCATAAGACTTAACTGTGTTCTTCTGCACACACACACACACACACACACACACACACACACACACACACACACATATTCTCATAAAATGTGGTAGAGTGCCTTGGGGCTCTGAGTTCAAACCCAGCACCACAGAAAATATAAACAAGCAGACAAACATCAGATCCACAGAACCTCAGATTTCCACAGGAGATGGATGGTACACACGTAACAAGCAGCCCAGCCCACACCTGGAATCCCAGCTACTCATTGAGTTTAGAGGATTAGAGTTCAAAACCGGCCCAGGCAAGAAAGTCTGCAAGACTCTTATATTCAATCAACCAGCAAAGGCAGAAGTGAAGCTGTGGCTAAATGGTAGAAGAGCGCAAGCCTTGAGTATAAAGAAGGGACAGACCTTGAGTACAAACACACAAACATACACACCAACAAACAACAACAACCTGGAAGAGTCTCATTTCCAGAAAAGCTTTGGAAGTATATTGCTCTGTATCCTATGACATCACAGTTATCTACCTCTCAAAATCCTGTAAGCTGTCTCTGGTCATTATTGTGTTCTTGGTCTCAATACAGTACACACACAACTCACGGAAGGAAACAGGATAGGGATAAATAAAAAAAAAACCAATGTGTCTGCATTTCTTATCATGAGTTCTGGAAACATCCAGAAAGCACTTTTCTGACCTCTGATCCTCTTGTTCCATATAAGTCTACCTTACCTTTGTGACACTGCCCTACTGTGTTTGTTCCTGTGTCTTAGCACCTCCTCCTGACTTATTTCCCCCATCCTGATGTTACACATCAAAGCTAGGATGGAGCCTCAGCTTCCACTTCGTAGAGTACAAACTTTTCTGGATGTGTGTATGCCAGTACTGGGGCTTGAACTCAAGGTCTGGACTATTTTGCTCAAAGCTAGTTGCTCTATCTCCACTTCTGGCTTTCAGGTGGTTATTTGGAGTCTCATGGGCTTTTCTGCCTGTGCTGGCTTCTCAGCTCTCAGCCTCAGGAGGCTGAGAATTATCAAATTATAGGTATGAGAAACCTGTGCCTGGTTGAGTAAGAATTTGAACAGCTCCTACTTTGTAGTTTTGTGTATATGTGTGAAGTAAAAGGGAATAATATATGTAAATCACGTAGCACATTAACATTAGAAAGTGCCAAGCAAATGTGGTAATAATTATGCCAGAGATGTCACACATAGTCACTGGGGAAGATGTGATTGTCCTTGTAAAGAGAATATAAAAAACCAAACAAACTAGAAAGAAGCCTGTGATGGGCTGTTCTGAGTCATCTTGAAGGGTACATGGAAGACTTAAACCCATTCTCCTGCTGTCACACGTCAACATCCGCTCTGACTCAGCTTCACATCCCCTGTCACTTTAATAACCCTCATTTGAGGGCAAAAAAATAATTCTTTTTGTTTTAAAGGTACTATCTAGAGAGACAGGAAGAGTCCGCATACTAATACAAATGTCCCTATTTGGAAAAGTTTGTCCTTGAAGCTTTCCTCAAAGCTTTGTCTCTTGAAGCTTTGACTCTCAAGTTGTCAGTATCCTGTGCTCTTTTGTACCTATCTATGAAGCCTGATTCCCCAAAAAATCAGATCCTTAAGCACTTTCCTGAAACCACTCTAAGTTATCTCATATGAATAAACCCACACCCAAAGGAGTCAGTCGTGTGCTCTGACACAGAAGTTAACTCTTTAACAAAATCTCTGACTGTTTAACAAAGCAATGAAAAAGTGGCAGACAGCGGCGGCAAAGTTGTTTAATCCTGGCTGAGAAAGGGGAGAAACATTAACTCTAAAGACCTCTGGCTCTGTGCCCAAGATGCTTAAGTGATAATCCAGAATAAAGTCTCAACTTCAACTGGTTGTTCCCACCCCTTTTCCAGTCTCCTCATTCAGCACATTTTTTCCCCTGCTAAAGGCCAATTTCCTTTCAAATCTAAGCTTTACCACTTTATAGGAGTGTCTGGCAGCTTCTAGCTAACCTTTCAAATTGGACATTTGAGTCAAAACTAGCTTTCACTCTTTCCAAATCTTCGTATTTGTTCCACCCTTCCCTGATGTAACCCAGGAGACAGGAGAGTCTGGAGAGAGCGGTCTCCCCAAAGCCTAGCCTATCTTAAGTCTATAAATGAATGAAGCAATAGAATCTATAGAAAAGCGCAAAGTAGTTGTACTTTTTTTTGCCAGTCCTGGGGCTTGAACACAGGGTCTGGGCACTGTCCCTGAGCTTCTTTTACTCTACCATGTAGAACCACAGTGCCACTTCTGGCCTTTTCTGTTGGTGTGGTACTAAGGAATCCAACCCAGGGCTTCATGCATGCTAGGCAAGCACTGGGCCACTAAGCCACCTTCCCAGCCCCAGTATTTGTATTTTAATAAGATTCAACAAGATTCTCACATCTTAAGACACATTTCAGTGCTTTTTGTTGGAAATGCAACCTACAAGCACTGTTTATTTCTTTTCTTCTGGTATTTAAAGTTATGAGATTGAATAAAGTATGAATATAGAATAGATAGAAAAGAGATAAAGTAAGTCACTTCTTTGAATGAATGATGCAGAGCAGAACATGGTGGTGTATGGCTGCAACCTCAGCTCCTCCAGAAGCAAAGGCTGGAGGATTTCAAGTTTGAGACCAGTCTGAGACCCTAATCTCAAAAAATAAAAAATTAAATAAGTGAAACTCCTCATATCAAATGCCTTATTTATCTGGATGAGTTGTCATACCACTGTGTGGTCTGGTTCAGGTGACCCTTCCAGACTTACAAAACCTTTATTGAGTACCTATTACATCCTGGGTACACATTTATTTCCCATCTCTTTTTATGGATAAGGCAAAGTGAAACTAAACAGTTGCCTCATTTTGAATATAATTCAAAATCTTAGCTGGGCAGGCTAACACACACCTATAATCTCAACATTGAGGAAGCTGACACTGGAGAATCAAGAGTTCAAGGCTAGCCCTCATTGGCATACATAGCAATACTCTGCCATAAAACAAAATGAAATTAATCTAGTGTTATATCATTACTTCCTCTACATATATGTAATATAATGCAATATTATATATATATGAATACCTTACACATAGAGAAATTAAGAAAGAAATTCATTTTCTGATTGTAGCTCAAAGCCAGATCGGGCATGAAAGTCCCTGAGACTTATCTCCAATTAACCACCAGAAAATTGGAAGTGGGGCTGTGACTCAAAGTGGTAGAGTACTAGCCTTGAGCTGAAGAGCTCAGGGACAGTGCCCAGGCCCAGAGTTCAAGCCCCATGATCAACAAGAAAGAAAGAAAGAAAGAAAGAAAGAAAGAAAGAAAGAAAGAAAGAAAGAAAGAAAGAAACAAAAGAAAGAGAAAGAGAGAGAGAGAAAGAAATAAAGAAAGAAAGAGGGAAGGAGGGAGGGAAGGAGGGAAGGAAGAAGGGAGGGAAGGAAGGAAGAGAGATCTGAGGAAAGTTTATTGAGCATTTATGATATGCCAGACACTACTGTAGACAATGGGGACCTGGTAATACATGATAAAGGTGTCCCAGAATATTGCAGGGCTTGCATCTGAATGAGAAGAGACAGAAAATAAGCCAGTGTCAATGGATAATATGTAAGATAACAAAAAGTGCTGCAAGTGCCACACTGCCAGGGTTTAAACTCGGGGCCTTCCTTGCACTTGTTAGGCGAGTACTACTGAATCGCGAGTACTACTGAATCATAGTTCCCAGTGCTTACAAATACTTATTTTTCTTGACAACATAATGGTCGTCAAAATTTGAGATTAAAAATTAAATCGTCCTTCAGAACAGCAGACTAGATAATACTGTTCCTAGAAAAAGGAGGTCTGTGTGTCGCCCTGGGAGAAGAATGTCGCTTCTGGGTGATCCATGCTGGAGTAATAAAAGACAGCCTGGCAGCTGTAAAAAGGAGACTTGATGAGCAAGAAAGAGAGAGACTGGGTCCCAAGGATGGTATGAGAGGCTGTACAACTGGTCCCCTGGGGAACTTCCCGAATCTCAGCCATGATTGGCCCACTGGTGATTATTTTAATATTACTGTTAATTGGCCCCTGTGTAATTACTGCAGTGATGTCCTTAGTAAAAAAGAAGATCAGAGTTATAAAACTGATGATCCCACACACCCAATAGTCCCCCCCTTGTATTAAGGTCAATGAGTCAAGGATTTGACTAGGTTAAAAAGAAAAGGGGCGCCTGTGTGAAGGGGAGCAAAAACTAAGAGCTCCCTTGCCAGTTCGGGGAATGTTGAAGTTCAACAATAGTAAAACAGCTCAGCCACCCTTGCCTTTCCAGGAAGGAGTAACCTTATCCCTGCCCCCATGCTTTGTGTGAGAATCTGCCAAATTCACGTGCAAATTCAAACCCAGGTGACAGGGTAGTTCAAACAGTTACCATGAGGTAGGCTGTAAGCCTATTGGCTGCCTGCTGTAGCCGTACAGTCCCTCTGTATCTTACAATCCCACCTGTGTGTGGCCGGACTCAATCACATGGTTTTGTCCTTAAAAACCCAGCGTGAGAACCGCTCCGGGTCACAGTGTTAGCACTGAGTCCCAGGCCAACCAGCTCACTATCTACTTCCCCAATAAATTCCCCTTTTTGTAAAAATAGTAATAACAATAATAATAAATCCTGCTTCTGGAACCAAATGTAAAATGGCACGTGAGAACACGAAGAACAGTATGTGTCTTCTATATCTAAATATAATTATAAGGTAGGGTGGTTTATCTTTCTGCCTAGATTTTCATATAGTACTCATAAGTCCATTCCATGACTGTTTAGCTTTTTTTTTTCAGTGCTGTATGTGTCCCTTTTGAAAAATCAGAACCTTTCTTTTGATTTAGTTCTCCTGTATAAATATCTACACATCAATTTGGACCAAAATGTTTTACCAAGTTAGAAATAGGAATACCATTAGGAAATTTATCCAGAAACTGGGAAAAATCTAGCTCAGCAAAATATGTAAGTATAGTTATTTTTATTTACCCTCTCATCAGTTACAAACTGCCTGTGATCGTGTTGTGCTGTGAGCCCTATTTGAGCTACACTAATAGTATAGGGTATTTACTAAAATACTTCTTTACTTCCTCTGGCAAGTCCTCGAGCTAGTAGAATTCTAACACATATAACCTGGAGACTTAACTTCATTCCACTCTGCATTTGATTTTAATGAGGAAAGGAATCATTACAGTGCATTAAAGCATAAGATAGAAATAAGCAATCTGTTGGGGAAAAGCTGGCATTCATTTCTATTTCATTTGGTAATTTGTTTCTGACACACCTTTTTCTGCATCTGTTGCATTTAAAATTCATTTTGAAGACATTTCCTTGCTGTAGGTGGACAATTTGAAGATGACAAATTCTCACCCTATGAATTCCTCACCCAGAGTACTTTATTTAACCTTTTCACCAAGCAACCACCACCCCCAACTCAGCTGAATGAATTCGCAAGTTTGGGCACACATAGTCTTTCTAAAATTTTTTTAAAATTATCTCTAGGGCTGGGAATGTGGCTTAGTGGTGATAGAGTACTTGCCTAGCATGCATGAAGCCCTGGGTTCCATTCCTCAGTACCAAATTAAAAAAAAAAAAAAGCCAGAATTGGCACCATGGTTCAAGTGGTAGAGTGCTAGCCTTGAGCAAAAGCAGCTTAGGAACAGTGTCCAGGCCCTGAGTTCAAGCCCCAGGACTGGCAAAAAAAAATTATCTCTGATAGCTTGGTCAATTAAAATAATAATGATTGCCTTTTTCTGTTTCTTAGATTAATTTCTGTTTCAACTATTGCGCGCACGTGCGCAGACACACACACACACACACACACACACACACACACACCTGATTCAAAATAATAAGCAGATTGCCCCCCATCTACTTTAAAGACACATGAAACACTATTAACATTATACAAGTGTATATTTCACAAATGCAAAGTCACCAGCACCCCGGCGAGGTTGTTCCTTGTTCACCTGTCATTCCTGCAAGTGTTAAGAAGCCCTCCTTATCCCTGTGTTTGCTTCCAACATCGCACACATTTTCTTCTCGTGCTTAAAAATAAATGTCAAGTTCTTGATCTTTTGTTAAAAATTCATTGGCAGTGATGGTTTTCCAGCAGGAGACTTCCTCAGGAAAGAGCTGGCTCCCATTCCTGCTAAGAACGTAACCAGGAATGATGGAAAAAGAATTATAATCTCTGAGTTTCTACCAGCAGCCTGCAGAGTGGGCCAGCCTGCATTCATCCTTTCCATCCATTATCAGCACGTTGAATCTAGCAGACACATTCCGCCTCATCTTTGATAAAATAATGAAGATCCAACTTTACACATATTTCTCGCACATCTGAAAGGTTTCTAACCGAAAGCAGTAAATGCCTTGCATTTTCTTCAGCTTGGTTTCCATGAAACCAAGCTCTTGCTTTTTCTTATCTCTGAGTGTAGAATTGCCTTATTTCTGTCCCTTCTTTTATTCAGGGTGACCCATTCCAATCCATCCCCACCTAGTGAAATAAACGAGGCCTTTTTAGTGTACATAAGAAAATACATTTTAATGCATGGTGCTTAGCTCTGATATATTTCAGCTGGATCCACTCCAAACCGTATGTGTCATTTCTAAAAGAGGAATAATATTAAGTTAATTAAATGGGAGCAGAAACACCTGGTGCATATCATTATGGAATTAGGTTCTGGGTGATTTAATTAAGATCTCTACTGTTACAAATCGGCTTTCCAAGTATTTTTCCACTGAACTTCTATTGTACTTTCCCATCTATTCTGCTTCTCTTGAGATATATACCAGGTGGTATATAGTTGTTTTAGGAGAGAATTTTCTGTCTGTGGAATCTCTAAATACAGGGGAATCAGAAGCAAATTTGAATTTTCCTTATAAGTGTCTGTGCTTCAATCATTTGAAAGCTTAGAGAAGTATGTCTCTTTTCTATATGGAATTATAAAAAAATAAATCCTTTCCTGTATTCTACTATCCAGCATTCTATTACCTTTAATGCCTTAAATAAATCAGTAAACACAAGTAATATGTTTATTTATACCCTTCAAAATTTGTACAAAAGTAGATGTAACAAGTTTTTTTTATTAAAGAATTTATTAACATTGATTTTTACATCATATTTCAAATGTCAGGTTTAACAAACAAGTATCCAAGAAGGGACTTTTCCTTTTCTTTCTTTCTTTTTTTTTTTTGTTGGTCACGGGTCTTGAACTCTGGGCCTAGATGCTGTCCCTGAGCTCTTCAGCTCAAGGCTACCACTGTACCCCTTGAGCCACAGCCCCATTTCTGTTTGCTAGTGGTTAATTGGAGGTACGAATCTGATGGTCTTTAGTATCTGGACTGGCTTTGAACATCGACCCTGAGATCTCAGCCTCCTGAGTAGCTAGGATTATAGGCGTGAGCCCCTGCACCCGGCTGGAACTTTTCCTTTTCTTTTGGTTGGTTGTGGGGCTTGAACTCAGGGCCTGGACGCTGTCTACCACTGAGCCACAGCCTCACTTCCGGTCTTGAAAAGGTTAATTGGAGATGTGTTTCACCAGGTCTTTTCTGTCTGGGATGACTTCAAAGCTTGATCCTCAGATCTCAGCCACCGCAGTAGCTGTGATTATAGGCACCCGGCTTGTTTGGAACATTTTAAGCAAAGAAAAAAATGAATTGGAGTTGCAACTGAGAGTCCTTCCAGGAAGCTCCATTCATAGAGCTAGAGCTTCATTAACAGAGACAAGCTGCCTTTTGTCCTAAGGCCCCTCTACTCCTATTGAAACATTCAAAGTTGCTGTCTGAATTTGTTTCCAGACCAATTCCAAACCAAAGATTTGGGCAAGAAGTTGTATATTGGTAGGGGGTCGGGGGAGGGAAATGGGGATTAAAAACATAAGAAGGGGTATCAATGTGTGAGAAGTAATGCACCTACTATCTGGCGAATGTATCTGAAACCCCTCTATACATTACCTCGATAATAAAAAATAAAATAACGGAAGATGAGAAGAAAAAAACAAAGAAGTTGTATATTCATAAGGTGATTCCTGGAATCCATGTAAGCTGGATTCCCAGCTCTCACTGCTAAAATTGCAACAATAAAATAATGACTCTCCCTCAATCTGCTTTATTATCAGCTGTCAGGAAGATTTGCATTTCACTTATCTCTCCCCTCCCCCCAACATATGTCTGTAAAACCTCCAAGAGGACCAATATCCCCCAAAATAAACTTGAGTACAATTTGATATTTGGAGAATAAAATGAGTCAGCTTTGGACATTCTCACACAGCAACTGTTCAGAGAGCGATGAAAACTAGAACTCAAAAACAAAGTATTTTTTTGACACAGAAAAAATATATCTAGCTGTATTATCTCTGCAAACTGGTTTAACAGAACCTAGAGATGAAATTTGCCAAATACTGGTCGCATATTTTTGGTGAGGATCATTGGCTCCAGGGATAAGGTTAAGGAGCTTTCTTTCTCTTGAGTAAGTTGTTCTGTGCTTATTACTAATAAACTTCTCTCTTCACCCACTCATTCAGTATAAAGGCAGGTGCCAACGCCCTCATAAATTGTTTTGTCAAGCTTATTAGTAAGGTGATGGTTTAGACATTAAAAATCATCTTTCCTTGGACACATGGTAACATGACAGGTAAATTCTGAGAACAAACTCCACATCTTATTGATTTATGGCTCACACGAGCAAAATCAGTAAAAGTTCCAGTTGCTGAGAGTAAACACCTATACTAATTAAGCCCCACTGTCACCTGCTCTGGGGGTTCAGAAGGCTGGGAAAGCTGCCATCTTACAAGTTGATTTATTTCCCTGGCTTCCTAGCATCTGGGCTTTTGTTGTCTTAGATCACAGAGAGGAATGAACCAGGAATGGCAGAGTAAAAATGAATGACAGGGGCTGGGAATGTGGGCTAGTGGTAAGAGTGCTTGCCTAGCATGCACAAAGCCCTGGGTTCAATTTCTCAATACCACATACACAGAAAAAGGCCAGAAGTGCCTTTAGTGTATTATTGGTCTTTTGCTTTGGCTAATCCCTGAGCATTCTGGTTCTCTTAATCACTATAGTGCATTCCAATGAATAATCTCCTCATGAAGATCCTGCATTTGCACCACCTGAGCAGAATTTCAGCCCTCAAGACCTGATTCAGTAAAGGAAGAAGAAGAACAAAATTTCCTATTCCTTTCCTGGGAGCAGAGGTCACTGTCACTGGTAGAATTCAATTTCACATAGGCTTATCCACGTACCTAATAGATATTAATTGTGGCTCCTTCCTGTGACATTCACAATGAATAAATAGATCGAATCTTCGCCTTCAAGGAATCGATTTTCTTAGTTGGAGAGACAAACAGCAAGTACAAAAATGAGTAGCCACCTTTAATCTTAGCTACTCAGGAGGCTGAGATTTGATGATCAAAGACAGCTTGAGCAGGAAAGTCCATGAGACTCGATCTCCAATTAGCCACCCAAAAGCCCAGACATAGAGCTGTGGTTCAAGTGGTAGAATGGTATCCTTGAGTATAGAAGCTCAGAGATAATGCCCAGGCCCTAAGTTCAAGTCCCAGGACTAGCAGAAAAGAAAAAAGAGAAGAGAAGAGAAAGAAGGAGAGGAAGAGTGAGAGTGAGGAGAAGAAGAAGAAGAAGAAGAAGAAGAAGAAGAAGAAGAAGAAGAAGAAGAAGAAGAGGAGGAGGAGGAGGAGGAGGAGGAGGAGGAGGAGGAGGAGGAGGAGGAGGAGGAGGAGGAGGAGGAGGAGGTTCCACATACACAGAAAAAGCTGGAAGTGGTGCTGTGGCTCAAGTGGTAGAGCTCTAGACTTGAGAAAGCACAAGGACAGTGCTCAGGCCTTTAGTTCAAGCCCCAGGACTGGGGGGAAAAATATGTAAAAAATCATTCTAGCTGCTCTACAAAGAAGCACTTGGTAAGAAAAAAAGTAGAATCAGAACAATCAGAAGCCATTAAAACAATGCGAACAGTTGGACAGGAGTGGCTCATGCCTATAATCCCCGATATTCCAGAAGCTGAGATTTGAGGATCACGGTTGGAACCCAGCCAGGCTAAGAAAATCCGTGTGACTCTTATCTCCACTATACTACCAAAATAGCTGGAGGTGAAGCTGTGGCTCAAGTGATAGAACACTAGCTTTGAACACAAAACGTCCAGGCTAGAGAGTTCAAGCCCACAAACTGGCATAAAACAATCAAAATAATACAAACAATGCAAGCATAAGACAAACCTGTGTCTTTTGAAGTGGTAGGTGGGAGAGCAGAGGGGATGAAGCTTACCTCTCCCAGGTTTGTGTCAGAGGAAGAGTTGATGAGACTTGATAAGGGTTGGGTATACAGGGAAGGCCAGGAAATGGGATCAGGGCTGCCCCCTAGGTTTCTGGCTTGGACTGTGAGCCTGGATGGTAGTTATTTTTGGAAAGGAAAAAAGGTCAGGGGAAGACAAAAGATGGAAAGATTCAGATGAAAGTGTCTTTGAGATCTCCAACAGGGAATGTCAAGCAGCCAGATGGCTGCCTAAACCCAGAACTCAAATGACAGGCTTGAGCTGGGAGAAATCTTGCTTTTCCATCTCTCTGGGGTCAAATAGATATTGCAAGCCAATCTGGCCTAGACCACAAGGGATATACTCAGTAGAATTATATGTGAATCCTTGGTTAAAAAAAAAAAGGCATTTCTATACTTTGCTTCATCATGTATATATGTTATCCTAGGTCCTTCACTAAACTAGCATCATAATCTTGCCAATTTCAACATGACTTAACGGTATATTTAAAGAACAACCCCCAGAGTCCAGTTTGGCTAGCATACAATAATGTCCTTATGGGGAGACATGTGCCCATAGTAAGAGATAAGGTTCCAAGGCTTTTCATTTCTGGTTGTCATGGCAACAGCAGCCAAGTTCTGGAGGTGGGAAAGAGTCGATGAGGGAGAGAGGAGAAAAGCTTTTTGTGATTATTCATCTTTGGAAAATAATTAAAGACATATTTGCAAGCTGTATGAAAAACAAACCCTGTACATTCAGGGTAGTTATAGGCATGCTGTTATAAGTAGACAAATTATTCATTTTAAGGATCAGAAATATACACAAAATCTTTTATCAGACTGGAGGCTAAGATTGCATCATGCATCTGTTATATCTTTTCTGCCCAGAGGACTGTCTGGGGCTCAATGTACTTTATGAGTAAATGAGGTCTCAAAAGAAAAGTCACTTTTTCTTTTCTTTTCTGGTACTGGGGCTTAAATTCCGGCCCTCACTCATGCTCTACCACTCGAGCTATGCCTTCACTTCAGGCGTTTCGCCAGTTTAATTGGAGATAAGTCTCACAGGAGATTTGTCTGTTAGGGCTAGCTCAAAAGTGGGGTGTTCCATTCTTTGGCTCCTTTTCCTCTTCCTTCCTTTTTTCTTTTCTTCTTTTTTGATGCCAGTCGTAAGGCTTGAATTCAGGGCCTATGTTCTGCCCCTGAGTTTCTTTTCGTCAAGGCTAGTGCTCTATCACTTAAACGAGAGCTCCACTTCTGGTTCTTTTTCTGACTCTGTTGAACTAGTGGAGATAAGAGTCTTACAGACTTTCCTGCCTGGGCTGGCTTTAGAATTCAGCATCCTCAGATCTCAGCCTCCTGTATAGCTATGATTATAAGCATGAGCCAACAGTGCCTGGCTTTTTCTTTTTTTCATTTTTCTTTAGAACTCACTTCATATGGGCTCTAAAGTATATAGGTTGATGGATCCTTTGGATAAAGGTTTTATTTTACAACAAAATCATATGCATACTATTACTAGTGACTACAGAGTAGAAAGCCTTAAAGAAAAGGAATCTTCAGGCCAAGAGACCAAGTCAAGAAGTCTCACTCACTAGGGTTGATGCTAAAAATATTTACTAATCAAGGATAAGACATCTATCTATCTATCTATCTATCTATCTATCTATCTATCTATTATTGTTTGCCAGTCCTGGGCCTTGAACTCAGGGCCTGGGCACTGTCCTTGAGCACTTTGGCTCAAGGCTAACACTCTGCCACTTGAGCCACAGCGCCATTTCCAGCTTTTTCTGTGTATGTGGTACTGAGGAATCGAACCCAGGACTTTGTGCATGCTAGGCAAGCACTCTACCAGTAGGCCACACTCCTGGCCCAAGATATATATATATATATATATATATATATATATATATATATATATATATGTATGTATGTATGTATATTAAAAAAAATTGTGGGCCAGCCCTGGCACCTGGCTAGGATGGGATAGTTTACAACTGTACATCCCCCATCAGGACCCATTAAATAACAGGATTTGGATTAAATTCTTCAGGTAATTAAATATCATCTGCAAACTGAGATGTAATGAAAGCTGTGAAATCAAGGAAAGGAGATGGTCAGCAAAGAGTATAAGCAATAGCTGGAGCTGGTGGCTCATGCCTATAATTCTAGCTATTCAAGAGACTGAGATCTGAGGATGATGGTTCAAAGCCAGCCGGGGCTTTGAGGTTCTTTATTTGCCCCCAGGAGGGGAGGGTCTGGGGGTGGGGCTTGAACTCAGGGCCTGGGCACTGTACCACTTTGAGCCATAGTTCCACTTCTGATTTTCTGGTGGCTAACTGGAAATAAGAGGTTCACATACTTTCCTGCCTGGGCTGGCTTTGAACCATGATTCTCAGATCTCGGCCTCCTGAGTAGCTAGGATTGCAGGCGTGATCTATGCAGTTCTTATCCCCAACCAGTCAGTAAAAGGACAGAAGTGAAGCTGTAGTTTAAGTGGTAAAGCACCAGCTTTGAGTAGAAAGGTGTGTGTGTGTGTACATACCTATATATGAAGGACAACCTTAAACCAATATTTCTCTCTCCAAACTGCATGCATGGATAACAACTGTGAGGTGGAGTTGGCGGTGTTTGAAGAAGACAATTCAAACACCATACCAGAATCCACCAGCCCTCAGGATCGCTACTGAAGATCTTTGACCTCAGATCTACTCCCTCTTCCCCTTTGCACAAGACTCCAGCCATGGTAGTCTTCTTTGCATTCTTCAAACACGGCCAACTCCACCTCACAGTTGTTACCCTTCCAATTTACTGGCCAGACACTCTTCCTCCAGTTCTCCCAAGCCTGCTTACTTCTTACCTTCCAGTCAGGCCTCAAATAAATCTCTGTGCTTCTTGTAATCTTTCCCCTTTGGCCTACCTGTTCCTCCTCCACCTCATCCCCATTACAATCGATTCCCTAGCCCCTTCCATTAGTATGTCTTCCTTGTTTCATTGCTTTTGATCTGATTTCCCCCAGTGGAATGAAAGCCCAACACTGCTGTCGCCCCAGTACTTCTAGCACAGATATATTTGCTTAATGCATTGAACATGGGAGAGAGTGAAGAATGGCTTAAGAGCATACATGAATTGGGAGCAAGACTGAGGTAAATGGAGACTTCCATGTGCCTCCACTGCAGTATAGCTAGCATTTGAGTATTCCTTTCTTCCCATTCCACACTACACTGGGAAGAACTTTGACACAGGACCATCTTGTCATATCAACATTTCTGATGCACAAATGAATGTCCTGCTGATGGAAAGCTGAGATTTCTTGTGAATGAGCTTGGCTTAACTGGACGAACTGGCACCTACCAGAATGACTAGTTTCTTTAAGAATTAAGAAAAGAAAAAGCCGGGCGTGTTGGCTCACACCTGTAATCCTAGCTAATCAGGAGACTGAGATGTGAGGATCAAAGTTCAAAGCCAGCCCAGGTACTAAAGGCTCTTTTCCCCAATTAACCACTAGAAAACTGGAAGTGACACGGAGGCTCCAGGGGTAGTTTGATAGCCTTGAGCTGAAGAGCTCAGGAATAATGCCCAGGCCCCGGGGTAGGGTGGTAGCCTTGTGCTCAAGAGCTCAAGGACAGTGATCCATCCCAGAGTTCAAGCCCCACGCACAACAGGAAGACAAAAACAAAAACAAAGGAAAAAGAATTAAGAAAAAGAAAGACGAAGGGTTTAAAAGGGGTGGGGGAGGCAGGTCTCAGATACCTTCTGACTATAATCCTAGCTACTCAGGAGGCTGAGATCTGAGGATCACGATTGGAAGCCAGCCTATGCACAAACATCCATGAGACTCTCTTGTCCAATTAGCCATGAAAAAGCCAGACGTGGAGATGTGGCTCAAGCAACAGAGCACCAGTCTTGAGCATAAAGAGGTAAGAGGAAGCACGGGCCCTGAGTTTGCCCCCAGTACTGGCACCTGGTGCACACATGTGCGCACACACACGAACACACACACACACACACGCGCGCGCACGCACACACACACACACACACACACACACACACACAAAGGTTCCAGACAACTCCCCACATTTCTCTTCTTCCAATCATACCCTGAGCTCTTCCTATTTAGAAATGCCAGATCCATCTTCGTACACACAAGCCAGCCAGAAACAAATCCCACCTGACAAAGGCCCAGGAAGGAACTTAGGAAAACAACACAGTTCAAATAAGAATGTGCAAAGGAGCACAGTAAGGAGCAACATTTGATAAGAAGTTACGGGAAAGCCACAGAACAGTCTACACATTGCCAAAAGAGTAACATGAGACTAAACTTGTTATTGTAGCTTAACTATATATAGTTTGCACCCTGGAATTCATTCGCACTATTTATAGTAGAGTTTTATTCATGCTCTTGAACTGATCATGCACTCTGATTTGAAGTATTCCAGTGTTACCAGAAATAAAGAGAAAATGTAAATCTTCCGTGGATCTTTGGGTATGTTCTTTACCGCTGCTGCCATTTTCACAAACACGTGGAAGCAGTAGGAAAACTAATTGGCACTAGCCATGGGACAAATATGGTACCAGGCAGAAGGAAAGGCATGTTTTCATCCAAGGACTTCCCTGGAACGAATGCACCCTTCTAACCCTTTCCTGTGCAGTATGGAAAGACTGGCTGTGGTCACCATTCAGAAATAAAGGTTTAAAGGGCCAGATAATTACCCAGCTTTTTATAACAGAAAAAAAAATCCTTTCATGTCTTGTCTAACTCAACATATCTACTCACTGTGCATTGTGGACTGGCTCATCAACCTCGATTTGGAGGAATTCTTTCTAAATCTCTGCTGCATCTTGATTAGAATGGCAATTGTTCTGATTGGCTTTGAAAAGTAGAAGGTTCCCTGAATCATTTATTTCAGACTGAGGAACTTTTTTCCACCTTTTTCTTTTGTCTTTCTTTTATCTGTCTTCTTCCTTCCTTCCTTCCTTCCTTTGCTAGTCCTTGGGCTCTAACTTTAGGCCTGGACATTGTTCCTGAGCTTCTTTTGTTCAAGGCTACCACTCTACCACTTGAGCCACAGCATACCTCTGGCGTTTTCTGTTTATGTGTACTGAGAAATCAAACCCCGGGCTTCATGCATGCTAAGCAAGCACTCTATCACTAAGCCACATTCCCAGCTCAAACTGAGAAACTTTTTTTTTTTTTTTGCCAGTCCTGGGCTTGGGCTCAGGGCCTGAGCACTGTCCTTGGGTTTTTTCAAGGCTAGAGCTCTACCACTTGAGCCATAGCACCACTTCTGGCTTTTTTCTATGTATGTTTGAGGAATCGAAGCCGGGTGTTTGTCATGCTAGGCAAGTACGCTACCACTAGGCCAAACTCCTGGCCGCCAAATGGAGAAACTTTTAAAGTCTCAGATCTTTCAGCTGGTGAGCCATGGGCTCATACCTAGAATCCTGGATACTCAGGAGGCTGACATCTGAGGATCATGGCTCCAAGGAAGTTCAGGTAGGAAAATCCATGAGATTTATATCTCCAATTAACCAACAGAAAGCCACAAGTGGTTAAATGCCAGCATTGAGTAGGAAAAAAAAAGCTAACAGGTGCCGGAATGTGGCTTCGTGGTAGAGTGCCTGCCTAGCATGCATGAAGCCGTAGGTTCCATTCCTCAGTACTACATACACAGAAAAAGATGCAAGCATCACTGTGGCTCACGTAGTAAGCACTAGCCTTGAGCAAAAGAGGCCCAAAAACAGTGCCCAGGCCCCGAGTTCAAACCCCAGGACTGGCAAATAAATAAATAAAACAAGCAAGCTAAGAGATAGAACCCAGTCTCTGAGTTTAAGTCCTAATATCAACAAATAAAGAGTCTCAAATCTCTTTTGAAAAGCTACCTTTTCATCATCATCCCCAAACCTGACATTTCTAGTAGAAATGAGCACTAACATCACATCTCTAAGGGATAGGGGAATGTTTTAGGAGTGCTTGTATAGTAGACATTCAGTGGGTTTTTGTTTTGTTTTGTTTACCATATAATATCTAACATTCTTTCCCAATAATATACCAGGTTTTCCTTTTGAAGAACTATTCTTTTCCTTCAACATATGTATTTCAAATAAAGCACTCCAGTTCTCACACTAGAGCCAACCTGTGAGTTCTCTGCTCACAGTGACTGCTTGGGAGATGGACACATTGATTTCAAGCCGGTCAATCAAAGACCATGAGACTCGGCTGGGAGTTTGGCGTAGTGGTAGAGTGCTTGCCTAGCATGAAGCCAGAAGTGGTGCTGAGGCTCAAGTGGTAGAGCAAAGTCCAAGGACAGTGCTCAGGCCCTGAGCTCAAGCCCAGGACTGGCAAGAAAAAGAAAAAGAAAAAGACCATGAGACTCAATTCTCTAACTTGGTTGCTACTAGAACAAAGTGGGTCTTCTTTCTGTAGTGGGATGTCAGGATGTTGGTATCTGCCAGGGATCACTGAAGGAACCAAAGAATGGAGCCTCCTCTGAGAAAGGCAAATTGAGTACTGGATTCTTATGTTGGCTAACTTAATTCTTCATCGGAGCTATGCCTTGAGTTCTAAGCAGTTTTGCTCAAGGCTCTCAATAGACTTTTTCTCTTCTGGCTGGATTCTAATCATGATCTTCAGATCTCATTGTCTCAAATAGCTAGGCATGATTCACCAGCACCTGGCACATTTTTTTTTTTATAACACAGAACCCACATTCTTTTGTGTGTGTGTCGGGGGGTGGGGGGGGTCATGGGCTTGAACTCTGGACCTGGGCGCTGTCCCTGAGCTCTTCAGCTCAAGGCTACAGCCCTACCCCTTGAGCCACAGCCCCACTTCCCCTTTTCTATTGTTTAATTGGAGATAAGAGTCTCATGGTCTTTAGTGGCTTTGAACTGAGATCCTCAGATCTCAGCCTCTTGAGTAGTTAGGATTTCAGGCATGAGCCACTGCACCCAGCCCCACATTCTTATAACACAGATGTCTTACCAATCCTTTCAACAGATAATGACTTAAACAAGACTTTAATGAAGTCGTTCAATCTCTGAACTCATACCAGAAAACATGGGATAATTCACCTAGAGCAATGCAAAGAGAACATTTTCAAACTAAGCCTACATGGCAAATTTTCTAAAATTAACCATTTCCTAACTTGTTATACTTAGCTTTCAATGGGAGGTTAAATGTCTAAAAATATGCCTTTCAATGAGAATGGGTTGAAAATGAAAGCCTATGAAAGGTATACTTACAATCACACTGCAGAGAGACTGGATAAATCAACTTACTGTACTCTCTTAAGCATTTGAATAGACCAAATCCAATGCTTAGTGCAATATGGACTGTTTGTAGGTACATGAACAATGAATGTATTCGTGCAATGTATTTATAATCATTTCCTCTGTGTGTGAGTGTGTACATGGCTGCCAATACTGGGACTTGAACTCAGGGCCTGGGAGCTGTCCCTTAGTTAGGCTAGTGCTCGACCACTTGAGTCATAGTTCCACCTCTGGTGTTTCGGTGGATAATTGGAGATAAAAGTTACAGACTTTTGTGACCAGGCTGGCTTAGAACTTATCATTCTCACATCTCAGCTTCTTCAATAGCTAGGATTACCAAGCGTGAGCCATAGGTGCCCAGCTGTTTTATTCCCTTACTACTTAAGAGAAATCCACCATCTGTACATAGTAATTTGGTTTATTTGGTTGTTTATGCCAGAGTTTCTTAGTTGTATTGTGTAGGGAAAAAGTATTTCAAGAAAAGAGAATTACCATTGGATCTTATTTTTCTGGTCATTATTTCTTTTCATTCAACTATTTATTTAAATGCCCAGTGAAGGTTGGTGTTTTCTCTGGATTGGTTAGATTCCAAATGAGTCATATAAACATATTTCTATTTCTATGGTTTCATGCAGGTCTTTATTAGAAGTAAGTCAGCCAGGCATTTGATTCTTTAGTATTTTCAAAAAGAAATTAGTACTTCATGTTTACTTTCCCTTTGATCTTTAAAATTCAAATGGGGTGAGTTCAAAGAGTCATGAGGAAAATGTTTTTAAATGTTTAGGTAAATATATTTGCCATATATTTTGCCAAGCTGCAAGCAGAGGGGGCAAATGAAAATTCAAAGCAGACATTCTCCAAGAAAATAAGCCTTATAAATATATATCTCATAGTTTCTGAAAAGTATTACTTTAATAATGAAGGGTTTAAGCTTCATGTTTTGGGTCCTGAAAATGAGATATTTTATCTTTTAAGCAAATTATATTGGAAATGCACTTCCAGGTGCTAGCATCTTAGGAAACAGTACTTTATATATTTTAACGTATTTTATTCTAAAATGCATTTAGATTTTAGTTATCGTAAATGCTTCATCCCATTGCCAAACTTCAATAATTTTATTTGGGGTGCAATAAAGCAACCAGATAATGTGCATTTTGGAGCTAATACTAGTATTGTAACAAAACACATTTTTCTAAGGGCTAATTCAGCATTAAATTTATGCCAATCATAAACCAATAGTCTCAAAAGGCAATTTAGCACATAGATTTACACTTGTAAAATAAGCAAGAATTTAATTAAAAGTCAATAGATTATGTCTAAGCATGAACTCATGTTTGCCCTGAGACATCCAGCATTTCTGTATTAAATAGCTGAAGAGAAAGCACTTTATTTCAAAGTACTCTTCTTCACTAACACACTAAGTGCAGAAAAAAAATCCATTCTTGGTACAATATGTTATACAATGAGGACTGATTACCTACACATGTCTCTGACATTTACAAACCCTGCATTGTCCTCAGGAGGTTATAGACTGCACACAGCAGAAAAAAGGAGCTCGTTTACAATTTGAATAGACTGAAATAGGCAGCCAAGGAACAATGGCTTCTGTGGCTTTTTTAGAATGTAGTAAACAACTGTCTTTCAAGGATGGGTTGCCAACCAAATACCATAACCAAACAAAATGTTGAGAAAGCTTTGCAGAAGAGAAACTACTAGATGAGCTTGATCATCCAAAGAGAAAAAAGTATGGTACCATAGAGAACTCTAACATTACATATACTAATAATAAGAAATCTGACCTTATCTCTACTTACCTAATACTAAAGAGCTTGGATTCTATTATGAATTAAAGTTAGTGGATTTAAAAAGAAGATCAAATACAATTACAATTTGCTCTGTTTTTCTTCACTCCACCCAGCCAACCACTCCATTACTGAGTTCCCACTTCATCATTCTTTGCTCATCAAGGACCTTTGATGCACTTTTAGTCTCTACTAATTTAATTGACAATGATTGTGTTATAAATGCCAAATTGTTCTTCATGAAAGTAGCTGCTTTATAATAACTAAATGTCACCATTAAATTTGAAATCCACTTCCTTTATTTTTAAAGAAGATGCCTTTATGGAATGAGTCACGTTTCTTTCAGATTTTCTTAGAGCTTATTATCCAGATTTCAAAAAATAATATCAAGCCATAATTCTAGGTTTTTTTTTTTCTTTCTTTTTTTGTCACAGGGCTTGGACTCTAGGCCTGGGTGCTGTCCCTGAGTTCTTCAGCTCAAGACTACTGTTCTAACCCTTGAGCCACAGTGCCACTTCCGGTTTTTCAGTGCTTAATTGGAGATAAGAGTCTCATGGACTTTAGTGCCTGGGCTGGCTTTGAACCATGATCTTCAGATCTCAGCCTCCTGAGTAGCTAGGACTACAGGTGTGAGTCACCACACCCGGCTCTAGATCTCAATTTTATGGGAAATTTAAGTCTAATGTATTTGTGCTTTGATTGTTATTTTGTTGGATTTGGGGTTTTAAAAGTGGTCAGGAGCCTAGAGTTTGGCCTAGAAGTAGAGTCCTTGCCTAGTACGTATGAAGACCTGGGTTTGATTCCTCAGTACCAAATACATAGAAAAAGCTGGAAGGGGTGCTGTGGCTCCTGATAGAGCACTGGCCTTCACAAAGCCCAAGTACAGTACTCAGGCCCTGAGTTCAAGGCCCAGGACTGAGAAAAAAAATTCTCAGGGACAACACCCAGGCCCTGAGTTCAAGGACCTGGATCAGCATTAAAAAAAAAGTAGTGAGATATTAACTTTGATTATCACCAAGTTTTTAGGTGCTGGCTATAATAGTAACAATGAACTCTACTTATATACCTATATGTTTCTAGAACATCATGTGATTTTTTTTAACTATTGTAGAACTAGCACCTTTTGGTATTTGTGAGGATATTTTTATTTATTTTTTATTTATTTATCAGTCCTGGGGCTTGAACTCAGGGCCTAGGCACTGTCCTTGAACTTTCTCAAGGCTAGCACTCTACCACTTGAGCCACAGGACCATTTTTAGCTTTTTCTGTATGTATAGGCAACAAGGAATCGAACCCTGGGCTTGGTGTATGCTAGGCAAGCACTCTACCACTAGGCCACATACCTGGCTTGGTATTTTTATTTCTTAAAACAAGATCAAAACACTTAGACTTTTTAAATAGTATGTGTGTGCATATATATATATATGTATACATATTTGTGTGTATAACATACATGTGTACATATGTATATCTTCTTTAAATAGAGAGAGAATAACTAAACTCGAGATGCACAGATTTCTTTGCCCTGCACTCATTTATTTATTTATTTTTGTCAGTCCTAGGGCTTGAATTCAGGGCCTGAGCATTGTCCTTGGGCATTCCTCAGGCGATCCCTCTACCACTTGAGCCATAGCACCACTTCTGGCTTTTTCTGTGTAGGCCACGCTCTTGGCCCCTACACTTATTTATTTATAACAGAGAATCCTTTGTTCATATCCAGTGGCAAAAAAAAAAAGAAGCCCTAGTTATCAACATCCCATAGGAATCATCCAACAAGCCTTTAGAGAATTGCCTTTTGGTATGTAGTTTGCATACATTAGGTGGGGGGGGGGAAAGAGGATATGTCTAGAAAGAAGTAACAAGGGAGGAAATAAATTCCTGAGTTGTAAACTCCATATACCTGCATCCTAATGATTTAAACATTACTCAGCGCATGTGCTGGTTGGCGCAGGTTACTCCATGAATATAGGCCCCAGAAGATGAATAAGTATATGGTCACCACTGGAGAATTCTAGCTCCAGGTCAGCCATTTCCCCTTCCTGCCCTTGCTTCTCAATAAGTGACTTCTGTTTCACATTACCCAGAGTGGTCAAATTCAGCTTAAGTAAAACATCATGGTACTTCATGAGATGAGTTTGAAATGTATGATGTGCCTTCTAGCTTTCAGTGAATAGCCAGGGAAAAGGACCTCTGTTAAAAGGGCTGTGTTTTTCTTACAGTTAGTTCTTTCCCTGGGACTAAAGTATGTTTACTTAAGGATACTATATTGAGACAGGCTCTTTCATCTTAAAAAAAAATTGGAGGAAGAGAGAGAACAAGTTCTGCAATGTTTTTATAATAATTCAAACCGAAAGCAAAAGAATTTTCTATTTTTTCAGCCACAAAAAAAGAGTGGATGTATGTTCCATTGATTTTTCAAGTAAATATCAAGAAAAGAGAGTTCTTTATACAAACTCTGTTTGGATGGAATTCTTATGGGTAAAAAGCAATGAAGTATTTGACTTCGTGTGTGTGTGTGTGTGTGTGTGTGTGTGTGTGTGTGTGTGTGTGTGTACAGGTACTAAGATTAGAACTCAAGCCTGAGGTTCTGTCCTTAAGGAGAAGTACGCAAGGCCAGTGCTCTAGTAGCTAAGCCACAACTTCTTGGCGTTTTGGTGGTTAGGGATAGGAGTCTTTTGAACTTTCTTGCTCAGGCTAGCTTCAAATACTGATCTTGGGATCCGTCTTCTGAGTGGCTAGTATTTCACGTGTGAGCCACTGGTGCCTGGCTGGCTTTATATTCTTGATCTATTTGTTATGATTACAGCATAGCGCATTACGCCCAAACTTAAAGTTGTGAAAGAACTATTTTATTTTGCTTGTGATCTTGTGAATCAGGAAGCCAGGGAGACTGCTGATGGTTGAATTTTCTTTGGAGATTACTCAGCTGACTACAATCAGATGTTGTTGCCTGGGGCTTTAGTCCCATGAAGGCACATCTGGCCTCCCTCACATGGTATCGGGTAATACAAGCTTTTTTGTCTCCCAGATTGCCTTTAATTGGCTTCTCCAGTAGGTCATCTCAGTACTGTCCAGCCTTTTACAGGGCTGGGAGTTTGGCCTAGTGGTAGAGTGCTTGCCTGGCATGCACAAAGACCTGGGTTCAATTTCTTGGTACCACATACATACAGGAAAAAAAAAACAACAACAAAACAGTAGCGGTGCTATGGCTCAAGTGGTAGTGGTAGAGCTCTAGCCTTGAGAAAGCACAAGAGCAGTGCTCAGGCCCTGAGTTCAAGGCTCAGGCCTGGCAAAAACAAACAATCTTACAATGGCCTTCTACTCTCTCTCTCTCTCTCTCTCTCTCTCTCTCTCTCTCTCTCTCTCTCTCTCTCTCTCTCTCTCTCTCTCTCTCTCTCTCTCTCTCTCTCTCTCTCTGCCAGTCCTCAGGCTCAAACTCAGGACTTTGGCACTGTCCTTGAGCTTTTGCTCAAGGCTAGCACTCTACTATTGAGCCACAGTGCCACTCCGAGCTTTTTCTGTTATGTGGTACTGAGGAATGGGACCCAGAGCTTCATGCCTGCTAGATAAGCACTCTACCATTAGGCCACATTCCCAGACCCAACTTTCTAGTATCTTAGAAAATAAAGAACAAAAACCAACAGGCTGGGAGTTTGGCCCACAGTGCTTGCTAGCATGCATGAAGACTGAGGTTCGATTCCTCAGTACCACATATACATAGAAAAAGCCAGAAGTGGTGCTGTGGCTCAAGTGGTAGAGCTCTAGCCTTGACAAAGTCCAAGGATAGTGCTCAGGCCCTGAGCTCAAGGCCCAGGATTGGCAAACAACAACAACAAAGCAGAACCAGTAGGCTGGGTGCCAAAAGCCTACACCTAATGTTCAGGAAACTGTGGTGTAAGGACGGTGGTTTGAGCTGGTCCAGGCAAACAAATATGAGAGATACTTATCTTCAATTAACCAGTAAAAGTAAGAGTAAAAGTGTGGCTGGGGGGGGAGGGTAATGGGTACCAAGATATGTGAAAGGGTATCAATGTATGTGAATTAATGCACCTTCTATCTGGCAAATATCATGTAACCCTTTTACTAATTACAATAAAAAATTTAAAAAAAAAAGTGTGGCTGGAGTGGTAGAATGCTAGGCTTGAATGCAAAAAGCTAAGCAAGGACACGAGGCCCTGAGTTAAAGCCCTAGTACTGGCAACACACACACACACACACACACACACACACACACACACACACGCACGCATTTATTTATTTACATTTGTCTTTATATATATAATATAGATAGATACACATGTATTACTTTTAGTGTTTTCTTAATTAGAACATCCAGTTTTAACTTTATCCTAGGCAGATTATTCAGTCACTGCAATTTGTAATCTCATTTCCTATTTTAACCACCTCACTGGGCTGCCCAATCCATTAGAGGACTTGAATTCTAGAGTTCAATAATAGGCCGGGTTCCAATCCTGCTGAGCCACTAGTGGACTAGATAACGAGGGGAAGTTACACCCAAAATGCCTCAGTTTCTTTATCTGCTCTGGGGAATAATAAGAATACCTCACTGGTATAAAGATTAAAAGAGATAATCTTTGTAAACAGTTAATCTTTCAGAGATATGTGTGTTTTGATTATGAAAGAGCACTCAGGCATGTAGTCTGAAACCTCTCTGCTAACTCCTAGCTAGGGAAAATAAGCATTGCTGAGTTCCTGGGCAGGTGAACTGGAAAAGTACATTTCTAGAAGGCCTTGAAGGTTAAGCTCCTTCAAGGAAAGCCCTGGAGGGTTGTACAAAGAACAAGACATTCTTTGCTTTCAGCTGGCCTAGAACAAAGCACATGTGCAGGTAGTGGATAAAGTACAGGCAGAACAGAGGCTATGTTCAACTTGACTGACTGAATGAGTATGTCATCATTCTCATGTGGCAGCAGTTGTTTAATGAAAGAACTTTTTCTCTTTTTTTTTTGGGGGGGGTACCATTTCTGAGCTTGGACTCGGGGCCTGAACACTATCCCTTAACTGTGTGTGTGTGTGTGTGTGTGTGTGTGTGTGTGTGTGTGTGTGTGTGTGTGTGTGTGCGTGTGTGTGTGTGTGTGTGTGTGTTTGCATGCTCTAGTCTTGGGACTTGAACTCAGGGCCTGAGTGCTGTCCTTGAGATTTTCACTCAAAGCTGGTACTCTACAATTTTGAATCACAGCTGTACTTCTGGCTTTTTGGTACTTAATTGGAGATAGGAGACTCACAGACCTTGCCCAGGCTTGCTTCAAACTTTTTTTAAAAATCTTTTTCTTTTCTGCCAGCCCTGGGGCTTGAATTCAGGGCCTGGGCACTGTCCCTGAGCTTCTTTTGCTCAAGGCTAGCACTCTGCCACTTGAGCCACAACACCAGTTCTGGCTTTTTCTGTTTATGTAGTACTGAAGAGTCAAACCCAGGACTTCCTGTATGCTAGGCAAGCACTTTACCACAGAGCCACATTCCCAGCCGATGGCCTCAAACTTTGATGCTCAGATCTCAGTCTCCCAAGTAGCTAGGATTGCAGGAGTGAGTTCACAGCTCCTGGCTAACAAAAGAGCTTTTAATAAGGCTGCAGAGACTGGTATGCAGCTCAGTGATACAGTGTTGCCTGGCAGTATGAGGTCCTAGTTTGATCCACAGCCCTGAAAAAGAAAGAGGTGATAGACGCTTCCTCAGAGCCACAAATAGTTTTGTTTTTGGGGTTTTTTTCTCCTCCTTCTTTAAAGCAAATGTTCCTTCCCAACAATACGATTAAAGACAGGGAATGTGCTATCTCAGCCCTCGTGAATCTGGCAATGTGTAAGACTGCTTAACTTCTTAGCTCGTATCTAGTGTTTCCTGAGTCCCACTCCAGCTATGCTGGACACATGACCTAAAAAGCACTGGACTGGCTGAGAAAACCAACAACAAGCAATGAAGCTGAGTCAGAGTGTCTGATGGATATCGAAAGAGCAAAGAAATCGTGTAATTAAAAGTTAACTGCACAAAGGAAGGCTTGGCCTTTGCCCCTGCCCAGGGAGATGTGATCTCTGCCCCTAAATGTCTTGTCTAGTAGGAATGTTCTTGTTTACCTAGGTGTTTGGACCCTGGAAAGTCTAACATATGATTTATGATGGGGGCTTTGGGTTATAATTGTTTCGGTCGTGACCTTTGGAAGAGGCTGGATAGTAGAGTCAGCCACCTGGACATGATGGGATTAAACTTCCACACACACTCAGGACCCTGTGTCTTGTAGGGCAGTGATTGTGTGGCTATCACGACACTCTGTGGTGACTTTATGGGTCCATGAAGAAAGGATGATCGGGAGTCCCACATGTGAACACAGGCTGAATGCAGCCTTTATGTCTCTTCACTTGGGTAATTTTGATTTGCATTCTTTGTTCTAATAAAATCCTAACTGTAGCTGAGCACCGATGGCAAGGCCTGTGGTCCTAGCAGCTCCAGAGGCTGAGACCCGAGGACCATCGTGTAAAGCCAACACTGCCGAAAAAGACTGAGTCTCTTATCTCCAATTAACCAGCAAAAACTTGTGATTCAGCCTTCAGTGAAAAAGCTAAGGGAAAGGGACAGTGTCCAGGTACTGAGTTCAAGCCTCTTCACTAGCGCACGCATGTGCATGCGCGCGCGCGCGCGCGCGCACACACACACACACACAGTGTAACCACAAGTTTAGCACTTTTCTGCATTCTGTGAGTCCTCTGAGGATGATGGTGGGAAATCTGAATTCGTAGCCAGGCAGTCTGAAGTGAGAGTGGGCCTGGAATGGGATCAGCGTGACACTGTCTGAAGTGAAGGCGCTTTTGTGGGGAGTATGGATGAGTTTAGCTCCCTGAGTGTTTGGGGAGTTGCCAGGACAGACTGATTAATTCTGCACGCCCTACTGTGGCTCTCTCCCCACACCTATAACTACCCAGCGCCCCGCTCCAGTTCAGCCCTCTTTCCTGTGCTCCAGCTTCTAAGCTTAGATTGTAGGGATTGGTGGAGCACTGGCCCGCTGTCCTTAGACTGGCATCAACACCTTGGCAGGGATAGAGCTGGTGGAATAGTCAGAGTCATATGAGGGGGAATCATTAAGAAGTGCTTTTATAAAAGGATTTCTTATAAAAGTGAGAATTCAGGGAGAGAAGAGACAAAGGTGTGATTTCTCAGCAACCACGAGAACAGGGCTGGAGCAACCCTGCATTCAACAATGCAAGGGAGGGAAAGAGAGGGGGACAATTCTGTAGAGGAAGCTACTTTTTTGACACAGCCAGCCACAAGCATCCTCTCTTTTATCTAGGGGGTCTCCACTAACAGACCCAACTGGCAGTGGGTCAAGGGAAGCTGTTGATGCAGTGTTTGTAGGTCAGGTTTGGGTAGAGGGGAGCCGAGCACTGATACGGAGGGACAGGTGGGCGATATCTGTATCTTCAACATGTGACTGTCAACGTGTTACATGAGCTCAGTAAGCAAGTACTAAACGAAGAAAAGGCACAGGGAGTGCTTGATGTAGCACTTATTTAGTAGGAAGGACTCAGTACGCAGCAGGTAGTGGTATTAAGATTGCTATGCTAGTTTAAGGCCTGCTCTAATAATTGGGCCTCTTACTTGCCTCAGACCCAATCAGCCCTAAGATCCTATTCTGATCCCTGGGTCCTGGTTCTTTTCATATTACCAAGGGGCTCTGCCTTGTTTTCTGTTTAATCCTAGGGGCCTCCTAGGAATGGCACCTTGCTGCATGCTTAGCGGTAACCATGGCAACTGGCTGCCTTTATCAGATAAGTAAAAGGGAGTTGGTAACAGCCTGATTGATGACAGAGAGGAGGCTGAGAACAAAGACTTTTGTTTTAAGCCATGTGAAGTAAAAACCTACCCTTCTGACTTGGAGTTGAATATTTTGATCCTTTAGGAGTTAGCACTCATCTCTTCTTGGGGAGCCCTCTCGATTCAATCTCCCTGCTCATAAGGTTCAGGATATCCTCAGTGTAAACAGAGTTAAGGTTTCCACACCACTCTCCTTGCTGACTTCCAAGGAGCTCTGTGTCCCTGAGAACCTAGCAGGAGCCATTTTTATCCCAAGCAGTCCACAGACCTCTTCCAAGGGTCAGGGAAGCAGAATTGAACCAGCCAACACAGAGCAGGTCTAGTACTTTAGAGAAGAGCCATGTCAGATTGTTAGACTGCTGTCACAAAATACCAGCAACGGAATAGCTTCAATAATAGAAGCACACTGTCTCACAGATCTGGAGGCAAAGTCTTGAGACCAAAGCACCAGTGGGGCTGGGCCTGGGAGGGCCAAGCCTCTCCCCAGCCTCTGGATGCTCCACGGGAATCTTTGGCATTCCTTTGCATTGAAGCATCATTCTAGTGTCTCACTTCATTTTTATATTATATTCTCTATGTCCATATTTCCCTATTACAGATACCTGTCACACAGGGCCTCACCCTCACTTAAAGGTATCATTTTTACTAATTATGACTGTAATAATCCTAGTCAGGTCACATTCTGGGATATTTAAGACATATATATATATATATATATATATATATATATATATATATAATCATCTTAAGAAAAGTCTTTTAAGCCAGTCGTGGTGGCTCACGCCTATAATCCTAGCTACTCAGGAGGCTGAGATCTGAGGATCAAGGTTCAAAGCCAGCCCAGGCACAAAAGGACCTGAGACTCTTATTCCAATTAGCCTCTAGAAAATGGGAAGTGGGGCTTGGCTTCAGGGTAGAGCAGTAGCCTTGAGCTGAAGAGCTCAGGGACAGCACCTAGGCAGAGTTCAAGCCCCATTACCCACCTTCCCCCCCTCCCCCACCCAAAAAAAAGTTTTTGAGACTTATCTCCAACAAACTACTCAGAAAAAGCCAGAAGTAGCACCATGGCTCAAGTGGTAGAATGGTAGGCTTGAGCACAGAGAGGCTCAGGAACTGCACCCAGACCCCATACCTTTTGCCTGTCTAGTCAACTTCAGCATTCTAGTTCCATCTCTATGCCCTCCCACCCCACACAAACTCCTGATGGCCTCTCCATATCCCTTTTCTGCCTTTTTTTTTTTTTGGTATCCTTTGTCAGGCTGAATAGACTTCCACCAAGTTGAACACATTCTTTCTTTTAATTTTCTTTCTTTCTTTCTTTCTTTCTTTCTTTCTTTCTTTCTTTCTTTCTTTCTTTCTTTTTCGCTGTGGGACTTGAACTCTGGGCCTGGGCACTGTCCTTGAGCTCTTCACCTCAAGGCTACCACCTTGAGCCTCAGCCCAACTTCTCATTTTTTTTTCTAGTGATTAATTGGAAATAAGAGTCTCACGTTCTTTAGTGCCCTGGCTGGTTTTGAACCATGATCCTCCGATCTCAGCCTCCAGAGTAGCTAAGATTACAGGGTGTGAGCCACCGTGCCTGGCTTGAACACATTTTTCTTAGAACCAGCTTGGCCTTGAAGAATGCAGCTAGTGCAGGCACTTGTTTGTTTTGCTGTACCCCAACTTCTGCAGGTAGCAGAGCCATACCCCACTGCAGGGTCAGGGAAGTTAGCCATGTTTGAAGCCCATTAAAGTGGGAGCAAGAAGAGGCATTTCCACCTGGGCAGGAAAACACTGAAAGTCACAGGTAAGCGGGGTTACAGTGCAACCTGGTGGAGGTCAGAGTAGCTACTCTTGGTTTTCCCTTGCATAGATGGTCCAGGCCCACAGATATGGCCAGAGAAAGATGTAAGCTGAGTGATGTCCTACCGCAAAGCAGGAACACTGAAGGTGGTTGAGAACCCAAACTTTGCTCACTTACCCTCCGTTTCTGTGCCCATAAAATAAGCCCTATAGGCAAAACTTATGGTATGGGACTTTGGTGGGAATTAAATGAGGAAGAATAAATTGCCTTTACCCAGTGCCTGGTACGAAGCAAGCATTCCACAGGTCACCTCTGTGCCATGTGATCACTAGAGATGTAGACATTCTCCATTGTTCCCCAGAGTTCCCTGCCAGATCATTTCTCCATATGACAGACTAAAATTGCTGTTCCTTTCTTCTCCTACTAATGCACTCATACAAATTAGACTCGGGAAAACAATGGTTCTTTGGGGAATTTCTACACTGGTGTATGCCTGAGTTTTGATCATTCGCTCTTTTTTTTTTTTTTTTTTTGTGGGTCATGGGGTGCTGTTCCTGAGCTCTTCAGCTCAAGGCTACCACCCTACCCCCACTTCCCATTTTCTAGAGATTAATTGGAGATAAGAGTCCTTTTGTGCCCAGGCTGGCTTTGAACCTTGATCATCAGATCTCAGCCTCCTGAGTAGCTAGGATTACAAGCGTGAGCCACTGTGACCGGTAAACTATCCATTTTCTATCTATACAATGCACATACACATTCAAAAACATATACATATACTTTTATTTTTGCCAGTCCTGGGCTTGAGCTCAGGGCTTGAGCACTGTTCTTGGGCTTTCTCAAGGCAAGAGCTCTACCTCTTGAGCCACAGCACCATTTCTGGCTTTTTTTTCTGTGTATGTGGTACTGAGGAATCAAACCCAGGTCTTCATGCATGCTAGGCAAGCACTCTACCACTAGGCCAAACTCCTGGCCCTCACATATACCTTTTTTTTTTTTTTTCGGGGGTGGGGGGTGGGGGAGGATACTGGAGCTTGAACTCAAGGCCTGAGCACTGCCCATTAGTTTTTCATTCAAAGCAGGCTGACTACTTCCAGCCACAGTGCTGCTTAGACTTTTCTGCCTAGGCTGGCTTTACGCCATGGTTTTCAGATCTCGATCTCATGAGTACATTATTACAGGCACAAGCCACTGGTTCCTGGCCACCCTAATATTTTCAGTAGCTTTTCTTTTCTATTTTGCCAATCATGGGTCTTGAATTCAGGGCCTGAGCACTGTCCTTGGGCTCTCTCAAGTCTAGAGCTCTACCACTCGAGCCACAGCACCACTTCCAGCTTATATATATATATATGTGTGTGTGTGTGTGTGTGTGTGTGTGTGTGTGTGTGTGTGTGTGTGTGTATTACTGTGGAATTGAACCCAGGTCTTCGTGCATACTAGGCAAGCACTCTACCACTAGGCCAAACTCATGGCCCTTTTAGCAGCTTTTCTTTTTTTTTTTTTGCCAGTCGTGGGCTTGAGCTCAGGGCCTGAGCACTGTCCTTGGACTTTCTCAAGGTTAGAGTTCTACCACTTGAGCCTCAGCACCATTTCTGGCTTTTTTCTATGTATATGGTACCAAAGAATTGAACCCGGGTCTTCGTGCATGCTAGGCAAGCACTCTACCACTAGGCTAAACTCCCGGCCCCTTTTAGCAGCTTTTCTAATGTGAGCATATATCTTGTCTTTCTTCCCCAGGAAGAGAGGAAGGAGTTTGTGAGTTCCTGTGATTTTTTAACACTGGGATAGAAGTAGGGCCTCTGAGGCCAGGAGTTTGGCCTAGTGGTAGAGTGCTTGCCTAGCATGCACGAAGACCTGGGTTTAATTCCTCTGTACCATATACATAGAAAAAAGCCAAAGTGGTGCTGAGGCTCAAGTGGTAGAGCTCTAGCCTTGAGAAAGCCCAAGGACAGTGCTCAATCTCTGAACTCAAGCCCAGGACTGGCAAAAAAAAAAAAAAGAAGAAGTAGTAGGGCCTCTACGTGCTAACAATTATCCTACACAAATTCCCAAGTTAGCACAGAAGAACGGGGTCAGGAGCACCTGATTATTTTGAAGAGATAATTTCCTCTGATGAGACAGAACCACATGAGTAGTTATTATGTGTGTTCCCTCCTGCCCTTTACAAGCCAGTGTGTGATTTAATGTATTTTAGGAACTAGAGTTCAAAATGTGAATTTTCTGTATAGAGAAAAATCATCTCTCAGAAGGCACTTAGGAAAAGGCACAGCAGACAGATTAAATGCCTTCAAAGTATTTAATCAGTTCTTGGTCCTCTTTTCTGTTTTCCTTGACAATGTCACTCAAGCTCTAGCTTTAAAGGAGGGTCAACTTGCCTGTGTCTGTGGCCTTGTCTGTCCTTCAAGGGTTTTTAAGTCTATACTACCTACAGGAAAGCCACTGACAACACTGGAAAATCAAAATATCTCAAAGGGGCTGGGAGTGTGGCCTAGTGGTAGAGTGTCTGCCTAGCATGCATGAAGCCCTGGGTTTAATTCCTCAGTACCACATACACAGAAAAAGCCAGAACGGAAAGTGGCACTGTGGCTAAAGTGGTAGAGTGCTAGCCTTGAGCAAAAGTACTCAAGGACAGTGCCCAGGCCCTGAGTTCAAGGCCCAGAACTATATAGAATCTAAAAGTGAAGTGATTATGTTAGTCTCTTCCAGGCAACCTTACCTCCTGTCTCACTCTGGTCTTCAATAGGCATCTAGTATTGAAACAGATAGGTGAGTGGTTCTTAGCTTTTTTTGAAGTCTCAGAGTACTTTTGGAGTTTCCCACTAAAAAAAGAAGTATCTGGGTATTCACACAAATTTTTTGCTCAAAATGTCAGAGGTCTTTAGGGGGTTCTGTCTTACTCCCATCCCACCCCCGCCTGCCAACTCTTCTTTTTATTTCTCAATGGTAATTGGTCCAAAAGCGTTAAGGTCTACAAACTATCAAGATTAATTAAATATGGCTATATTCCTTCACTCGTTGCTTAGAGCAAACCATGATCATATTGTAGCCTTTCTTTCTACAATAATCAAGTTAATAACTGAGCAAATTCTTTTTTTTTTTTTTTTGCCAGTCTAGGGCTTAAACTCAGGGCCTAGGCACTGTCCTTGAGCTTTCCCAAGGCTAGCAGCCTACCACTTGAGTCACAGCACCACTTCCAGTTTTTTCTGTGTGGAAGCTAATGTAAGGCTTGGTGCATGCTAGGTAAGCACTCTACCACTAGGCTACACTCCTGCCCCTGAGTAAACTCCTACTCTTTCTTATCGTCTTGATGGTTAGGGGGTGGATATTGTTCTCCTTTGTTTCAGCCCACCTAGTATCTCAATCATCCATTTACTCTTTTACCCCCTCTGCAGTTCAGTATAATTGTTTAAAAAATGTAGAGTTCTTTGTTTTTCAGTTTTTGTTACTATGTGGTCTTACTATGTAGCCCAGGGTGGCCTCAAGCTCTCAAACCTTCTGCCTTAGCCTCAGTGCTGGGTTTACAGGCATGTGCAACCATGCCTGACATTCTAAATTCATTTTCTTATGTGCTACTACAGAATCGAACTCAGGGTTTTATGCATGCTAGGTAAGGATTCTACCAGTAAGCTACACTCCTGGCTCCGTATCTATTATTTTTTACTTTTTTCCTCTTTGTCTTCTGTGCTAGAAATAAAATCCAAGGACTTGTGCATGCCAGGCAAGCACTGTGCCTCTGAGCTACCCAGACACCTGCAGAACTTTTACCTTTACCTTTTTTTTTTTTTTTTTGTCAGTTTTGGGACTTGAACGCTGGGCCTGGGCATTGTCTCTGAGCTCTTCAGCTCAAGGCTACCACCCTACCCCTGGAGCCCAGCCTCACTTCCTATATTCTGGTGGTTATTTAGAGATGAGAGTCTCATGGACGTTAGTACCTGTGCTGAAAAGATCTTTATAATAATCTAATGCATATGTTACAAAACATGAAACTCAGTTTAAAACACTGAATGTATTCATATACTTTTAAATACTTTCTGGGTAATTTGTTGGCATGACATGTTCACCACCTAAAACAAGTCTAGAAACAATCTGCTGACAAGCCCTTGGATTTCCCATGAAACTGTCTGGCAGAACATTTTCTTTGAACTGGATGCTGATGCATTGTAATAGCATTCTTCCTAAGAGAGTGAATGGGCTTTGATCTTTATATGGTATTTGAGCTTGTAACAATATTTTTTAAAGTACTTTAACCTTGTAAAATGGCATGGGAAGAATGTGGGAATTAATACAACTGCACTGGATGTCAGATTTCTGGTCCATTTTCATATTCAGATCAATGGTGATAACTACCAAAACTGCCTGGGATGACAAGTAAGAAAAATCCAGCCAGCTAGCTGCTTGTGGTTTATACTTATTATCCTAGATACTCAAGAAGCTGAGATCTGAGGACTGAGGTTCAAAGCCAGTCTGGGCAACAAAATCCATGAGATTCTTATTTCCAGTTAACCAATAGAAAATTGGGAAGTGGAGCTGTGGCTCAAGTGATAGAGTACTAGCCTTGAGTGAAAAAGCTCAGGGACAGTGGCCAGGCCCTGAGTTCAAACCCAGTACTGGCATGAAGAAGGAAAAGGAGAAAAAGCAGAAGCCCAAAGGCATTCCGTTGATGGTGAGTAGAGCTGCTCAGAGCTACGATCCAGCCTTCCTTTTCCTCTGCAGCTCACCATCTTCACATTGCTTCCTCTGTCCCCAGGGCCATAGTGAAGGATTGAATTTCTAATGTCCTGCATCTATGGTCTAAGTCAGGAAGGAAGAAGAAGGATGAGAAAGTTCCTTAGCAACTCCAACTCCACACTTTCCTTTATTATCTTTTGGGTAGAATTGGATCACATGGTTCCACTGCCTCCAAAAGAAGCCTATAATAAGCCACACACAGTAGCTCACGCCTGCAATTCTAGCTACTCAGGAGGCTGAGATCTGAGGATCTTGGTTCAAAGCCAGCCCAGGCACTAAAGTCCGTGAGACTCTTATCTCAATTAACCACCAGAAAACTGGAAGTGGTGCTGTTGCTCAAGTGGTAGAGTGATAGCCTTGAGCTGGAGAGCTTAGGGACAATGCGCAGGCCCAGAGTTCAAGACCCATGAGCGACCAAAAAAAAAAAAAAGAAGCAGCATCCTATAATAGATGCAAACAAAAGAGGAAAGAACAGTGGCTGGCTTATTACCCCATAAACGGTATCTAAGTTGTATCTCCTACACCCCTATAAATAGCTAGGCAGGTTTAGGTGGTATTTTTGTAAAAGTGACATCTCAGAAGTCAGTACAGTCTATATGCCTGCCTTTCAAGAGGCACAATTTTGAACATCTTTGCACTAGTACTTCATTAGAATTCCAATGACAAATGTGATTTTATAGCTCCATTTTGTTTCTTTAGATCATAATTTTGAACATTTCAAGACAGTGCGCTCACTTTTATGTTGCCTGTGTGTGTGTGTGTGTGTGTGTGTGTGTGTGTGTGGTACTGGTGTTTGGACTCATGGCCTCACATATGACAGACAAGTACCACACTGCTGAGTCATGCGTTTGGCCATGTTCTTTTGGTGGTCTCTTTTTCGTTTTGTTTTGCTTTGGGATTTTTGTTTGTTTTTTTCATTTTTCTTTGTCCGTCATGGGACTTGAACTTTGTAGGTCGTGGGGCCTAGGCATTGTCCCTGAGCTCTTCAACTCACGGCTACCACCTTACTCCTGGAGCCACAGCGCCACTTCCAGTTTTCTGGTGGTTAATTGGAGATAACAGTCTCAGGTCCTTTTGTGCCTGGGCTGGCTTTGAACCTTGATCCTCAGATCTCAGCCTCCTGAGTAGCTAGGATTACAGGCATGAGCCACTGCACCCAGCCGATTTTGGGTTTGTTTGAGATAAGATCTAGATTAGCCTCAAGGCTAATGCTCTACCACTTCCTGTTTTTTTATGTATGTGGTACCAAGGAATTGAACCCAGGTCTTTGTGCATGCTAGGCAAGCACTCTACCACTAGGCCAAACTCCCAGTCCTAGCCCCTTTTTTAAAAAAGAAAAGAAGACTTTCATTAGATGGAAAGCTCTTTTCATTGTCTTAGATCAGGGATTGAGAAATCATGGATGACCCACAGGCCTGTTGTGAATTTGGGCTGTGGACTGTTGTGAATAAAGTTTTGGTGGGATATAACTACATCCATTGCGTTCATATATTGTGGAAAGATGCTTTGGGACTACAAAATCGGAGCAGTTGTGACAGAGACTGCCTACCTCTTTTTTTATTGTAATTAATAGAAGGGCTACATTATATTCACCAGATAGAAGATGCATTACTTCACAAACATTGATACCTTTTCTCATGTCTTGGTCCCCATTTCCCTCCCGAGACTGCTGCTTCTGAAAGCCTGAAAAATTACCTGGTTATTTACATGAAAAGTTACTATTATTTCTAGCTACTACATATTAGGTGCTCAATAAATGTTTTTTGAATTATTGGGCAAATAAATCCAATGCTTTCCAACTGCATATAACATTAATAAACTAGCTTTTTCTGTAGGATATCTAGGTATGATAGTCAATTCTTACAAATTTAAACTCAAGGCACTCTCCACTTCCCCCATTTATGTAGGATCACCCATTTATTTGCTTGTCTGCTTTGTGCTTGGTTATCATTCGTGGAGACCGCATGCCTCAGCAGGACCACGTTAGAGCCTCAAGGTTCCAGAATGCAAATTGCTCTAGACCCAATTTTTCAGAGTTTAGCTTTGGGGCTAAATATGTTTCACTGACATGTTTTATTTGGTCCACACAGTGCTGTTGTTTGTTTTTGAAGCAATATTAGCTGCCAACATTTGAAATCAAAGAGATTTCACATAATAATCCAAATTTCCAGCTTCTCCTCAAATTTGGAAGGATCTGGCAATTCACACCATTTTGTGAACCCAGAGGCGGAGTGCCATTGTTTCTGAAACTAGGTGACTCTTCTCCAGTTTACCACAGTACCCCCTCCTGACTGCCTCCACCCAGGCACCTTACCTGTTGGGCTGTTCTGTAGACATTAGTACTTCGGACCCTTTAAAGGGGTTTCATTTGCTTCAAAGGCCCCTCACCTGTCTTTCTAACCATTAACTATCTATCCATTTGCTCCATGTTCCTGGTTTAAAAACTGACTTGTGGCTCATGCCTATAGTCCTAGCAACTCAGGAGGCTGAGATCTGAGGATTGTAGTTCAAAACCAGCCCAGGCACTAAGAATGTGAGCCTCTTATCTCCAGTCAATCACTAGAAAACAGGAAGTGGAGCTGTGACTCAAGGAGTAGGGAGGTAGCCTTGAGCTGAAGAGATCAGGAACAACTTCCAGGCCCAGAGTTCAAGCCCCATGACCATTCCTCCCCCCCCCAAAAAAAAAAACTGACTTGTAAACTGGTGCTTGTAATCCTAGCAATTCAGGAGAATGAGATCTTAGATCACTGTTCAAAACTAGGCCAGGCAGGAAAGTCTGTGAGATTCCCATTCACCACCGAAAAGCTGGAAATGGAGTTGTAGCTCAAGTGGTAGAGTTCTAGTGAAAAAGCTAAGGAACAGCATCTAGGTCCTGAGTTCAAGCCCTAGCACTGGTGCATTCGCTCGCGCACATATGCACATGTGTGCGTGCACACGCACACACACACACACACACACACACACACACACACACATTGTGCCTCTAAAGGCATAACAGGAAAGAACGACAGTGCTATTAAGACCATTACATTCATTCCAGTTAACATCCTTCCCCACCCCCTCTTTCCTTTATCCAACTAGCCATGAGGAAGACTCAGCTTCTTTCCTGTCAGCGACTCAGCTCCTTCCACCCACATCATCTCCAGGCGTTATTTTCCTTAAACTCAAGGGTGTTATCCTCCCCACTTCCCTGCCTCCTGGCTGTCTTTGCAAACAACCATCTTGGTCCTTTCTGTCTTGGGGATTTTTTACCATTAATCATTACAGTGAAACAGGAAATAACAGTACGAAGGCAATCATAAAGTTTAGAAAAGACATTCCTGTTCTTCTTAGTCATGGCCCCCGGTTCCATTAATAAGGAGGCACCTGGAAGTTCACTGTTTTTTATTCTGTTTATGTCTTCTAGCTGGTAGATAGGGTAGAAAAGGGCTGGAAGATTCTGCAGCGCTTAAGCAATGCAGAACTACATGGAGAGCATGATAACCGCTAGATGGCAGCACAGGGCATGTCTTTTCAGATCTTCCAACAACAGGTAGGCCCAGGTAGAACACGAATTTTCTAGAAAGAGATACAACTTAGGGCCAGGTAGAGTGCCTGCCTAGCATGCACAAAGCCTTGGGTTCGATTCTTCAGTACCACATACACAGAAAAAGCCCAAAGTGGTACTGTGGCTCAAGTGGTAGAGTGTTAGCCTTAAGAAAGGCCAAGGAGGGGCCAGGAGTTTGGCCTAGTGGTAGAGTGCTTGCCTAGCATGCACGAGGCTCTGGGTTCGATTTCTCGGTACCGCATACACTGACAAAGGCTGGAAGTGGTGCTATGGCTCAAATGATAGAGCACTGGCCTTGAGGAAAGCCCAAGGACGGGGTCCAGGCCCTGAGTTCAGGCCCCAGTATTAGCAAAAAAGAGGGGGGGAGGTGGAAGGGAGGGAGAGAGATACAACCTAGTGTCCTATGGATATAAGCCTTCACACTGAGACTAATAATAGCTAAATAGAGCTGGACAAGAAATTCCTGATCCAAACACATTAAGCAGTGGTGGAGCTGTTGTCTCTTTCTTTCCCCTGGTAGACAATTGGAACCACAGACTTTCATGCTGATAAAATGAATACATGAATAAATAAATAAATAAATAAATAAATAAATAAATAAATAAATAAATAAATAAATATTTCCAGCCCCAACACCTCGATTTTATAGACAAGTAAACCAAAGCCCTGAGAGACTTGTCCTTTCCTCTGATTGATGCCACGTTTACAATACAGTCTCAAATCTGTGGTTTCACTAAGAGCAGCTAATCCTGCTCTGTCCTCCCATTCAAAAACGTCTGTAGCTAAAGACTAATTCCCTCCCTCCCTCCCCCTCCCCGCCACATTCCAAGGTGAAAGGTAGAGTTCTTGGCCACTCATGGAGCAGAACTCTAGGTAAATAAAAGGAAGTTTTATTTTTTCCTCCAGTGTGGCCTACCCCACCTGGGAGAATGGGAGAAAAGGACTGAGCTATCCCAGTCTATAAGTACTCTTCAGGGCAGCAGGCTGTGCTTCTTTAGGGACCTCATGGCTATAATTGTGGCTTTTATCAAAAGTGGCCTAACATTACAGGGCTGGGCCATGTACTTTCCAAAATAACCCATCAATCCTCTCAAATTACATTAGAAAACCAAATGTATGCCTAGAATATAAGCACAGATTCAAACAGCTAAGGCGTGACAAAGTCATGTGCTCAAATTTCAGTTAACTGGAAAGACAGTCTAATGATCTAACAGAAAACAAAATAAAACAAAAAACCTTCCTGGGCCAGGATATGGCTCAGTGGTAGAGTGTTTGCCTAGCATGCCTGAAGCCCTGGGTTTGATTGCTCAGTATCATGTAAGCACAAAAAGCCAGAAGTGGTACTGTGACTCAAATGGTAGAGTGCTAGTCTTTAGCAAAAGAAGCTCAGGGACAGTGCCCAGACCCTGAGTTTAAGCCACAGGACTGGCAAAAAAAAAAAAAAAAAAATCCTTCCTATAAGGGAGCACTAAGTAAAAGGGCTTCAACTTCAGAAGGGAAATGATCCTAGGAACAAATATCACTAAAGCTTTAGTGGCTTATGTTTATTTATTACAGCAGGCCTCACTATTCTATTACTATTATTATTATTATTGCTATTTGTTTATGTCGAGCCCAGGGCTTCATGCATGTTAGATAAGCACTCGAACACAAAGCCATATTCCCAGCACCTAGGTCTTGCACTTCAAGTATATTCTTCCAACCAGCAGCAATATCTGGGAGTTTGTTGGAAATGCAGACTCCAGGTCCAATTTATCTTACTGAATCAGTGCCTGCATTTTAGCAAGATCCCCATCTACATGATAAATTAAAAAACAAAACAAAACTTTTAGGATACCCAAGAGAAAATACCACCACCACCAAACTCCAACAAGTCTACCTTGAAAAGCTTATAGACTGATATAAGAACACAAACCAGATGTGACAAATGGCCTAAAAATGATCAATAAAACAATATAGCACTGGAGTCGGTGGTGAGCAACTAATAGGTAGAAGAAGGAAGGTGAATGTTTGACACAACTCCTGGCAAAAGCATGAGACCTAACTGAAAAACTAAAAAGCAGAAACACTGGGGTATGTGGCCTAAGTGGTAAGAGCACTTGCTTATCAAGCATGAAGTCCTAAATTCAGTTTCTAGTATCACAAAAAAAAAAAAAGAGAAAGAAATTTGTCATATATCCCTCCCTCGGGGTTGGGGAACAGTAGAAGGCATACAAAAGAAAAAAATGGCAGTTCAAAGGAGTCAAGTCTGGGTAGTCTTCCTGAAGGTGATGAGTTATTATGTGGTCCTAGAATAAGGTGGTATGTATGACAAAGCTGGAGAGTACAAGATGGGAGGAGGCAAAATAAACCTGGAAAAAGATATTCTATAAATTCTAGGCAACAGCCTACACATACATTATTTCAAGTAGGTTTCCAGACTTTTTTTTTTCTTTTTGCCAGTCCTGGGGCTTGCACTCAGGGCCTGGGCACTGGCTCTGGCCTTCTTTTGCTCAAGGCTAGCAGTCTACCAACTTGATCTTCAGGACCACTTCTGATTTTTTTTCTGTGTAGGTGGTACTGAGGAACTGAACCTAGAACTTCATGCATGCTAGGCGAGCAGTCTACCACAAAGCTACATTCCCAGCCCTGTCAGGTTCGCTTTCTTATACATTAGGCTGAGGGTGTTTGTTATTGTTGTTTGTCCATCACTAGACTTGAACTCAGAGCCCTGGCTGCCTGTGCCTGAGCTCTTTTTGTAGACTGAGTTTTCTAGTTCTTCTTTTATCACTCATTTCATAACAGAGTAAAAAGAAATTTTTCCACGTGTGTACTTCTCAGTTGCTAGAGCCTTTCCTAACCATGGTGCAAATATTCCATGTAAAGCTCTTAATCAGAGCTCATAAAAGATTAGCCCAACTGTCTTTTCAGGTTCTGAAGCTGATCAGCCTCAAAGGCTGGGAGTGGGCCTGAGAATGGAGAAAACTTGTCCTTCTTTCCCATCTGGAGGTGCAGATTTTCTTTGCAAAGCCAAAGTGACTTCCACAGCAGGTGAAAGGCAGAGCTGGCGTGTTTGCCTTCCAAATGAGCTGGCAAGGTTGTAAAAGCATCTGCACACAGGCCCAGCTTGTCCCAAAGGCGAAACCGTGAGGATGAAATTGATCGTTGTAGCGCCCCCACTGGCCACCAAAGGGAAAGCATACAAGAAGATGCTTCCAGAAGCTTCCAGAAGAGAACAGTCATTTATCATTTGAGAGAGATAATACATTTATCTGATTCTTTGTAGTATAGTTCACCCTTCAGCCCAGGTACCTTCCCTTTCACCACTAATGCAGGCAGGGTGGAACCCCTGAGTCTGCCCCCTGGCACCTGCTTCTTGGCTGTTGGTGCATCTGTGTAGCAGCACACTGACAAGGAAGGAAGGCCTCTCTTGCCCAACAGCGGTGGGTCATTCATCTCTGTCATAACCTATCAGCAAACAGCTGGCTAGCAGCTGCCCATTACTCCAGGGAAAAAAAATGGTTCCTGTATTCACACAGATAATTTGGGTTGAGAGGAATCGCATCAGGGGAAAGAGAATGGTGTCACCAAATCAATACGTGAACTTCAAAAATTAATGTCTTGGCTCCAGCTCTGAATTTATATGCAGGAGGCCACTGTTGCCAGACAGAGACACTAAATGAAACAGACATTCTGCTTCCAACAACAGCCAATTCTCTTTTCTTAATGAGGAGTCAACTAGAGGCTTGATGTATGAAAGAAAATCCATGGTAAATTTCCATTAGCTGTGAATGTTCTGTTTATCTGGCATGTCTCTAGGATGTCACGTGAGTAAGCTGTATGCCTGAAACAAATGCTGCTTATAAGAATGACCTTTGCTGGGCTAGGTGGCTCACACCTCTAACCCTAGCTACCCAGGAGGCTGAGATCTGAGGATCACAGTTCAAAGTCAGCCCAGGGACTAAAGAATGTGAGACTCATTTTTGTTTTCTTTTGAACTCTGGGCCTGGGCACTGTCTCTCAACTCTTCAGCTCAAGGCTACCACCCTACCTTTGGAACCACAGTGCCACTTCCAGGTTTCTAGTGGTTAATTGGAGATAAGAGGCTCACGGACTTTAGTGCCCGGGCTGGCTTTGAACTGAGATCCTCAGATCTCAGCCTCCTGACTAGCTAGGATTACAGGGGAGAGCCATCACGACAGTCTAGGAACCTGAGAGCCATCACTAGAAAACCGGAAATGGGGCTGTGGCTCAAGGGGTAGGACCAGTAGTCTTGAGCTGAAGAGCTCAGGGACAATGCCCAGGTCCAGAGTTCAAGCCCCATGATCCACAAAAAAAAAAAAAAAAAAAAAAAAAGGACTGGAAGCCAGGCAGCAGTGGCTTACATCTGTAATCCTAGCTACTTAGGAGGCTAAGATCTGAGGACTAGGGTTCAAACCCAGCTTGAGCAGAAAAGTCAGTGAGACTCTTAGCTTCAATTAGCCACCAAAAAAGCCAGAAGCAAGCCTGTGATTGAACTAGTAGAGAGCTAGTCTTGAGCAAAATAGCTCAGGGACAGTTCTCAGGCCCTGAATTCAAGCTCCTGGACTGGTATAAAAAATAATGAATCTTGAGCCAAATATGGGTCATTCTAGCAACTTAGGAGGCTGAGATGAGGAGGATCAAGATTCAAGGCCAGCCCAGGAGGAAAAGGGTTTTTTGTTTTGGTTTGGTTTGTTTTGCCAGGCCTAGGGCTTGAACTCGGCTTGAGCACTTTCCTTGAGCTTTCTCAAGGTTAGCACTCTGCCACTTGAGCCACAGCACCACTTCCAGGCTTTTCTGTGTATGTGGCAATAAGGAATTGAGCCCAGGGCTTCATGCATGCTAGGCAAGCAGTCTTCCACTCAGCTACACTCGCAGCCCTGGGAAGAAAAGTTTATGAGACCCTCGTCACAACCAATAGAAAGTTGAGCATGGTGATACATGCCTGCCAGTCCAGCTACACAGGAAGTATGGAAGAATCATGGTCTAGGACAGTCTGAACAAAAAGCAAGACCCTGATCTCAGAGACAACCAGATGTAGCCGGGCGCAGAGGCTCACGCTGGAATCCTAGCTACTCACAAGGCTGAGATCTAAGGATCAAGGTTTAAAGCCAGCCCAGGCACAAAAGGACCTGAGACTCTTATTTCCAATTAACCTCTAGAAAATGGAAATTGGGGCTTGGCTCAAGGGTAGGGCGGTAGCCTAGAGATGAAGAGCTCAGAGATAGCATTCAAGCCCCATGACCACCACCCCCCCTGCCCTACACACACACAAAAACAGCAAAAAGGGCTGGCGGTGTGGATCAAATGGTAGAGTGCCTGCTTAGCAAGCATGAAGCCCTGAGTTCAAATTTCAGTACAACCTCCCCCTCTAAGAAAGAAAAATGAATGAATCTTTAGCTGGGTATGGGGGTACAGGGAAATTCTGCTATAATATCAATGCAATGAAAGGAAGAAAAATGCTCCAACAGTGGTGAGACTTGATAAGTGATAAGAGATAAGCCAATCACAAGTGGTTGCGTTATTCCATTTATATGAAGTAGTAGAGTAATCGAAGTCAGAGACAGATACAACAGTGGCTACCAGAGACTAGAAGCGGAGTTGGTGATAGGAAACTACTTAATGCATTTTGGAAAGATGCAAATATTTTAGAGATGGATGGTGGTGATGCTGTACAAAATGTCAATATACTTAATATTATGTACTTAAAGATGCTTAAGGTGATACATTTATGTTGGTTGTATTTTTTTTCACAATAGGACAAGAAAAAAGAAGCTTTCACTTGCCAGCCAGAGAGAAGGCCCTTAATTTAATGAGATGATCACATCTAGGCTCTGAAGATCTTTTTCTTTTCTTTTCTTTTCTTTTGCCAGTCCTGGGGCTTGAACTCAGGGCCTGAGCACTGTCCTTGGACTTCCTCATGGCTAGCACTATACCACTTGAGCCACAGCACCACTTCCAGCTTTTTCTATGTATGTGGTACCGAGGAATTGAACCCAGGTCCTCATGTATGCTAGGCAAGCAAGCACTCCACCACTAGGCCAAACTCCTGGACCATCTGAAGATATTTGTTAGAAACTTTTAGAAGAGTAAAAATGGTTTAACCCTTGACTGAGTTTACTTTGGGGCATCAAACAATCATGCAAAACATCACAGCTCAATAGCCACGGTGACGTAAGATTTACTAACAAGGCGCTTTTCTTATCTTGTGGATCAGAACTTTTCAAACGTGAATGTTCATGATAATCATTCAGGCACCATTAAGAACGCACATTCTGATTCAGTAGGTTTGAGGGCGTGGCTCAAGATTCCTGTTTGTTTAACCAGTTCCCAGTTATGCTGATCTAGGGAACCCCATTTTGAGTAACAAGAGTGTAGGTGGTTCTTTATTTCATTTTATTTTATTTTTTTGGTCAGTCATGGGGCCTGAATTCTGGGCCTGGGTGCTGTCCCTGAGCTGTTTAGCTCAAGGTTAGTGTTCTACCACTTGAGCCATAGAACCACTTCCTATTTTCTGGTGGTTTATTGGAGATAAAAGCCTCATGGACTTTCTTGCCCATGCTGGCTTTGAACCATGATCCTCAGATCTCAGCCTTCAGAGTAGCTAGGAGTACAAGCAGCACCCAACCTGTAGGCTGGCCATTACAGATAGTATCTCTGTTTATACTTTCAAGATAATAAAGCCTGCTTAAAAACCGGACAAAGAGCCAAGCACTAAACACGTATGCCTGTAATCCAGTTACTCAGGAGGCTGAAATCTGAGGACTGAGGTTCAAAGGCAGCCCGAATAGAAAAGTCTATGAGACTCTTATTCCCAATTAACCAGCAGTGGAATGTGGTTAGAGTGGTAGAGTGCCAGCTTTGAGGAACAAAGCAATGCAAAAAGCACAAGGCCCTGTACTGGCCCCCAATATAACCAGAACCCAGACATCTCCCAGTGCTGATGGAAGGAGAGGATCTAGGGATACAAATGCCTTCTAGACTCCTCTCCCCTGCTTCTTATCGCCACCAAAAGCCAGCGTTCAGGGATGTACAGCTATAATCTTTCTCCTTATCCCCAAAGCATTGACAGACATAAGTAAATCCTTTGCTCTCTCCTCTTCAGGTAGACCAGGTCAGCTACAATTTCCAAATACAAGCCAAGACTGAGGACAAAAAGGAAGAGAGGGAGGGAGGGAGGAAAAAGAAAAGCAGAATAGAAGAAAAGGAGAAAGGGAGGGAGAGAGAGAAGAAAGGCAGGAAGGAAGAGAAGAAGAGAGGAAAGTTGAGAAGGTTAGAAAAATACTGATTCATCCTTCGAACCAAAGGACTTCCTTTGGAATCTTCTTCAGCCAGGTGCCAGTGGCTCACACCTACGATCCTAGCTACTCAGGAAGCTGAGATCTAAGGATTGAAATTCAAAGCCAGTCTGGCAGACAAATCTGTGGGACTCTTATCTCTACTTAAACAGCAAAAAGTTGGGAGTGAACGTGTGTTTCAAAGGATAGGGAGCCAGCCGTGACTAGAAAAAGTGAAATCTCTAGGTTCAAGCCCTAGTACTGGCAGAAAGGAATCAAAGAAGGCAGAGAGAGGGGGAAGGACCTTGTAGGAGGTGGCATGGTGCCTGGTGCGGGGCCCTGGGTGCCTAGCATGTGAACTTCATCCCCTCCTGCATCACCTGTGGGGGTGGAAAGCCATCTGTAACCACACCAGTACCCTGCGTTCCCACCATGGAACCTGGGTGCTCGCTCCTCAGGTGCACACAGGTGTCCCTCAGGAGCAACATTTTTCTATTCAATTCCCTCATGTTGTCTGCGAATGTACTGTAAGCTCTTCGAGAATACCTTCTATCCCTGACACAGTCTAGACCATTTGAGATATTTTAGCAATGTCAGAAGAATGAGAAATGCAAAAGAACTGTTATTTTGCATGACATTTGAAGGACACTGCTTAGTTCCTAAAACGCCAGGAAACTGCCCTCAGAATGACTTTTCCAAATGCCAAACACACCGACACCAATTGAACTCCTTTATTCAGGTAAACCATATTCCTACTGCTTCCATATTTTACAGCATTAACTGTGTCTGCTCCTGATGGATAAATGCAGAGAAATACACAAGGGTGCAAAAGCCACGTTTTAATGGAATTTGGACAAGGAAGAAGGAAGATTAGAATCTTGCTAAAATCACAGATTTGGGGAGAGATGTGAAATTGATCAAAGAACATTATACATATGTATGGAAATATCACAATGAAACCCTTCTGTACAATTAGTATAAAAAGAAGAGAAAATGGCTGGGTGCCGTGGCTCATGTCTGTAATCCTAGCTACTCAAGAGGCTGAGATCTGAGGATCAAGGTTCAAAGCCAAGCCAGGCACAAAAGGACAGGAGACTCTTATCTCTAATTAACCTCTGAAAAAGGGGAACTGGGGCTTGGCTTAAGGGTAGGGCAGTAGCCTTGAAGTAAAGAGCTCAAGAATAATGCCCAGGTCCAGGGGTAGGCAGTAGCATTGAGCCGGAGTTCAGGGACATTGTCCAGGCCGAGTTCAAGCCCCATGACCCACAAAAAAAAAAGAAGGGAAAATATATATTAACAGATATACAGTATTAATAATATATAATATTCTCTAAATAGTGCTTTGTAAATTAAATATGTCCTATAAAATATACATGAGAAACAAAAACATAAACATGTTTACATTTCTAGGACCAGGGAAGAAAAGAGCAAAACAAAGAGACAAATTAAAGAAATTTTTAAAAATTGCACGGTATAGGGCTAGGAATATGGTGGAGTGCTTGTATGGCATACATGAAGCCCTGGGTTCAATTCCTCAGTACCACATAAACAGAAAAGGCTGGAAGTGGCACTGTGGCTCAAGTGGTAGAGTGCTAGCCTTGGGCAAAAGAAGCCCAGGGACAGTGTCCAGGCCTTGAGTTCAAGCCCTCAGGACTGGCAAAAAATACATATTCATCTATTCATTTATTTATTTTTGTGCTAGAACTGAGGCTTGAACTCTGGGCCTTACATGCTCATTTGGCTTTTTTATTTCTATTTAAGGCTGGCACACTTCCACACTAAGCATTTTTGTTAGTTGGTGATAAGGGTCTCTCAGATTTGTCTGCCCCAGCTGATTCCATATGTACAGTCCTTAGATCTCAGCCTCCCCAGGTGTTAGGATTACAGGAATGAGCCAGTGAAACCAGCATTCCTAACTGCCAAAGATGCTTAGCCACTGAACATTGTGCAGACTTCTCCCCTCCACCCCCCAATATGGGGATTTGTACTCGGAGCTTTAAACTTACTAAGCAGGAGCTCTACTACCTGAGCCATGCCCCAGCCACAGGCAGGAATTTTAAACACAGCAGGTCATTATCTTTCTCTTCCTCTGATACCTCCTGTGGGGATTGGAAGCTTCATTTCCCCAGCTGCATAGGTTAGTGATTTTTTTTTTTTTTTTTGGCCAGTCCTGGGCTTGAGCTCAGGGCCTGAGCACTGTGCTTGGACTTTCTCAAGGCTAGAGCTCTACCACTTGAGCCTCAGCACCACTTCTGGCTTTTTTCTATGTATGTGATACCAAGGAATCGAACCCTGGTCTTTGTGCATGCTAGGCAAACACTCTACCACTAGGCTAAACTCCCAGCCCCTTAGGTTAGTGATTTTTAAATCATTCTTAACTCCTTTCCTACATTGTCTCTCATTCCATCAATTACCAAGTCTCATTGATTCAAGGTCTCAGTTCTCTCTGAAACTCATCCTGGTTCCTCTTTTGCAGTCATCAAGACCTTGTCATTTCTCATCCAAGTTAGTGAAATGGCTTTCTCATTGATTCCTTTTCTTCCACTCCCTCTCCCACTACTGCTCTTCTTTTACATTGTGTCTAGAAAGTCTTGCTGAAGTCCAAATCTAATATTGCCCCTTTGTTACCCAACACATCTCTTTGTTTATGCTGCCCAAAGCCCACAGCAAGGTTGATGAAGCTCTATGTGACTACTCTTTTACGCCGTGTATGCTTTTACTCTCCTCTTTTTGACATGCTCCCCACACACCCTAAGAGCTCTGCTTTCCAAACATCCTCACATCCTCAGCCCACTCATTGGCTCTGCTTTCAGGGGATTTCCACTTGCTCTGGAAATTTGTTCTAGAAAATTCCTGTCATCCTCTAGAACCATTCAAACGGAACTGCCTTTTTTTTTTCTTTAAATGAAGACATCACTCCCAAGCACCTAGGTCATGCTTTTATTAAAGCAGTTCTCGTTATTCTCACATATGCTTCTCTCCTACGTGAACTGAACTCCCACAATATAGGAATGCCCCTTCCTCTATAGTGTAGCTAGTCTTTGGCCAGGTATGAAACATTCTATCAGTGTTCTATATGAATGACCAAATGACTGAGTGAATGAATAATCGACTATGATAACAAATCTGAATAAGAGCAGCAAGAAAAGTATGATAAGCTGCTGCTGTGGTTGTACAGAAGTCTGAATCATATTTAGTGGTGAAACCAAAAAAGACTATATAGTTGACCACAATCTCTCATCAGAGCTCTGTATATTTAAGACCTAATGGCAAGGTCAGTTCACTCAGTTCTAAACATGGCCCATTCTTCTAAGATGAAACTTTTTCTTTCTGGAACAACAGTAGATCATTTGTTAATTTTAGCTTTGCATATGGTTTTTTTTAAGCTTTGCACATAGCTTTTTAATTTTTGTTATTTTAATTTTTGGCAAAGACTTTCCTCCTCCTCCTCCTCCTCCTCCTCCTCTCTTTTTCTTCTTTTTCTCCTTCTCCTTCTTCTTCTTCTTCTTCTTCTTCTTCTTCTTCTTCTTCTTCTTCTCCTTCTCCTTCTCCTTCTCCTTCTCCTTCTCCTTCTTCTTCTTCATGGTACTTGGACTCTGGGCCTTGAGCTGAAGAGCTACCACCCTATCCCTTGAGCCACAGTGCCGTTTTCCAGTGGTTAATTGAGGAGTCTCACAATCTTTAGTGCCTGGGCTGGCTCTGAATCATGATCCTCAGATCTCAGCCTCCTGAGTAGCTAGGATTACAGGCCAGAGCCACCACACCCAGCTTTAGCAAGGACTTTCTATGTAGTCTAGGCTGACCTGTAATGTATGATCCTTCTGCCTCAGCCTCGAGTGCTGAGATTATAGGCATGTATCAACATGTTAAGTTTTCATATGGTTTCTTGTAATAAATTACCTTTTTGTAAAGGAAGAACCCTTTCCTATTTATTTATTTACTTAGGTCATGGGGCTTGGACTCTGGGTCTGGGCATTGTCCCTAAGCTCTTCAGTTCAAGGCTAGTGCTCTTCTACTTTGAACCACAGCACCACTTCTGGTCTGGTGGTTGATTAGAGATGAGTCTCACGGACATTCATGCCCAGCTGGCTTTGAACACAGTCCTCAGATCTCAGCCTCCTGAGTAGCTAGGATTACAGGTGTGAGCCATTGGTGCCTGGTAAGCCCTTTCCTATTTTAAGGATTTTCAGGTTACGGGATGTAGCTCAAGTAGTAGGACACTGTCTAGACTATGTGAGACCCTGGGTTTAATCCCTAGTACTACAAAACAAAAAGTCAGGGATTTGTGCTACTGCTTAGTAGACAAATATTCTTCCAGTGGGCTGAATTCTTGGCCTCCTTCTTTAGTGTATAAAAATGTGGCATAAAGAAAATAAGATTGCTTGGGTTTTCCTGGCATTTTGCAGTTGCTGAGCAAGTACCCATGGAGAACTGGCTGTAGTGATTAACAAGAGCATTCTCCCTGCCCCTGTATGTTTGACTGCATTTTTATTTTCAACTCCTTTGGGTTATATCTTGTTTCCTAGATCTTTAGAACTCAGAAAACTGAAAGCCAGCAAATCTTCATGGCTCATAGCTCATGCAGTCCTGATCTTCCTCCGTGTGGTTAATGTTTAGCCACTAAACCACCAGCTGAATATCCCCAACTGAATAGCTCGTTGTTCATACCTTTTGCTTTATGGCTGTCACTTCACTTTTTATCATGGCTCTTGGGCATATAATTGTTTCTCTTTCAAAAAGAGAAATGTGCTGAGCACAGGTGGCTATGCCTATAATCCTAGATACCAGGAGGATTGCAGTTCAAAGCCAGCCCAATCAGGAAAGTCCAGGAGACTCTTATCTCCAAACACCCACTCAGATAAGGCCAAAGTGGTATAAAGTGGTAGAATGATAGCCTTGAGCATGAAAAGGCTCAGGGACGGCGCCCAGGCCCAGAGTCCAAACCCCGGGACAAAAAATAGTCAATTTCTCCTAAAAAGGGTAGGCCCCATTCGGTATATATGTCAATTTAGTCAGTCTATACAGCCTGTCACACTACCCTCTGCATCTGACCTACCTTGCAGACTGGAAGAATTGAAGGGATTCCTGGGGTTTAGACGCTAGTCAGCTTTTTAAATGGTATGCCTCAGATCTATTGTAGCTTGAAGCTGCTGGGAGAGAGGAGGAGCTGTGTCTTGTGTGGCTCAGAATGCATCCAATTGGGAACTGGGAAGAAGCAGAGCCAAGAAATAGATCCACGTTTGAGTTTTGGACCAAATTAGGCCTGGATCTCCAGTGAGCCAATAATTCCATTAATGTTTCAGTATTTTGTTTGAAACAAGTTTATTTCACTTGAAACATTAAACCTTTTAATCGATACACCTCAGCTAGAAGAAAAACTGTAATAAACAGGGAAGGACCGTTTCTATCACCACTATATCTTTGGCTTTAGTAATTTTTCTTCTTCTTTTCGTTTTTTTTTTTTTTTTTTTTTTGCCAGTCCTGGGCTTGAGCTCAGGGCCTGAGCACTGTCCTTGGACTTTCTCAAGGCTAGAGCTCTACCACTTGAGCCTCAGCACCATTTCTGGATTTTTCTAAGTATGTGGTACCAAGGAATCAAACCCGGGTCTTCGTGCATGCTAGGCAAGCACTCTACCACTAGGCCAAACTCCCGGCCCCTGTTTGTTTGTTTTTGATACTATTCCTGGAGCTTGGACTTGAGGCCTAGACACTTTTCCTGGAATTTTTTTCCCCCTCAATGCTAGTATTCTACCATTTGAGTCACAGCTCCCTCCACTTCCAACTTTCTTTTGGTGGTTTATTGGAGATAAGAAACACATAGACCTTCCTTTCCTGGGGCTGACCTCAAACCTTTATCCTCAATTCTCAGCCTCCTGAGTAGCCAGGATTACAGAAGGAAAACCTTCTACAAACTCCCCTCTCCCCTCTGCTCGTGTGACAGCTAAGGAACCTATTGGAAAATGACAAAGTGGTTCTTGAAGCCAAATCACCCCAACTCAAGACTTTTTCTAAACACCAGGAAGCCACCCCTCTGTCCCATAAATATATTTGTGTTGTATGTCTTCGCTCTTCCCCATGAGTCTTAAATGGAACTGGAAGAGAGTAGTACTGAATAAAAACCAAAACTAACCCTTAGTGGAGTGCCAGTGGCTCACACCTCTAATCCTAGCTACTCAGGAGGCTGAGATCGGAGGATCATTGTTTGAAGCCAGCCTAGGCAGTAAAGTCCATGCAACTCTTATCTCCAATAGACTACTTAAAAAAGGCAGAAGTGAAGTTGGGGTTCAAGTGGTAGAATGCCAACCTTGAGCAAAAGAAGCTTAAGGATAGATCTCAGGCCGAGTTCCAGTCTAGGATCAGCACCAAAAACCACATAAACAAAACCCTCTAACTTTTATTAGAAATCAAAATTGATATTACAGAATAGGGCTCATAGCGTAAAGCAATGAGTCTGCTAATGATCTGCTTCAGGATCAGTAACAAGACAAGGGCCTCTGCTGCTCAGCCTGTCAGGGGACCCACAAGGGCAAAGCCTAGTGAACCCACAAGAGCAAAGCTTATACCCAAGAAGGAAAGAAGAAAGGATGATAGAAGCCCAGTTTCTCCCCCCCCCCATCATCAGTTGCAATAAAGCTTCCTCATTCTTCGGGAGGAATGAGAGAGCAGTCAGGAATGCAGAGCTAACTGGGCTCCTTTCAGAGGAACAAGGAAAAAAACAAAAGAGGAACGGGAAGGCAGGTGTGATTCTGTCCAGTCAGATGATTCTGCTTAGTGTTCAATCGAAATGAGCTCTTTTTCATCATGTTGGAATTTTAAAATCTAAAATATCCCTTTACATAGAACAGTTTACATAGTCTGATGATCTCAAGCTCCCTCAGGAATTAAGAGCTCTTTTCCATTTACAACCATCCAGGGGCAGGGAGTTTGGCCTAATGGTAGAGTGCTTGCCTAGCATGCACAAAGAACGGGTGTTGGATTCCTCAGTACCACGTACCTAGAAAAAAGCCAGAAGTGGTGCTGGGGTTCAAGTGGTAGAGCTCTAGACTGGAGAAAGCTCAAGGACAGTGCTCAGGCCCTGAGCTCAAGCCCAGGACTGGCAAAAATAAATAAGTAAGAAAATACAACCATGCAAAAGAAGAAACAAGGATTTATGACAAAGTTATACAACCAGGGGCATTAGGTGGATTCGTCCTTGCACTTGCTCCTGGAGCCCATCAAAGACATTTCATTTCAAGAGCACTGAATTCCTGCATCCTCCCACGCTGGCTGTCAGATCTCAGAGCCACACAGCATATATTAGTCACTAGAACAGAACTGAAGTTTAACTCCTGATGGCACAAGAGGAAATAGCACTTCACATTAGATTCCAGGAAATCCAGGGAAATACCAGCCATAGGAAGTCAGTTTCCCAATTTCCCCCAGTGTCAAGGTTGGAGCTGGGAGCATTGTTCAAAACAAACAGTTCAGTAATGTGTCTGCCTGCTTCAAGCTTTTCCACTCACTCATCTGGGTACTTTTTCCTGCTTCTGTTTTCTGGGGGAATTTTGTTTAGTTTTGTAAGGTAAACATTTACCAGTAGGACTTCAAGAGACTTCCTCAAAAAAAAAAAATCATTGTTGGTAGCTTAGAATTTTGGTGGATGAACTAATTACCAGTTCAACTGGACAATGTTAATATACTCCCTTCCTATCTGCAGATTGACCAAAAGGATCATTACATTTCGATAGGTGTGGTTGGGCATGTGGTTTAGTGGTAGAGTGCTTGCCTAGCATGCATGAAGTCCTAGGTTCAATCCCTCAGTGTCACACAACCAAAAAAAACTGGTGATGCTGTAGCTCAAATGGTAGAGTGCTAGGCTTGAGCAAAAGAAGCTCAGGGACAGAATCCAGGCTCTGAGTTCAAGCCCCAGGACTGGCAAAAACAAACAAAATTCAACAGGTGTTATTGAAAACTGCCTTTGGGTTGGCTAATGTGACAGTCCAGGGAGAGCCTGGATGCTCTAAGCCCAGCATGGATCTGGGTTCCTCTGTTGAAGCTGCTAAGGCCAAGCTTTGTTTTAGTCCTGCACAGCTCTCAGTGGACCTGTTGCTGGAAGTGACTCTGTAGACTTTGTTGGCCCATCCCAGAGGAAAAACCCAAGATTACAATGGAAAACTAAAGACACAACAGATTGAGACATTATGTTCTCATCTTCTCTTCTCAGATATAAAGCTATTACCTGCCTCTATTTTTTACCATCAGAAGCTTCCCAATGCCATTTAAGCTATCAATAATTGGCAGCGAGCTTTGCAATTAACAGCTGCCCAGAATCCATTCCAAGGACAATACACAGAAACCGCTTCTAAAAGAGCTGATTAGGAATTACTCAGCCACCTACCTGTCTCCCTCACTGTATCTCCCACAAAGGCATCTGTAGAAGAACCTGAAGCGTGAGCCCTGTACCCAAATGTCCAATTTGGCAGACACTTGAGAAGTGCTTGAGATGACTGGTTGCTGTGTCCCTACACTTGATCTTCGCCAAAAAGCTAAGATGTGATTGATGTGTACCTAGAAGAAAGATATGGGCCGCTGTAGGAGAAGTGGCTGCATAATTCATAATTCCTGCTGACTCATAACTCCTCATTTCGAGCCAAACACCCCAGAGACAGATTTGGGATAAGGAACCTGGCTTCAGGGAAAAGCAACAGAGACCTGCTCATTCCTAACAAGAAAAGCAATAAAAACTTGCTAACAGAACTGCACACGGAGCATCTCTGCTGGCTTATCCCATTCCTGAGCTGCACTCGCAAGGGGCCTTCTACAAGGAACTTCCCATTTGTGAACCCTGATGACATGGAATCCAAGCTTCTCATGCTTGAAATCACCCAGACATGGAGGGAACCAGTCTTCTCCCCATGACCTCTACGTAACTTCCCAGTACTGAAGACTGTAGACGTCACTCACTAGCAAACCAGAAGGCTTTTACTTTTTAGACCTAGTGTGAATTCTGAGTGGATGCCTGCTCTTTCTTCAGCTTCTGATCTGGCGGACTTGAAGAAAGAAACCCTTCCAGTATAGCCCAACCTTGCAAGAAGTACTTGCTCATTCAGGAAGGGGAGGAGGGTGACAGACAGCTGGAGCCAAGAGCTAAAGCACAGGCAGGGATTTCTAGACTTGCCTTTCCCCTTGTGATGCTGTGTGTGCTTTCTCACATCTGCCTCAGCTGAGGGGCTCTCACAGGGCCTAGTGTTTACACAGAGGCTTGGATGACAGTGCCATGGAGAAGGTGTCCTGTCTGTGGAATCACCTTCACCTGAACTGAGGGAAAGCTCTGCTAGGCTTCCCCTGTGCAAAAATGCCAGAATGCATTTGCAGCAAAGAGGCTGACTGGTGTCAGCTGCAGGGAAAACACACACACACACACACACACACACACACACACACACACACACACACACACACACACACAGAGAGCAAGAGTTGCTATTTACACCCTGAACTGAACTGCAAGCTGGGTAAAAATAGCACGAGCAGCTTGGTTCAGCTTCAAACCCTACTGCAGATTATTTCTGGAAGAGAAGATTTTCCTCCCACCCACAGAGCTGAGAACGGTCACCTCTCCGGAAAAGAAAAGGATGACAAGCCCCCTCAAAGGTGGAACATATCCCTTGGCACCCCATCCCAGGATAGCACACCAAGAGCCATCTGGAAGGACTCTCCCTGGGTGCCAGGCCAACGCCCGGCCCAGTCCTGCAGATGATCTAGTGTAAGTCCAATGAGAATCAATGAACTTTGACCGCAATGACAAGAGACAGCTGTCTGAACTCACATGCTACCACTGTCCTGTTGATTGGCATTGATATTTAAACTGTTTTTCTTTCAAAACAAGCAAGAAGAAAACGTTGGACCAAAATACTACATAAAACCCCAAAATAGTAGCTTAGAGCTTGAGGGCTCTGTCTTTGCTTTCATCTCTCAGGGTCATTTTCTAGCCCTGTGGCTACAGACTGAACAGCACATTCCCAGAAGCCCTATCTTGTCCTCCCTCAGTAGCTGAGAACCCTGAGAACTGGAATGAAGCTGGGGAATGGAGGGGAAACTCCTTCATGGATTGCCATGGCTTGGGCAGGTGGCAGGGTCATGGGATCTCAGTCAGTGTTAGGAGGTAACCCACGTGACAATCAGCGGGAAGAAAGCCACTCTTTGATGTTACTATACTCTTCACTCTGGAATCATTTGTTTTTTAGTGCCACGAACTGAGCCCCGGTGAAAAGATAATTCTCTAAACACCTCTAAGCATGCAGTTCTGACACCAATGTAACTAAAGAGACAGGTGCAGGGGGTTCTTGTCACATACAATTATGCTAAGGATAAGGAGAAAGCTGCAGAGAGAAATACCAGGTCAAGGGTGTCATCATTAAACTGCTCTCTATCTGGAAGAGGCCAGGTCATTTACAGCTAAGCCTGATGGGTACCTAATCAATATTTTTAGGAAGGAAAAAAAAAAACCCAACACCTCCCACCTCCCAATCTCCATCTGAACCTCCTCCAGAGATCTAAGAATCCAAATGGATCTCCCAATTTGAGGGAACTCAGCCAACGAAGAGAAAGGTGAGAAGATACACTTTATCATTCTCCCAGTTTCCCAGAGCTCCCCACCCACCTCCCCACACACATGTACCTGGAGAAACAACGAAGTGAGGGACTGCAGTCTATGGGTATGAGCATGGAAGATGGGTGGCCTCCAGCCTCTAGGCAGCTCATCCGAGTCTGGCTTTCCCCCTGGAGTCAGACAGACCTAGCTCTTAGTCTGATCTTTGTCACCTGCTATCTGGCTGGCCAAGTCATTAGACCTGCTTAAAATCTCCATTTTCCCTCTTAGGATCCAGGTGTGCCTGGCTCCTGCTGGGGCTGGTGAGCAGGAGAGAAAGCAGCAAAATAGAAAGCAGGTATTCAGGGTGAGAAGAGAAGAAGGCAGATTCTGAATCCAGGCCCCAAGGAGCTGCTCCATCTCCTGCGGCATGCTTTGAATTTCACTTGGGTATCTCTTCTGCTTTCAGATGCCAGATGCCAATAGCCTACTACAGGGCCAGTCTGAGAAGGGAATTGCCTCTACACTGATTGCTAAATACGTCCTGTTCCCACAGTAGGAATGCCTTCATTCCCATGACCCCCACCTCTCCACTTCCACCTTTCTGTAACGTCCCCCTCCACAAGTCTTATTTCCATGCCAACAATAGAATCTCCCTGCTCAAATGTCTCTGCCCATGGAGTGGCTTGGGTCAACGCCGGTCTCTCAACGGTGGAGGGAGGTCACAGATATGTTGCCCCAGTGCCCCTTTTCAAGTTGCATGGACTGTTGGCAGGGAGGGAAGAGTTGTTGCTCTGCTGAGTCACAGCTACTGAAGCTATTTGTGCTCAGGGCTCCGAGACTCCCCAAGGACCAGGGAAAGGCAGCTAAAATGGCTCTTGGATCAGAGCTGTTTCAGGTTTCTATTTCTAAAGTTGAGAGATTCAGATAATGCTGTCTCCTGCCCAAGATGGAAATGAGCTCAGGTCTCTCTCGTGCACTGACCTCTTGTGAAGGATTCTAGGCCAAGGGGACTGACCAGGCTCTCGCTGCCAGCCTAAGTCAGCTTTCTTCTGAGTCAGCTTTCTTCACCTCCCTATTAATAGCCACTGCTTTGGCTGATTCCACTCACAGTATGATTACAGTTTAATAATACCCCAAGCAAGGAAGCAGCGCCCTTCCTGGGGCTCAGTTGCCAAGAGCACATGCTCTCTCTGCCTCCCACAGCAGAAGCTGGGGCTTGGGTCTCCCCAGAAGAGGGAATTTGCAGAGAGGTTAGGAGGCTTAAAGTAATCGGACTCAAAGACAAGCCATTGCTTTCTTTATAGTTTCTGTCCTGCTGGGCTGCTCTGGTTTTAGGACAGAAGATAAGTATGCAAGCTAACTTTCTTGATTAGAGCCTTTATTTCTTTAAAAAAAAAATCCTGTTAGGACTGAAAAAAAGAATCTCTGGCTGAGTCCTCCCCAATAATGCAGGTCTATCAGCTACTGTAAGGGCCAGTTCTGGGCCCAGCTGGGATTCATTCCAAGCAAGGTCACCTTTTCTCAGCCTCTCAGGTGACCTACTTTCAGAACTCTGATTGTCTGGAAGGGATGAGGTGCAATCAAATTGGTGGCTCATGCCTATAATCCTAGCTATTCAGGGTGCTGAGATCTGTGGATGGCAGCTTGAAACTATCTGGAACAGGAAAATTTGTGAGATGCTTGTCTACAATTAACCACCAAAAAAAAAAAAAAAAATCCACAAGTGCATCTGTGACTCCGGTGGTAGAGTGCCAGCCTTGAGCAATAAAGTTAAAGGACAGAGACACAACAACAAAAAGGAAAACCTTATCACCCGCTTTCCCATTCTTCCCTAGTAAAAGCTCTAGCCTTGAGCAAAAAGGAGCTCAGGGACAGTGCAAAGACCCCGAGGTCTAGCCCCAGGACTAGCAAAAATAAAATAAGAAGAGCCTGAGTCAGAATTTGAATCCACAGGGTCTGGCTGCTAAAGCTGTGTAATCTTCTCATTCAGGACCCACCAGGTATAATAGAAAAAAATAGAACAAATCACAGGGGCACTTAAAGACATTGGTTATCAGTATATAAAGAATATTTATTTTGTCTGCTTTTACTAGGGAAGAATGCCAACCAGAGCCCTTGGCAACATAAAATGGGACAAACCAGCCGTAGCATGACCTACCCCCAACATTTTGCCCCCAACTGGGCTCAAATGATAAAGGCTCATGTCTATAATGAAAAGCAGCTGGATTATCCTCGCCTTAGTGGACAAATGAGCAGGACCTGATACTTCCCGAATAGCTCCAGAACAGTGCTAACCCTAACCTGATTCTGTCCTTCAGTTCTTATAAATCCATTCACTCTTTTATTTTTGTGTTGCTTCTGGGGCTTGAACTCAGGGCCTGGGCCCTGTCCCTGATCTACTTTGGAGCCACAGATCCACTTTTGCCTTTTTTTTTTTTTTTCAGTCTCTGGAGTTTTCTGCTTTGGTTTTTGAACCTAGATCCTCAGATCTCAGCCTCCTGAATAGCTAGGATTACAGGTGTGAGCTGGCACTCAGCTTCATTTTTATTATCTTGAAGTAGTTGTACAAAGGGATTTCAGTTCAACATGTCAGTTATGAATCACGTCTTCAATCATGCCAACAAATAGTTTTTGAATATTTACCTATTCCATGTTCTTAAAGTCCTTTGAGGAAGAAAATAAAGATAGCCTCTGCCCTAGGGACAGGGGTAGACATATATACCATATACATATGTATGTTCATATGCATATATGCATGTATAATTTTCTCTCTATATATGTGGCAAACACTACTGAGTAATAATAGAGTAACAGAGAGTATGGTGATGATGAAATGGTGATTTGGATGAGAAGGTTAAAGAAGGCTACTCTGAGGACTTACAGAATTTCCATGGCATTTGTACATAGGGTCTTTTCTTACCATTTACGTATCCCATTTAACTAAAGTTCCTAGAAAAATGATAAGGTAACTCTGGGAGACATTCTGGGAGAAGGAAGGGCACTGCAAAAACCTTTCTAGCAAGTCTCTGCGGTGAGGCATTTTCTTCTTTTCCTTTGGCCCAGCTCTAGCATCCCCTCGTCCGCCCCAGGTCTTCTCTAGGACAATACTTTCTCTTTCATACTTCCCCGGCCTCCAGGAAGTTATCACCACTGTCTTCCTGGTTCTGCAGCCCAGAGAAGCCTTCCAGCAACTGATCATCTTTGAAAAAGTCTTCTCCAGGGGCCCCACACCCCCGTCTTTGAATCTCCGGAAGCCAAATAGCTCTGACTGCAGCAGATAAAAGTCACCATTCCTGCTGGGCAAGCTCGTAACAGTCTCCTTTCTATAACTTTCTCTCTCGGGGTTGATTTCCTAAATGAACATTAGCCAGGCTAGTGGCTATCAGACCATCTACCCCTGAGTTAAGGATCTGGCTCTCTAGACTGTTGTGAAACAAACTCAAGATATCAAGGCCAACCAGATTTGGGTTTGGATCTTAGCCCTTCATATTCCTAGCTTTGGGCAAGGTGTTAAGTCTTCTTCCGGGCTTCACATTCCTTCTATACAAGATGAAGAGGAGGATAAAGCCTACTTTACAGAGCTGGTGCAAGCATTAGCCTAGAGATTTGGGAGATGGATGACATGAAGTAAGTATATTACAAAAGGAGTCTTTGTTATTAAAACAAGCTATAAATTACCTCTTGCCAGGCTCTGGGGACTTACACCTGTATTCCTAACTCCTCAGAAACTCAAGAAACTGAAATCTGAGTATCACAGTTCAAAGCCAGCCCAGGCAGGAAAGTTCTTGAGACTTTTCTCTCTAATTAATCTACAAAAAGCCAGAAGTGGAGCTGTGGCTCAAAGTGGTAGAGTGCTAGCTTCCAGCAAAACAAACAAACAACAAAGCCAAGGGAAGCCAGGTGCTGGTGGCTCATGCCACCAGGCTATTCAAGAGGCTGAGATCTGAGGATCATGATTCAAAGCCAGCACAGGCAGAAAGTCCAGAGACTCCAATGAAGCACCAGAAAACTGACATTGACACTGTGGGTCAAAGTGATAGAAGGATACCTTTGTGCAAAAGAACTCAGGGACAGCATCCAGGCCCTGAGTTCAAGCCCCACAACAGCAACAAAAATCTAAACAAAGGCCAGATATGGTAGTACACACCTGAAAGCCCAATACTGACTCCTAGAGACAGAAGGATCTGGAGTTCAAGACCAATTTTGGATATATGAGATCCTGTCTCATAAGGTAATTAATTATTTAATTAATTCCAAAGGAAGAAAGATGTACTTTGGCTCACAGTTTAGAGATTTCAGTCCCAGCTCATCTGGCCCTGTTGTTTGTGTCTGGCCCCGTAGTGAGACAGCACAATGGGAAAGAGGGCATGGTGGAGAGAAGCTACCTTCTCAGTCCTAGTGGTTGGAAAGGAGAGAGAGCAAGACTCACGTGTGAACATCCAGACCACAGCAGCGGCTCTGCTCTCCACTGCTGCCCTGCTATCTACTGGTGGACCATCCTCAAGTTCCGTGGATTCTGCCTTGCTAATACTTGGTATTCATGTCTTCCTCTGTCTGCTTGCATACTGCCTGAGATTCACAGATCCTTGTTAAATGGATAAATGGATAGCTTGAAAACAAATGAATAGCTTGTAAAAATAAATTGATTTCATAGTAGATTCTGAAGTTTGGGCAATATCCCAGCTGCTATGGCCTCACTTTTGTCAGACAACTTATCTGGGGACTTTTCCCGTTTACTGTAGTAAAATATCTGGTGATTAAGAATGAAGACTTCTTGGGGCCGGGAGTTTGGCCTAGTGGTAGAGTGCTTGCCTAGCATGCACAAATACCCAGGTTCGATTCCTCAGCACCGCATACATAGAAAAAAGCTGGAAGTGGTGCTGAGGCTCAAGTGGTAGAGCTCTATCCTTGAGAAAGTCCAAGGACAGTGCTCAGGCCATGAGCCCAAGCCCAAGGCTGGCAAAAAAAATAAAAAAAAAAAATGAAGACTTCTAATCTTAATTAATTAATTTTCCTGGTCCTAGGGCTTGAACTCAGGGCCACTTTGTACTCAAGTGTCTCTGAGCCACTTTGTACTCAAGGCTAATGCTCTACCACTTAGCACCACTTCCAGCTTTTTCTGAATAGTTTATTGGTGATAAGACTCTCACAGACTTTTCTGCCTGTACTGGATTTGAACTTCGATCCTTAGATCGCAATGTCAGCACTTGGAAAACTGAGGTAGGAGGAGGATTGTGAGTTTAAGACCAGTCCAAGTAACATAACATAATGACATTAGCTCATAAAAAAAAAAAAAAAAAAAAAAAAAGCTGTGTAGCTCTCACAACTTACCGTATCCAGGGCTAGAGAACTGGTTTAAGTTGAGTTTGCCTGCCCTGAGTTTAAATGCTAGTACAAAAAAAAAAGAAAGAAAAAGAAAAAAGAAAGGAAAAAGAAAAGATAGTTACAACTCTAGCAGGTGTGGTGACACACACCTGTAATCTCGGCACTCAGCACACTGAAGAGGAAAGGTCATTGGAGCCTGGGAGTTTGAGACCAGCCTGGGCAACATAGAACTCATCTCAATAAACAAATAAATAAATAAGCAAGCAAGCATAGAACTCATCTCAATAAACAGACAGACAAACAAACCAGCCAGCCAGCCAGCCAGCCAGCCAGCCAGACAGCCAGGCTCACACCTGTAGCCCTATCTTCTTAGGAGGCTGAGATCTGAGGATTGAGGTTCAAAGCCAATCAGAGAACTAGAGAATGTGAGACTCATATGTAATAAACGAAAACAAGAGAAGCTGTAGCTCAAGAGGGAGGTAGCCTTGAGCTGAAGAGCTCAGAGACAATGTCCAAGAACAGAGTTCGCACCCCATGACTAAATGACCAACAGGAACAACATACCAAAATATTAATTTATTAGATTCCAGGAGCTGACCGTTAAAAGTCTCTTACACAACCTTTAGAATTACGTCTATGCCACCAATATTGTCTAAATGCTACCAAACCACTAATCATAGTCCACCACAGTCTATTCTTCCAACAGAAAAACCAGGGGAGAGCGCGAACGCAGTCCCCCACTACCACAAATTATGCAGTCGAGTTTCCCACATTTGAGGAAATCGCAGGGGTCAGCACATCCGGAGTGCAATGGATAAGCCTCACCCTGGGAAAACCACCTTCGTGACCATGGTATCTCCCCTGCCAGGTAAGTATGAGAAACCCACTCAAAGAGCACCAGCTTCTGTTGCATACACCACTTTCTGATTCCGGTCATTAGTGAATCATCTTTAATTGGAATGTCTCTATATATTTGACCAAAATGGAAAATGTTCCATACAGTATTTTAGTGCTGGTAATGAACATGTTTAACATAACAAGGTAAAGACGGTTTCCAGGGACTCAGTGTCCCAAATGCACTGTCTTTAATCTGCATACTCCTCCCCCCATATTATGTCGTGGAAAAGGCGGGCTGGTCAGAGCCCAGCCCACTGCTTGGGACTTCCCATAGACCCCTTCCCTCTGAGCGACTTCTGACAAAACACTTTCCTGACAAAAATCTCTCTCCTCGCTCTGCACATCAGAAAATGTTCAGTAAGAGAAGCCTCCTTGATTAACTAGATAAATGAAGCTGGTGGCTGAAATGTGTAATACCAGTGACCCAGGAGGCTGGGATGAGGATTGAGGCTCAAAGGCAGTGTAGGCAGGCAAGTCCTTGACATGCTTATCTCAAATTAATCACCAGAAAAAGCTAGAAGCAGGGCATGAACTCAAGAGGTAGAGTGCTAGCCTTGAGCAAAGGAAGCTTAGAGATAGTATCCAAGCCCAGAGTTCAAGCCTAGGGACTGGCAAATAAATGAAATTTGAGTTTGTTTGTTTTTTTTTTAATACTTTCCTGGAATACCACCTGTAACCCAGCACCATTTCCTCGGGAAGCCCAAGATGTTAGTAAAGTATATTGCAAAGAGCAGGAAATTAGGGAAGGTTTCCCCTACCCCTCCTCCTTTGGGAATTGATGTGCCCTGGGTCCTGTAGGCCAAACAAATACCGTCATAAAACTGCTACCCCTATACCTAGCCCAGGGTGAGAATGAGCTCATCAGCTCCAGGCTACTGACCTACCCTTGAGCCAACCCCACTTCCCATTTTCTAGGGGTTAATTGGAGATAAGAGTCTCAGGTCTTATTGTGCCTGAGCTGACTTTGAATCTTGATCCTTAGATCTCGGCCTCCTGAGTAGTTGGGATTACAGGCCTGAGCCACCTCACTTGGCTAAGAGAGGTTGTTTGTTGCTATTGTTTTGCCTATCCTGGGGCTGGAACTCAGGGTCTGAGTACTGTCCTTGGACACTTTTTGCTCAAGGCTAGTGCTCAGCCACTAGAGCCACAGGGCCACTTCTGGCTTTTTCTGGGTATATAGTACCGAGGAATCCAACCCAGGGCTCATGGATGCTAGGTAAACTCTACCACTAGGCTATCCTTCTGGCTTCATCTTGAGAGTTTTTGAATCCCAAATATGAACTGCTTTCCACTGTTTACACTACAAGACTCTACCATAAGCTCCTAGCCTCTGAACGTGCCCTTCTATTTGTAAGATATGCTATTGGGAGCATTAAGCCTAATGTAGTTAGCTCAATTTGTAGATTTATTACAGTGTGGTTTGATCATGTACAGCCAACACAATGATTTTTTTTTTTAGGTCCCTAGGGCTCAAACTCTGAGCCTGGGCACTGTCCTTGAACTTCTCTGCCTTAAGGATAGCTGCCCTTTACCACTACACCTATAATCACACTTTCAGCTCTTTCTGAGTAGTTTATTTGAGATAAGAGTTTCAAGGGCTCTCCTGCCAGGACTGGCTTCAAACAGCCATCCTCAGATTTCAGCTTCCTGATTAGCTAGGATCACAGATGAGATCTTCCTCTGAACTTTTCTAGCTCAAAATCAAAACCATGGAAGCTTCTTTCCTAGTGTACCTGGAGTTATTTTTTTTTTTTTTTTTTTTTTTGCCGGTCCTGGGCTTGAGCTCAGGGCCTGAGCACTGTCCTTGGACTTTCTCAAGGCTAGAGCTCTACCACTTGAGCCTCAGCACCACTTCCGGCTTTTTTTTTTTTTCTATATGTGGTACCGAGGAATCGAACCCGGGTCTTCATGCATGCTAGGCAAGCACTTTAACCACTAGGCCAAACTCCCGGCCCCCTGGAGTTATTTTTATAAGCCATCTTTCTTTTGATTTTCTCTCTAAACTTCTAAAAGTTTAACTATTCCTTAAGCCCCCTTTTCCCCTCCTTTCCAGTGATGGGGCTTGAACTCAGGGTTTGGGTGCTGTCCCTGACCTCTTTATGGTCAAGGTTTGGTTCTACCAATTGAACCACAGCGCCACTTCTGTTTCCTGGCTGTAAATTGAAGATAAGAGTGTCATGGACTTTCATGCCCAGGCTTGCTTTGAACCACAATCCTCAGATCTCAGACGCTGATAGATAGGATTATAGGCGTGAGCTACAGGCAGCTCTGAAAACTTTAAGTCTACAGTACTGTAATCCCACCTACTTGGAAGATAGAGATGAGAGGACTCTAGTTTTAGGTAAAATGGGGAAAAAAAATTATGGACTATATCTCACCAAGAAACCTTTCAAAGTGGCAGTGTCGATTTATTTATTTTGCTAGTCCTTGGGCTTTCTCAAGATTAGTGCTCTACCACTTGAGCCACAGCACCACTTCTGGCTTTTTTTGCTTATGTGGTACAGAGGAATTGAACCCAGGGCTTTGTGCATGCTAGGCAAGCTCTCTATCACTAGGCCATATTCCCAGCATTGTTGAACTCAAATAGGAAGTTAGATTGAGATGCTATTTTTTTGAGGCCCTCAGGTAGAACACACACAAACACACACACACACACACACACACACACACACACACACACGCACAAAAAAAAAAAAAAAAAAAAAAAAGCTTGACACTGTGGCTCACACCTGTAATCCTAGGTTCAAAGCCAGCACAAAATGACCTGAGACTCTTATCTCCAATTAACCTCTAGAAAATGGTATGTGGGGCTGTGTCTCCAGGGGTAGGTAAGGTGGTAGCCTTGAGCTGAAGAGTTCAGGGACAATGCCTCAGCCCAGAGTTCAAGCCATATATTCCACAAAATAATAATAATAATAGGAATAAATAAATAATAAATAAAAGGAAAAACCATGAAGAAATTACCATCTCATTAGGTTCAATTTTCTCTATTGTATATCTGAGTTAGTAGGACCTATCGTATAGAGTTAATAATACAGTTATTATGGAAAAGTTTAATAATAATAATAATAATAATAATAATAATAATGTGAAGCATTTGGGAGCTGGCACCAAGCTAGTGCTCCCTACATAGAAGTTCTTTTTAGGAGTTATTTTCCTGACAGCTTCATTTTGACCCCATTGTGTCACTATCAATTTTTGAACTAAATGTCTAGAGTCTAGTTCTCCAATGTGGGGGCTTAATGTCAGCAGGCTTTCCATTTGACATGGTACTGGGTCACTCTGAATGCAAGGCTTTGGGGGATAAAAATGGATCCAGATGGTATCTGAAACCAGGAGTAGATTTTTGCTTGTAAGTCTTGATTTATTGCCTAGAAACCAAAAATAATCATTACCGGCCAGTCAGCTGATTACTTGAATTCTTCAGAATTCCCCACCTGTAGGGCAAATGCCATGCCAAAGTTTACCTTCCGTTGTAAACAAGATGTGATTGAGGTAACAATGCAGATACCAGCAGACATTTCTCCTTGGAGGAAAGGAAATGGGACTTTTAAGGCAAGCTGTGGATGTTTCATTTCTCCTCCTCCTCCTCCTCCTCCTCCTCCTCCTCCTCCTCCTCCTCCTCCTCCTCCTTCTTCTTCTTCTTTTCCTCCTCCTCTTCCTCTTCTTCCTCCTCCTCCTCCTCCTCTTTCCCTTCCTCCTCTCTTCTTCTTCCCCAAACCATGGTGACACTAGGTAGGCGTTATAGCACTCAGCAGTATCTTCAGCCCTGGTTTGTTTCTTTTGTTGGCTGTACAAAGGCACAAAATCCCTGGTATACACACAGGTTTGCAAATGTCCTTCAGCAGAGATGGGAGGCATGCCTTTCTTTAGATTCTTCAGAAGGAGGAAGTCACAGCTTCCATCTTTTAGTTTTGGGGTTTCCTTTTTCTTTTTGTCTGTTGTGGGGCTTGAAGTCAGGGCCTGGGCACTGTCCCTGAGCTCCTCAGCTCAAAGCTATCGCCCTACCCTTTGAGCCACAGCACCACTTCCAGTTTTCTGGTGGATAACTGAAGATAAGAGTCTCATGGACTTTAGTGCCTGAGCTGGCTTTGAACCTCAGTCCTCAGATCTCAGCCTCCTGAGTGGCTAGCTAGGATTACAGGTATGAACCACCATGCCTGGCTTGGTGGTTTGTTTTGTTTTTTGCCAGTCCTGGAACTTGAAGTCGGGGCCTGAGCATTTCCCTGAGCTTTCTCAAGGCTAACACTCTCCCACTTGAGCCACAGCACCCGTTCTGGCTTTTCTGTGTATGTAGCACTAAAGAGTCAAACCCAGAGCTTCATGCATTCTAGGCAAACACTTTACCTCTAGGCCCCACTCCAGGCTCTGCTTTCATATTTTAGAGGCCGTAATTGTCTCACCAGAGCCTTGAACTAGATTGTCAGGATTATATATTACAGGATTATGCTGCAGAGTTTATGTCAAGAAAGTAAATGAGGAGTGACAAGAAAAAGAATAGCTGACTTTTTAAAAGGACTCAAAAATCTGTGTCAAAGGACTTTTAGAGCAAGTAGGAAATAACAGAATTCGGGGTCAAAGAAAAAGTCTTCCTTTAGACATGCGATCCTTTATAATGTTCTTCCACATGGCTGTCTAGCAACTCTAGCTCCCTAGCCATCTCGCTGCTAGAGCTGGTCTTTCTGGTTGAAAAACAAACTAGAGGGAGTAGCAGGGCTACACAGAAAGAGACTGATCTTGACAGCTACAGTGAGAGCAACAGAAGTCCATTTTTTAAAAATCTACAAAAACTGCCATGTGTTTCCTGTATGGAAGGGTGAGAAGGCAGAATCATCTTGGAAGCGTTAGGCATTCCTCGGCCCAGTACCTACCTCTCTCATTTCTTTGTCCATTCTCATTTGTATATGAAGCAAAAAAATTTTTAAGTTTAAAATTGCCCTTCTATTTCCACCTATGTCCAGGCACTGATGGCTTACACTGTAATCCTCTTCAGAAGGGTGAGATATGAGGAACACAGTTCAAAGCCAGCCCAGGCAGGAAAATCCATGAGACTCTTATCTTCATCTAACCACCAGAAAACCAGTGGTGGAGCTGTGGCTCAAAGTGGTTCAGCAGCCAGGCGAGGTGGCTCACGCCGCTAATCCTAGCTACTCAGGAGGCTGAGGTCTGAGGATCAAGGTTCAAAGCCAGCCCAGGCACTAAAGAACTTGAGACTCTTATCTCCAATCTTTAGAAAATGGGAAGTGGGGCTGTGGCTCAGGGGTAGGGTGGTAACCTTTAGCTGAAGAGTTCAAGGCCAGGGCCCAGGCCCAGATTTCAAACCCCATGACCAACAACAACAACAAAAATTCTACTTAGATCTGTACCTCCTTTAGTCAAATAGGACTTTCAGTACATTGTTCCCATTTGAAGGAAGTGACAGTAGAAATGAGAGGGAGACAGACATGTCTACTGGAATGACTAAATTGATAAATGAAAGAATACTAATCACTGGTAAGGAGGTAAGACAACCAGAACTCTCCTGTACTGCGGGTAGGAATGTAAAATGGCACACATTTGGGGGAAAAAAAGAAAGTTGTGTTAGTTTCTAAATTTAAACTTCCCTTAACATAAATGAAATCAAGCAAACTCATTCATAGAAATTTACCAAAGAGAATTGAAAATTCTGGCTGGACACGAGCAGCTTATACCTATAATCCTGGCTGTTCAAGAGGCTGAGATCTAGAAGATCAAGATTTGAAGGCAGACTGGAGAGAAAAAATTGTGAGATTTCATATCTATATAACCAACAAAACAGCAGAGTGGCTGGGCGCCGTGGCTCGCTCCTGTAATCCTAGCTACTCAGGGGACTGAGATCTGAGGATTGTGGTTCAAAACCAGCCCAGGCACTGAAGTCCATAAGACTCTTATCTCCAATTAACCACTAGAAAACTGGAAATGGTGCTGTGGCTCAAGGGGTAGGAGCTGAAGAGCTCAGGGACAGCGCCCAGGCCCTGAGTTCAAACCCCATGACTGACAAAAAAATGGCAGACTGGAGGTATGGCTCAAGTGGTAGAGTACTGGCCCTGAGCAAGAAAGCCAACTGACTGCACAAGACCCTGAGTTTAACATCTGGTACTAGTGCATAGCACATTTTTCATGACAGCCTCTAATCTCATGACAGCGTCTAACGGGGAAACCCCACAATGTCTACCAATTGGTAGTACATCGAGACAGTTAAAGAAAGTGCCCAGGAGTGTGGCCTCCTGATAGAGTGTTTGCCTTGCATGCACGAAGACCTGGGTTCAATTCCCCAGTACCACATACACAGAAAAAGCCTGAACTGGGGCTGTGGCTCAAGTGATCAGAGCGATAGCCTTGAGAAAGCCCAAGGACAGTGCCCAGGTGCTGAGCACAAAGCCAGGACTAGAGAAAGAAAGAAAAGAAAAGAGAGAGAGAGAGAGAGAGAAAGAGAGAGAGAGAGAGAGAGAGAGAGAGAGAGAGAGAGAGAGAGAGAGAGAGAGAGAAAGAGAGAGAGAGAGAGAGAAAGAGAGCAGCAACATGGATGAATCTCTTAAGCAAATATTATGTTAAGTGCTTTTTTAGGCAAACTCCCTTCTTGCGAAAACTAAGTCTCCCTCATATGGGAGGAAATATCTGATGTTCTGAACAAAACAAGCCCAAACCAGTTACCTTTTCTTTCCAAGGCAATTGCCCATTCCCCCTTGCTAAACAGAAAAGTCCCCGAGGCTTCCCCTACAGCAAAGGCTCCAGAAAGTCAGCTGCTCTTCTCTTCTCTTGAAGGCTGGCATTGTCCCCGGTAAACCATTTCTTATATAATATCACTGACATCTAAAACAGACTGAAATGTGAACCATGGTGTCTCGTCACCATGGAAACAACGTCAAGCCTGAATGCCTTCAGGAGCTGTGGGTACCATCTCCCAGATGCCAGGGAAATAAGGAAGTAGAAAGTGGACAAAGCGAAGACCAGGTTTTCTGTTACACTGGTAGCCATGTTTCACATAGGACGATGTCATCAGCACAAGCCTAATTTCTCCTTATATTCTTAACTTCCCAGAAGGATCATACCAGCCAAATGCAAGGAAAGCTCCAATCGTCCTGTCTGCTTTTCTGAAGCTATGTTTTAAACTCTACCTTAAGTGGTCAGCAACAACATAAACAGCAATCACTCCAATAACATTCTGGAGAGAAGCATTGTTTTTTTTTTTTACCGGTCCTGGGGCTTGAACTCAGGGCCTGAGCACTGTCCGTGGGCTTTTTCCTCAAAGCTAGCACTCTGCCACTTGAGCCACAGCACTACTTCTGGCTTTTTCTATGTAGATGGTGCTGAGGAATGGAAACCAAGTCTTCGTGCCTGCTAGACAAGCACTCTACCACTAGGCTAAACATCTGGCCCAAGCATTGTTTTTTCTGAGACTAGGAAACCAGAAATTTCCCCAGGGGGTCTATGACTAAAGCCACTAAATAAAACACGTCTGAGTCAATGACACTGTTGCTTTTCTGTGTGGCCTCGCTCTGGAGAGAGACGTGGCCCAGAATGTGAGGTAGGCAATTGCAGGCAGGCTGGGGAAGTGAGTCTGACAACGTTCCACTTCCAGCACAGCACAAGACTAATGAGCGGGCGGCAATGAGGCTGAGTGGTGGCCTGCTTGCCTAGTAGGCAAGGCCCTGGGTTCCATTCCTCAGGACCACATACACAGAAAAGACTGGAAGTGGCGCTGTGGCTCAAGTGGTAGAGTGCTAGCCTTGAGCAAAAGAAGCTCAGGGACAGTGCCCAGGCCCTGAGTTCAAGCCCCAGGACTGGAATTCGAGCACACGCGTGTGAATGAGAGCAGGAGCACACACACACACACACACACACACACACACACACACACACACACTAGAGTAACTGTGATAAAGGGAAGAAGAGACACTGCCAAAAAAAGTGTACTCTACCTGACTTATGTAACTGTAACCCTTCTGTATATCTCCTTCACAATAACAATAATTTTTTTTGAAAAGACTAATGAGTACGTTTTTCTTTGTTGAAGGATATGGAAGATGGTTACCATAAAATTCAAGGGTGAATTTTTTTATCAACTGCCATCCCTTCCTCCCCCCACCCCCAGTCATGGGCTTGAACTCAGTGCTTCGGCATTCTCCCTGAGCTTTTCTGCTCAAGCCTAGCACTCTACCACTGTGAGCCACAGCTCTACTTCTGGTTTTCTTGTGGGTTACTTGGAGACATAGCCAAGCATCAGTCCTCAGAGCTCAGCCTCCTGAGTAGCTAGGATTACAGGGATGCGTCACCAGGGCCCGGCTTTCCAACACCTGTCTTCTAAAACAAAAAGCAGGTAGTGTGAGACTTGTCTGATTGCTTTAGTAACTTCCAGTTCCAAAGCTGGTGCTCATCAGGCAGAAAATGTAAGGTTACGTATCATCTGGAACTGCTGTCCTTGCATGAGTGACTGCAGTGGATGAAGACTGGATTCGCAGCCCTAAGCAGCGGCCTGAAGACTGTGTCCCCGTCTCTCATCACAAAGAAACATCACATGAAGGTTTGTTTGTGCTGGGTCCTATTTTTCTTTTTGACCTCACAATAACTTGCTGAAATCTCTCATTCACAGATGAAAGAAGCAGAGCTAATGACCACAATGGCTGTCTCAAAGCAGTGGATGTATCCATAGGCAATCAGGCTTCAAATTCCCATCTGGCCATCTCCAAAGCCAATGTTCTTTCCATTTGCCTGCTAATTTCTGGACTCATGAACTTGGGGAAAATCATAATTTTCATTCTAACTGAATGGAACTCCAAAGTTCTGTCACACCATTCAATTGATCTGTTATTGCCTGCAAAACCCCTCTGGATATCCTGTCTCATTAAAATGATACCATATCACTAGGAAAGTTAAACGTCTTTTTTGTCATATGACACTATTTTTTTTTTTTTTGCTGGTCCAGGGGCTTGAACTCAGGGCTGTGCTCTGTCACTGAGCCTCTTTGTGCTCAAGGCTAGCACGCTTCCACTTGAGTTACAACACCATTTTTGACCTTTTTTGAGTCGCACAGAGTTTTCTGCCAGGGCTGGCTTTGAACTGTGATGCTCAGATTTCAACCTCTGGAGAAGTTAGGATTACAGGCGTGAGCCACGAGCACCAGCACCTGGCACTTTTGTGTTTGTTTGGTTTTTGGTCATGGGACTTGAACTCTGGGCCTGGGGGTTGTCCCTGAGTTCCTCAGCTCAAGGCTACTGCCCTGCTCCCTGAGCCACAGCACTGCTTCTGGTTTTCTGGTGATTAATTGGAGATAAGAGTCTCCCAGACTTTTAGTGCCCAGGCTGGCTTTGAACCGCGATCCTCAGCTCTCAGCCTCCTGAGTAGCTAGGATTACAGGCGTGAGCCACCACACCTGGCTCCTGAACTACTTTGAGCCACAGACCCTGAGTTTAATCCCCAGGACTGGCAACCAACCAACCAACCAACCAACAAAGTAGGGCACATCTCCTAGTATTCAGGAGACGGAGGCAGGAGAAGCATGAGTTTCCTCATAACTTGGGCAATTTTGAGACACTCAAGTCTTAATATTTATGTAGTTATTTATGTATTTAGTTATTTATTATTTAGGTGTTGGTCCTGGGGCTTGAACTAAGGGCCTGGGCCCTGTACTGAGCTCTTTTGCCCAAGGCTACCACTGATCACAGCTTAATGTTGGGCCTTATTGGTGGTTAATTGTAGAGAATAGTTTCTTGGACTTTCATGCCAAGGCTAAGTCGCAACCATGGTCGTCAGCTCCTAGCCTCCTGAATAGCTAGGGTTACAGTCATGAGCCACCAGCACGCTGGGGCCAATTACGATTTGAAAATCAGTGTACATTTGTAGAATTCTCTCCTCCTTTTCTCTCTCATCTCCTAGACAACCACTACAGGAAGTAAGAGCTTCAACGAGTGAGATCACTGGCCGGAGACTGGTTGCCGCTGGTATAGGTTAGATTTTTTTTTCTCTTCTTTCAAAAAGCATACAATACAAAAACAGGTACATCTACTGAGGAAAACAGGGCACAGGAAGAAGATAATACACTAATACACTCCATGCCCAAAAAAGAAGTCAATGGCAACTGAATCTAGAAAAGATAGGTGACAATTCATGGGAAGCAGAGAAGGTATTTCTCTGTGTGTGTGTGTGTATGTGAGAGAGAGAGAGTGAGACAGACAGACAGACAGACAGACAAAGACAGAGGTAGACAAAGAGCATGCATGCACGCTGGTTCTGGGTTTTGAACTCAGGGCCTGGACACTGTCCACAAGTGTTTTGTTCTTGTTGTTATAAAGGTGATAGATACAGGTCATTGTTACATAAGTTAGGGAATGAATGCATGTCTTTTTTGGATAATGTTACCCACTTCCCTCACTCTCTTCCAGTTTTTCCCTCCCATCCCCACCCACAAGTTGTATAGTTCATTTTCAATATAGTGTTGAGTGAGTGGCACTGTTGCATTTGTTTCTGAGCTTCTTTGCTCAAGAAGAGCGTTCTATCACTGGAGCTGCACCTCCACTTCCCGTTTCTTTCGGTAGTTCATTAAAGGCATAAGCCTCACAGGGTGGGAATGTGGCTCAGTGGTAGAGTGCTTGCCTAGCATACATGAATCCCTGGGTTTGATTCCTCAGTACCACATAAACACAAAAAGCAAGAAGTGCTGCTGTGACTCAAGTGGTAAAGTGCTAGCCTTGAGCACAGAGTGGCTCCAGGACAGTGCCCAAGCCCTGAGTTCAAACCCCAGGACCGTCTCTCAAGGAATTTCCTTTGTAGGGCTGGGAGTGTGACCTAGGGGTAGAGTGCCTGCCTACCATACACAAAGCCCCGGGTTCCATTCCTCAGTATCACATACGCAGAGAAAGCCCAAAATGGTGCTGTGGCTCAAGTGGTAGAGCTCTAGCCTTGAGAAAGATCAAAGACAGTGCCTAGATCCTGAGTTCAAACCCCAGGGCTGGCAAAAGAAAAAAAGGAAAAAGAAAACTGAGCCATGAAGGGAGTAATGCAAAGAAAAATAATCCTGAACAGCTCCAATGGAGAGCTCAAGAGAAACGCCATGGTGACCTGAGGAGAGTCAGAGCCATGAGGCATGGCCCAAAATGGCAGCTGAGCTGGTGGGGCCTAAACAAGGCCAGGGTAAACAAGGCACTTCAGTGTCTTGCAGGTCATGGCACAGGACTGGCAGGTCCAGTAACCTATTGGTCAAGTCCTGCCTCTGCCTTAGGAATCCAGGCACACCCACCACGAGAGCGTGGGACTTCACCTTCATTCACCAAGAAGGTAAGATGACACCAGTTAAACCCTGCGTCCATATTTCAGAAAAGTGCAATTAATTTCAAATGGAGTGGAAAGACTGGGGATGTGTGTCACTAGTATAGCATTTGTCTGGCATCTACAAAGACCTGGGTTCGATCCTCCACATTGAGACTGGGGAGGAAGCCACTAAATATAATACTCGTGCAAAATGAACACAACATGTTTAACCTTGGGCTGGGAATGTGGCTTAGTGGTAGAGTGAAGCCCTGGGTTCCATTCTTTAGTATCACACACACAGAAAAATCCACAAGTGGCACTGTGGCTCAAGTGGTAGAGTGCTAGCCTTGAGCAAAAGATGCTCAGGGACCGTGCCCAGACCCTGAGTTCAAGTGCCAGAACAGGCAAAACAAATAAATTATTAATGGAAAAAATGTTCAGCGTTGTTAGGGAAGAGATCCGAGTGTAAAGTGATTCCTTCCATGATTGGTTTCTTAAAACCATTTGTGCATACGGGGGCGGGAGTTTGACCTAGTGGTAGAGTGCTCACCTAGCATGCACGAAGACTGGGGCTGGAATCCTCGGTACCACATACAGAGAAAAAGCTGAAAGTGGTGCTTTGGCTCAAAGCTATAGCTTTGAGAAAGCCCAAGGACAGTGCCTACACGCTAAGTTCAAGCCCCAGGACTGGCAAAAAACAAACAAAAAACCTACCATATAAAAACAGGTGATTTAAGGCCCGTGCCAGTAGCTACTTTTGTAATCCTAACTACTGAAGAGGTTGAGACCTAAAGATCATGGCTGGAAGCCAGCCTAGGAGTCAAATCTAAGACATTTTTTTCTAACCAGTAAGAAGCTGGAAGTGGATATGTGGCTCAAGTCATAGCCAGTCTTGGACAAAAACACTGTGGAGAAAGCAGTGGCTCATGCCTGTAAGACTAGCTACTCAGGAGGTTGAGACTTCAAGAAAAAGGTTCAGAGCCAGGCTGGGCACTAAAGAACTTAACACTCCTATCTCCAATTAATAACCAGAAAACCAGAAGTGGCACTGTGGCTCAAGGGGTAGGGAAGTAGCTTGGAGCAGAATGGCTCAGGGACAATACCCAGGCCCAGGACAGAAAAACAAACAAACAAAAAAACACTGAGTCCATGCTGGCTTTGAAATATGATCATCAGATTTCAGCCTGTCTTGTTCTTATTTTATTTGGTGGTGGAGGAGGGGTGAGATGGCTGGTACAGGGGCTTAGGCACTGTACCCAAGCTTCTTTTGTTCAAGACTCTACCATTTGAGTCACAGCCACTCCTGCTTTCTCTTTTATCTTTTTTGCCAATTATGGGGCTTTAACTCAGGGTCTGAGCACTGTCCTTGGACTTTTCTCAAGGCTAGAGCTTTACCACTTGAGCCACACAGCACCACTTGTAGCTTTTTTCTATGTATGTGGTACTGAGGAATCGAACCTGGGTCTTCAGGTATGCTAGGCAAGCACTCTACCACTAGACTAAACTAATGGCCTCCATTCCATTCCTTTTTCTGAGTATTTTATTTTAGTGTTTTTTTGTTGGTTGTGGGGTTTGAAATCTGGGCCTGGGTGCTATTCCTGAGCTCTTCAGGTCAAGACTACTGCCCTACCCTTGGCGCCACAGTACCACTTCCGGCTTTCTGGTGGTTAATTGGAGAAAAGTGTTTCACCAACTTTTGTGCACCAGATGGCTTTGAACTGCTATCCTCCGATTTCAGCCTCCTGAACAGCTAGGATTATAGGTGGGAGCCTCTGTGCCCAGATTCTGAGTAGTTTTATTGGAGATAAGTGACACGCTTTCTTCCTGTGCTGTTTTTGAACCAGTCATCTGAATAGCTAGGATTATAGGCATGAACAATCAGCCTGACTGCCATTTCTTTCTTTTTTTTTTTTTTTGGCCAGTTCTGGGCTTGAGCTCAGGGCATGAGCATTGTCTCTGGAGTGTCTCAAGGGTAGAGCTCTACCACTTGAGCCTCAGCACCACTTCCGGCTTTTTTCTATGTATGTGGTACTGAGAATTTGGACCCAGGTCTTAGTCATGCTAGGTGAGCACTCTACCACTAGGCCAAACTCCCGGTCCCTGACTACCATTTCTTAATATAGTCTTTTATCTGCTAGAGGAAATGATGTCTCTTGAAAAACTTGAAGAGTTCAAGATGATATATGGTATAGATAACTGGAGGAAAGTTACTTGTGTACTTTGCATATTTAAAGCTAGCAGAAACATCTGTAAATGAGCAGAACAATTTATTTCTAATCTGTTGACCATCCTCAGGAAAAATAGTCTCTTATGGGTTCAGTTGACAGATCTGTGCCTGCATCTTTCAGTATTCTAAATGTTAAACATCAAGATATAACACACTGAGCTGGGTGCGGTGACTCATGCCTGTAGTCCTAGCTACTCAGAAGGCTGAAATCTGAGGATCAAGGTTCAAAGCCAGCCCGGATATTAAAAACCTTGAGACTCTCATCTCTAATTAATAATGCCCAGGCCCAGAGTCGAGGCCCCATGATGACTACCCCCCCCAAAAAAAGATACACACTGGCTCAATGAAGACAGACGATCCAGAAAGTTAATATTTGAAAACTTTATTTTCTCAAATGAGCACCAACACATATTGGAAATATGACAGAAACAAGGTACTTTTCTCTAATACTGCATCACTATGTACAAATACAGTAAAGGGTGAAGACAAAGTATCTGAAAACAATTACTTTTGTTATTGAAGCTAAAGTGACTTGAAAAATGCCACCAAAGAAAATCAAAAAACAAGAGCCCAAACCCAACAAATACAGTTTGTAAACACAAGCATAAACAGATTCTGTATTGTAGGATAGTCTTTGCAGGTTGGAAATAGCCAACTCTTGCTTTTTCTTCTCTTTCTTTCTTCCTTTTAATACAAGACAGATGGGCAGAAATGACTGGGTAATGAGAGGCTAGCTTGTTTCTGCTACTGCTAGATTGCATGACTTTTAAAAACTGACCATCTCTTTACAGCATGTTTTCTCATTTGAGGCAGATCTTTTAAAATATGAAGTCGATTGTTAAAGAATTGATTTACTAATCTTTCTGAACCTGAGTCAATCTAACCTTCAAGGGGAAAAAAAAAAGCAGTTCATCTATAAGGTATGTATGTGTGTTCTTAACGTTCCTTTAACCCAAACCAGCAAGCCAGTTAATTTTTTCCACAATGTGTAAAAGTGACTGGACTCCTAGATCCGCAAAACACACCAGAAAAGCACATTTAACTCTGCTTGATCTCTACCAATAGATTTCCCTTACAGTCTATAAAAGTTGAATACACAAAGAAAAAGGCAACGAACTGGCAACAACTCCATCCTCAAGAAAATAAAATTCTCAGGCTTTGTGCTGTTGGTCCACTCAGAAACAAAAAGCCGAGAGAAAACTGGGTGCTGGTGGCTCACACCTGTAATCCTAGCTACTCAGGAGGCTGAGATCTGAGGATCATGACTGGAAGCTAGCCTGAGCAGGAAAACTCCAGAAAACTCTTCTCTCCAATTAATCACCAATAAGGCCAAGTGGAACTGTGGCTCAAGTGGTAGAGCACTAGCCTTGAGCAAAGAGAGCTCAGGGATAGCAGATAGGCCCTTAGTTCAAGCCCCACAACCAGGCACCGTCTCCCTCCCCTCCGCCACCCAAAAAAAGCAGAGAGGAAAAGTAAAACCTTGTGCGACAGGAGGTGTAAACTGTGGTGAATAGTGTCCCCAATAGCAAACAGGAGGCAGTAGGCACAAGCAGACAAGCAGGCGCACGCACACACACACACACACCTTCCAATTTGCAAGAACTTCTTCCAATAAGAATAATTATTCTAAGTGGCTACTATTAAATTTACTTAGTTTTATTTTCTAATCGATATTGGTGCAAGAAAATATTTTAGTTCAAAACCTGGTAATTTTCTAGAGTTCTGTACCACTGGGGGAAGAAAATGCAAACAGGCAGCGCTTTAAAGCTTAAATCCAGATTAAAGTGATAGAGATCTCAAAAAACACAAGTATACTGGTGATTACTGTTTCCCTTAAAACATACTTTAAGAAATGCAGAGGAAACCACAGTATTTAAAATGAAAATAAAAAGTGCTCTCAGGGCATCTGAGAAAACAGCACCAAATATATTATTTTAAAAAATTAAATATTATTTACAAAAGTATATTTCACAAGCAACTGTTTTTATATATCATCTTGAAAATATTATAAAGGGGCCACTCTTTTGAACATACTGATCACCAGTGAGACTTCCTCTCTCCTACCCCTGTGATTCACTATCGGAGGCGGGCAGAACCCAGGCAGGCCTGGCTGAGAACTTGTGGCATGAAGTTTGGCTGTCTTGATTCATGTCAATCAACCTATCAGCAGCCTGAGAGTGCTAAGTTGGGGGCCTGGGTGGACTCCAGGTTGTCCATGACGCTGACCTAGAGTGACACAGGGGAGATGGAGCTTGAGAGTAGGCCAGCTGAACTTGAGTTCAAAACCAAGGCAGTTGCTGACTGAGGTATAGAACTTCATGCCTTTCCCTTTCTCCCTTTTCCTTATACCCCCAAAAGCTGTCCATGTTTAACCAACACCCTGCAATTCCCTGAACCTTTGAGGGGTGAATGGATGAGGTCTTTGGTTATGCTCTGAGTCAATAGTTTGGTGAGGACGTGAGAATAAACTGAGATCGTGGGTTGATGTGTCTCATTGCTCCAATACTGCTAAATTGTTAGCCAGACAAGTGATGAATGGACTAAGGTTATAAGAAGCACTTTTGGTTTCAATGAACAAAGGGAAGCCTAATGAGTTTGTTTTTCTTTTCCCCTTGTATTATAGAAAAATCAATACTGTGTCCTCAGATCTCTCCCATCGCATATGGTACCAGGCACCCATTGGACATTCAGTGGCTAGAAACCAAAACAAAAGACAACACAGAACCAGGGACAGTAGCTGCTCTGATCCAGGCAAAGTCAAAGGTCGCATCCCCAAGGAAGAACACGGCACACGGCTCTCCTCTCCCCTGCGTAGTTCTGGGGCATTCCATATGCCATGCCACCACATCCCCAATTCTTGTTTTAAAGACAATACACCTACCTAAGTTCAACCCTCGTTTTGTTTTTGAGAGAACTCTTACTAGCTGGACATTCCCTGAGCATAGGGTGTAATCAAATCCATAAGTGAAAGCCATTTCCTTCAGGAAGACAGGGGAATCCATGATCACTGGCAAGCCAGTGCAGGAATGTAAAAGTTGAAAAAAACAAAAACACAAAGAAAACCCAATCATGGGTAAAATCGAAACCTTCTGAGCATCAAATGTATCACCAGGGTCACGAAAGCACAGCAAAGGGCCAGGCCAAGAATCTCTGGGAACAAAATTCCATTTCTAGGAATCTTTCTGTGATGTGGAAGGGACAGGCAATCCCTGGTAAACTTGGAGCTATTCTGTTTTCTGCCAGTCTGCCACAGGCAGGGCAAGCCCACTGGGGTCTCAAATCCCTTACTCTGCAATCAACACATGGTGACACACAGAGGATTTCCACCTTCCACCATGCAGCTCACTCCCTGTGGGGATTTGTTTCTGCTGCAGAAAAGATGTTCCTAAACATCCTGGGTGGGTTGCTTTAATCATGGCTGATCAACTTTACAGACTCTTCATGAACTAGTTGCTTTGTGAGATTTTTTTTAAAGGTGGATTTTCCTATAGGATCAACCTACTTTGGAAAATGAGAATTACCTAATGCACATCTATCTTAGTAATATTTTCAGCCTAAGAAATGAAATGAGCTGTTTGATAAATTTTCAGTCATGCACCTTGTATGGGCTGAACTGTTGTAGAACAGACTTCACAGTGTTGATTAAATGTATCAAATTCTTCTTTCTCTCCCGAGCCTAACGGGCATGTGTTCCCTATTTCGCCAACATCCTATAGCTTTGGGAGAGGAGAAGGTGGGTGGAGGAGGGGCACTCTTAGAGTGGGTACCTCTCTCCCCATCACTGGACCATACTGACATAATCCTGAACTCATCATTCCTCACCCTATTCCTGCCCAATCCCCATTCCCTACACTACTCGAGGAGAACTGCTCAGTCTACTTTTCATTTTTCTGAGTCGGTATCGGAGCTGCAGCCCCTTTGTTCCCTGCTTTCCCCAATTCCTGACTTTGCTTGGTTGCTGGCCAAAGCCTTTTGGGATAGTTGTATACAGTGTCCTTGGCAGGTGGCAGGCCCCTCTCCCCTTCGTACAGTGGCAAGGAGGGAAAGGTGATTGCTCAGGGGCCGCGTTGAGGGGGGGGGGTCCTCAAAACCAGTCCAGGCTTTAGTCACCCTGTTCACTGCGAGCGGAACCTTCTCCACCTCAGCCTGGTCCTTGACCTTTTAGAACTAGTAGGGTCACTTCTTGGGCTCATCCACATTTGGGGTCAGAATTAAGCTTCTAGTCAGAGAGAATGTGGTCGTGAGGTATTTTTTTTTCTCTTTGTCTCTTTTTAGACAAGTTCAAGCCTAGTGACTAGGTCTCCAGAAGCAGCCTAAATCCATTCCCACCTCTACTCTCCCCTGCCCCTGCCCCCCCCCCACCCTCCTTCTCCACACGCCACTGCTCTCCTGACCAGAGGCCATCTGGCAGCTCTTGCACGGGCCTTGTGGCCCTTTCTAAATAAAATGGGCTGCTGCCATGCGGTGTGAGATCTGTTCCTTTTGTGGTTTTGTTTTCAGCCAACACTAGAACAGAGAGAGAAGCCAGGATCAACTCACAAACAGATACAAAGCAAAGAGACAGAGAGACAGCAATTTAGAGGCCGGTCACCAGAAAGATGGCGTCAGGGTGGGAGGCTGCCCCAGACGGCAAGGCCCCTAAATGGATGGAACCAAGTGTTGAGTCACTCTCTCACGCTCGGGTAGAATGTTCAGTTGGATGGCATTCACGTGGACACTGGGTTGGGTGGATGCTGTCCATCAGTCCCAGCCATTGTCCTTGATCATGTGTGCTAGTTCAATGATGTATTTGCCTTCTTTATATTTCTGGCTGCTTTCAAAAGCATGTTCCTGTGAAACGGTAGAGAAAGACGGAATGAAAACCCAAAGGCCAACAGGTGGTGTCTGTGTGTCAAAGCAGACAGGACCACTGCAGCTTCATCCAGCAGCTTCACGCCCCAAATCTCCGCTGTCTCTCTCCCCCACTCCCACTTTCTTTTGGTCCGCAGTACTTCTCACTAAAATCATCACAAATTTATGGTTCTCTTTTTATTATGTTGCTCTTGACTATAATAAAAATGTCATCGAAGGCGGGGGCTGTTCCCTGCCGTCCCAAGATTGCTAGCACGTTGCAAGACGAGTGAGCACTCAGCTATCTTAGGAGACTCTCGGATGCTAACTCCCAGTCTGCGTATGCATTTATCGATACAGCCATCCATGCCAGTTTCTCGGGACACATATGAGCCTCACTGCACTTGTGGTTGGTTGGTTTTACGTGCTGGTTCTGGGGCTTGAGCACTGTCACTGAGCTCCTTTTGCTCATGGCTAGCACTGACACTTGAGCCACAGCTCCACTTCCAGATTTTTCTGTGACTAATTGGAGATAAGAGTCACACAACTTTCCTGCCCAGGCTAAGTTTGAACTGTGGTCCTCAGATCTTAGCCTTCGGAGTAGGTAGAATTACAGGGGTGAACCACCAGCAGTAGGCACCTCGTTACACTTTAAGCTATACTCGTGAGGCTTGGAGAAAAACAGCCAACATAGAAACCAAGTATCATGAGGCCCCACAGCTCCCTTTTTTCTCTTGCTGTTTCCACGTCAGATGAGTCCATTTTTTTTTTTTTTCCTTTCAATGCCTCCCTCCAGGGAGCAGGAGCTACATAAACTCCAAGCGGGAGGACCTGGCAGCTCTCAGGCCCCACCCCCAGATGCCAGATTGTCAAAGAAAAAATAGGGGAACACTCACCTGGAAGGTTGCTTTCTACACTTGCAGCGCTAAGGGAATTTTCCAATTATATATATATAAAAAAAAAAAACTGCACAGAAAGCAGCCCTACAGAGGCCTGAGATTAAGGGCTAGCAACAAGCATATGGGCATGTCCCGGTACATTAGCACAGAATACAGAGCCTCGGAAGCACTGTGCAGCTAAGACTGACAGGTATATTGAGAGCTCCTCCGCCTCAATCCCCAAGCTAGCAGCTGAAGTTGTTGGTATCACCTGTTTGAACTGTACCTTCTGTTCTAGAGCTTTTGGGCTTCAGAACAAGGGTTGAGATGTGGGCCTCTTGTTAAGGGAGAAATCAAAACGGGGAAACGAAGGGGAAGGAGAATGAAGAAAGAATAGGAGATGTACACACGCATATACCCTTGAGCCGTGGGCTTAACAGCAATTTCCCTGGCATTTCATTATTTCCTGGCTCCAAGCAAGAGACAGAAAGAAACACAGAGTATTTGTGTGTGTATAAGCTCACACACCACAATAATGTGGTTTGGGAAGAAGGCCTGTTGTTCATAATAATGTATTTAGGGTAATGGGGGGGGTGGAATGAAGAGCGGGAGTTTTCCTGTTAAGCTGAAAAGGAAACCCAACTGGCAAGTGCCACACAGGCACAAGACATCAGCGTGACACTCCAGCGGAAGCAGCAACGGCTCCCGAGGCACGGAAATACCCCACTGCTCCCAATTCCACTTCGTGCCAGTATCTGAAGACTTTCCATTCTGTCACAAAATCATGATGCTTACATCATTACTCTCGAGGCTCAGAAAAAATAATGAGACAAGAATGGAGTGCATGGCCCAGCAGGGAAGGTTATCAATAAACATTAAGACGGGGGTTCATACCTGCCACCCCAGTAGTCAGGAGGCTAGGATATTCAGGATGGCCAGTTAGATGCCAGCTTGATAAAAGAAGTAACTAAAAATCTGGTGGTCTGGATGAGTCCCTACGATCTTGTCTATTACTACTATACTGGCCTAGCTGTTTTTTAGCTGTTACATGCTGCTTTCTTCCCTGGCATTCTAGGGATCAAACCCAGGGCCTTGCATCTATCAGGCAAGTCAAGTGCTCCATTTGGAGGGGGCTGGAGGGAGGATTGAGGTTCCATTTCTTCAGCTGAAGGCTAGTGCTCTACCTCTTTGAACCACAGTGCCACTTCCCATTTCCTGGTGGTTCATTGGAGATAAGCGTCCAGGACTTTCCTGCTGGCTTTGAAGTGCAATCCTCAGAGCTCAGCCTTCCCACCTAAGATTACAGGTGTGAGCACCTGCACCCAGCCTCCTTGCTTTTGTGTCTAGTCAAAGGTGTTCCTTTTACCATGAACAAAAAACAATCAAACCAGGTTTATCTTTGGTGCCTAATCCAACATGTCTTCAATAAAAAGACAGTCCAGAGGTTAGAAGAAGAGAAAGGGAAAGCATTTTCTAGGCAATCCACACCAGAATCCTCCCCCCACACCCACCAGGCACTCAGAGGGGAGTGTGTTTGTACTGAGGAACAGAACAGCCAGCGCCCCTCTCTCCTACACAAACAGCTAAGCCACCCGGGGGTGGGAGGGGGCAAACGAAACCATCCTGGCACCATAAAACATAGTCTAGATTTTTGTTTTGGTTTCTTGAGCTTCAGCCTCCCAAAGGGCTGGGATTCCAGGTATGCAACACTATGCCTGGTTTAGGTATTTCTGTCTCTCTAAAATGCTGACCATTTGGTGTAAGGAATTTCCTGAAGTCTGGGCTGCCAAATTGGCTGTAGATGCCACCTGGGATTTTTTTTTAATTGTGGAATGATTTGAACTTTTTTGGGATTTGAGCATTTTTTAAACTACTTAAATAGAATACAATTTATGTGTAATATCTGTTGCTCAATAAATTTCCCCTTTTAGTTCTTAATACTTTCTCAATGAACCTAAATAAAAGATTTCTGACACCCCCTTTGCTGGGCAGACTCCCCCACCAGTTGATCCTTGTTTAAGTGAAGAAGTTACACTCACACACCATTATCACCCTGCAGTCATTTTGGCTACTCCTTCTGGCTCTTTCCCAAGCCACTGGCAGGTCGTTAGCCATATGACAGGACGGGTACTTTGAGATATTGTCACATAGTTTATTACAGTGTGGTAACCCCAGTGCTTGTTAGAACATCAGCTGATCTCTCCCACTCCCTCCTTTCACCCTGGCAAAGGACTGCTCACTCAATTCTTAGGACTTTAAAATACATGGAATTAATTTTCATTTGGGAGAGTCATTTGATATAAAGACTGTGTTTGTGATCCTAGGACATGGCCTGGCACCTAGGTTATATTCTAGGGGCATCAAAACATAGGTTACAGGCATCAGTTCTGGAGGCACACTGCTACAGACCACTCTTGCTTGGCCACTAATGACAAGGTAACAGTCCATGTTGTAGGCTAACGTACAGTAAGCTATCAAGAAGGATCCAGTACAGCCAGGCACAGTGGCTCACGCCTGTAATCCTAACTACTCAGAAGGGTGATAGCTGAGGACTGAGGTTCAAAGCCAGACTGGGTACAAAAGGACCTAAGACTCTTATCTCCAATTAATTACCAGAAAACTGGAAGTGGCGCTGTAGCTCAAGGGGTAGGGCAGTAGCCTTGAGCTGAAGAGCTCAGGGACAGCGCCCAGGCCCAGAGTTCAATTCCCATAACTACCCCTCACCCCCCCCCAAAAGGAATGATAACACTTATTTTAAGTGAAGAAGTGTGTCCATGTATCTGTTCGCTGGTGTTCGTATGAGGGAGATGCAGGGGTGTGTACATATGTCTTCAGGACGACAGAATAAAGGAGTACATAGGTGAGAGTGATGGGAAAAGGGAGTAAGAATAGTTGTGAACTGCTCCATTTCCTGTCCAGTCCTGTGCTGAGAAGCATGCACAAAGGGCGTGATGAGACCCTCTGCACCACTCTCCCCAGCCTTCTCCCAAGTATACTTTTCTATACTTACATATTTCCAGCCCAAAGTAGTTTTGCAGTTTTCACAGTAAATGTCTGCAACGGCGTGCAGTCCTGTTAGCAGCACCCGCTCTTCAGCAGGCCCACAGCCCACATTAACTCTATACCAAAAGACAGAGCGGGGGGTTAGTCACATGCAGGTACATTCCAGCAACAACTAGCACCACAGGAAGTCAACTCTGAGAGCCTGCTCTAAAACAAGTCCACAACACCCCCATGAGGTGCAATGAGTTCTGCAAGATTAGATTCAATATATCTACTTGTGACTGAAGGGGACAAAATGACACCACTGGGAAGTCACAGCCATGAGGACAGGTCCTGAAAGCTTACTGAAGACTTGCAAAGATGGACAAACACGAGGGTAGTGTTGTCCTTGAACCCTGAGCCTTAAATGCCCAAGGTCCTCCCCTCCTTCTCGTAGCACACCTGTCCCCAGTGGAATGTGCTAGATTTCCATCTTCCACTTCACCAAGGCTTATGTGAGCTTTGCCTTCCTCTCTGGAGTTGAAAACCCCATGGCCAGGAATGGCTGCTAAGTAGGGGCTGTGCTCGAGGTAGGCTCTGCCCTGAGTCTCCCGCTCAAGTGAGTCCAGCTGATCTCAGCGGAATTTCACCCTCTCAAATCCTGGATCTTGTTACAAGAGTTCCAGAATGAAGCTTTCAGGAGCATCTCAGCTGTGACCAGTTATGGAGAATACTGCTCCACAGGTCTTTACTATGCAGAGAAGGCAGGCTCATGGCTTTCCTCAGGGTTGCTTTCCTCCATCCCTCAAAATTGATACCAAATTATATAGAGACACTCACACTGAGTTAAAGAGGTATGCTCGTCCTTGACTTCCTTGGAATGACTGAAATACAAGAAAACAAATGGATAGTTAGATATCCTTTCTGCATATTCATATAAGAATTCAACCCCAAACTGGACAAGCATGATCACCACGGTTCAGAGTACATGCCAGCACTATGCCAGCTAGCAATCAAACTGGCAGGTGGCCTGGGGAGAGAAGGAAGAATAAGCAGAGCAACAGCCCATACATGGCACTATATTGATCAGCTCAGGTTAAAAGCAGAGCTGGGGGGGTGGTGCACGAGGGGTGGGGAGGTAAACAAGAAACTAGCCAGGTGTGGACACCTGTAATTCCATTACTCAGACTGTAGAAGTTCAAGGTAAAGTGTAGCCTGTTTTAAGAAGCAAATAAATAATAGTACTGGGCTTCAGTGGCTCACACCTATAATCCTAGCTACTTAGGAGGCCTCGGATGTGAAGACCATAGTTCAAAGCTGGTCCCAGCAGAACCATTTGTGAGATTGGTCCAGCCCTATTAAAGGCAGCACAGAGTACCAAGGCAGAGAAGCCACACTTGTCTAGACTTCTAGTAGATCCTAAAGGCCACAGAGACAGTTCAAGTCCTCCTAAACAGGAGTTCGACTTGTTAGGCATAAGCAACTTCATCTCCACATCACAGAAACACAAGAGCATTTAAGCCACTAACTTTTACTAGCTTCACCTGCCTGGCTGGAGAGTAGCAGGGAATAGGCCAACCGTGCCAGGCAATCTGGTTTCTACTTCCATTAACACAGGCCCTCTCCACAATGAGATGGCTGGCAGCGATGTCACGTGCTGCTGTCTGCACTTTTAACATGGCATGGCAATGTATCCTGAATTTAGCATCTTATAATCTGTTCAGAAAACTATTCTAAAAACTTACAGAATTCTGGTGACTGGCTAATAGATGGCTATGCAGAGGACAGGTTATTTTGAGATGGGTGCTACAAGCTATACCGAAAGGCAAAATTCTGCTGGGGTTTGGCTTATATGGTATAATACCTGCCTAGCAAGTACTAGTCCAAATTCCCAGTACTGACAATACATACATATATAAAGACAGATATACGCTAGATGGGCAATTTTTTTTAAAGAAAAACTAGTTTTAAGAAAAACTCTCCTTTTGGACCAATCCAACATTCAAATGTACCCCAGTGCCTTTGTAGCCAAGGGCAAGCTGTGAGAAAGAAGGAAGTAGATATTCCATAGAAGTTGCCCAGACATAAACATTCTCTTTTTCTGAACCTTGAAGCATCCCAAGGAAAAATGCCTTCAAGTCTCCTAGGCTCAACAGAGCAGCTCTGCGCGTGACTCAGAACTTGCCAAGTACTTGGGTGAGGCAGTGTCCCAGTGACACAGGCCCAGATTTTGGACAATTACTCAACATTGGGCCATAAAGATGTCTCAGGGTTTCCAGCCAGCAGAAGTTGCACTATGTAGCCACGCCCATTCCCCCAGCCTGCTCATTTGCTACTTCTCCATTGGGTCTTTTGCTTTAGTCAAAAGGGACCAGGTGCAATCCTGCTTTCCATAGCTCTGTACCCCCATGCTCACTGCAGTAAGAGGGCTTCCCAAGCATGGTTCGAAGTCCTGGGTTCCAAAAGAAGCTCAGGGACAGTACCCAGGCCCTATGTTCAAGACCCAGGACTGGAAAGAAAAGAAGGAAAAGTCTACTCAGCCTGAAAAAGGATTTTTTTTAAAAAAGGAAGGATGAAAGGAAGGGAAAATAAAAGGAAGAAAGAAGCTGGGCAGGGTGGCTCTCACCTGTAATCCTAGCTACTTAAGAGGCTGAGATCTAAAGATCAAGGTCCAAAGCCAGCCCAGGCACAAAAGGACCTGACACTCTTGTCTCCAATTAAGGTCTAGGAAACGGGAAATGGGGCTTGGCTGAAGGAGTAGGGTTGTGGCCTAGAGCTGAAGAACCCAGGACAATGCCCAGGCCCAGGGGTTGGGCAATAGCCTTAAGCTGAAGAGCTCAGGGACAGTACCCAGGCCAGAGTTCAAGCCCCATGACCCACCAAAAAAATAATAAATAAACTCTGGTGTCGGGGTCCTTCATCCCCAGTCCCTCTTGAGGAGGGATGGGAAAAACACACCCCAACCAGTCCAAGCCGCGAGAGGAGAGGGCCCACTGTCCTCCTGCACTCAGCTTTGCTTCTCCGGAGCACGAACAGAGACGCCACACAGCTTCCTCAAGGCAGGAATCTCTCTAAAACTCCCCTCCTTATATTGGGTGCGGGAGCCTATCAGCACAACAGGTGGGCAGGATAAAGAGGTCCACTTGTTTACCCCTACTACAGGTCTCAGCAGAAAGTTACTCCTGCTTTCTGTCCCACATCTTAGTTCTCTGACTTTTTTGTAAATGGTGTAATATAAGGTGAGGTTTTATCTACTTTCTTCTATTCAACATATTTCTTTTAGTACTCATCATCCATGTTGGCCTATCCTTCAAGAGTTCACATTTCCTTTTATAGTGACAAGTAGCATTCCATTCTGTAGATATACTGTATTTCATGTACTTATTTTCTGATTATTACTACTTCTGCGATCTGGATGCTTCCAATTCAGTGGCTCTAAAGAAGAAATAATCAGTTGTGTCAGTCTAGAAACATATGCCAAGACCTTCAAGTTCAGAACTTAGAAACAGGTGAATATGGGAAAACAAATCATAGACTAAGCAAAACAGCTTTATGATTTACCACAGGCTAATAAGGATGCATTCATGTATTTCACATATTCTGCTTTAACAATGAGTAAGAATCCAAGAACAGACAATATTGTAAGACATATTGTAAGTTTTGTTAAACCACCCTCTAGGACAGAGAAAATACTACAAATTGCAGACATTTTTATCTAAAAAGTTAAGTTTTATCAGGGCAAAGTAGTTCATAATACAATCCTAGTTATTCAGGAGCTGGGAAAAAAAAAGTTGAGGCTCCATCTCAATAGAAGAAACTGAGTACAGTGGTTTGTACCTATCACCTCAGCCACATTTGGAGGCTTAAAATAGATGACTGTAGTCTAGGTAGATGCCCCAGCAAAAAGTGAGACCTTATTTCAAAATAACCACTAACATAGCGTGGCTTACCGTCATTAGAGCACCTCCCTGGAGACAAAGTACCAAAGGTGAGCAGACTACAGCTCACACAGCTTGGGGTAACAATGAAAATCTGTCCCATTTGCTAAAAGTACATTGAAAATGAAGTGTTATTTGCTGCCAATAATAGAGCTGATCTGATTTTTTTTAAAGCCAAGATCTTTTTGTTAACTATAATCTAAAGCTTAGTCTATGAAGCAAATTGGCATCTGGCAGCATCTTTATTACTTATGCTTTAATATCATATAAAATCATTGTTTATACAACAAAAAAGGCATTCAACTATCTAGCCTCCTTCAATAAATTAAGATTATTAAAGATGGGAGTCAGTGGCTCATGGCTATAACCTTAGCTCTGAGGAGGCTAAGATCTGAGGATAACTGTTCAAAGCCAGCCCAGGTAAGAAAGTCCATGGGACTCATCTCCAAAAAGCCAGAAGTGTAGCTGTGCAGTTTAAATGGTGCTAGTTTTGAGGTGGAGGAGGGGAGAGATGAGACGCTCAGGGACAGCACCCAGGTCTGAATTCAAGTTGCAGGCCCAGGAGAAAAAAAAAAAAAGATTAAAATTGCCGGGGGGGGGGGGCGGACCCTCGGGACTTTGGCCTAGTGGCAGAATGCTTGTATCACATGCACAAAGACCAGGGTTCAATCCCTCAGTACCACGTACATAGAAAAGGCTGGAAGTAGTGCTGTGGCTCAAGTGGCAGAGTGATAGCCTTCAGGAAAAAGCACAAGGACAGTGCTTGCGCCCTGAGTTTAAGACCCAGGACTGGCAAAAAAGTAAAATAATTGCCAGGCAGTGGCTCACACCTGTAATCCTAGTGACTTAGGAGGCTAAGCTCTGAGGTCCGCGGTTCAAAGCCAGCCCAGACACTAAAAACCATTTTTTTCCCCAATTAACCCCTAGAAAATGGGAAGTGGGGCTGTGGCTCAAGGGGTAGGGTGGTGGCCTTGAGCTGAAGAGCTCTGGGACAACCCCCAGACTCAGAGTGCAAGCCCCATAATCAACAAAAAATAAATTTTTCTACCATAATCCTTATGTCTATGATGAACACATTACATAGCAGTGTACATATATAATCTATAAGGAAAGATATGCACATTAGAGCCTCTAGTTAAACACTTATTGCCAGGCCATTGCTTTTATCTAGTGTTACATTAGAGAAGGAGTGAATGGAAGGCACATGGCAGAGAAGAGGATCTGGGCAGGCCCAGAAGTGGTTTACACACAGGCCAGTACAGTTCTTCCTTTCTCCAGGTCTGATCTGCGAGAGTTTCCAGGCACACACTCTGCAACGTATACTGGCCTCAAGCAGGACTGTCATGGTGGCAGTGCCCCCCAGATACTGAGTCAGTCACTGTCTCCTTCAACCTCTGTTTCTTCAGCTGCTTGAGGCACAACTCTGGAAGGTTTTCTACTAGGCTTCTACTCTTGGGCCCTTGCCAAGCCAACATCCATGATGGAGAAAACAGCCACTGAGAACAACAGGCGTCTTGCAAATAGACAGAGACAAGAATAGCTCCGGCTGGGTGCTATATCCTGTGGGGCCTGGCCCAGCCTAGCACAACCTGGCCCAGCCTGGCACTCCCTGGAGTAAGGGTGGTACTGAAGGTGGGGAGATTGAAAGAAGTTAAGGAAGCAATTAAAATGAGGCAAACAGAACTGGAGACCAGGAGATGCCAAACAGACTGTCAGACACATTTGTTTGCTGTCATTACTGCCAGGCAACAAGGCAGTCCTTTTCCATGTTATGTATCAACCAAGGCTGGTGTGCAGACCTCCAGGAAAGGTTTTTGTTTTGTTGGTATAACACACACACACACACACACACACACACACACACACACACACACACACACACACACACACACACACACACACACACACACACACACACACACACACACACACACACACACACACACACACACACACACACACACACACACACACACTTTTCTTCTGTCCTTTAAAGTAACAGTTCTAGGCCCAGCCCTTCCAGCCAGCTCAAAGGAGCGGAAAGGGCTTTGAGTTTCCTGTTTAGTCGCCAAAACCACTGGTTTCTGGCCCCTTTGAAAGTCTGAAAGGCAGTCACTTTTTTAAAGTGGGAGAATCACACAGCAGTGGTATTTCTGGTGAGCAGAAGCAACAGAGCAAACACATGGGAGTCTTTCCATGCAGACCCCTGCTTTCTCTAGGAAGGCTGACCCTGATCCAGCTGGGTATGGAGTACTGGAAAAGCACAGAGAAATGTCTACTCGCCTAAGCAGCTGTAACTTCTGGTAGCTAGTAGTATGTAGGTATGAGGATCTCATCCGGTATCAGAAGATTTCAGGTTTAAATCCTAGCTTTTCACCTTCAACCTACTTGATCTGGAATAAATTATTCAACCTCTCTTAGTTCCTACATCTTTTTCATCTGTGAATGGCAGATGAAATGACTAGACCATTAGGAACAGTATGTGATACAAGGTAAATGAATGTAAAATGTTCCTATCTTTCCATCTTTCCCTTAAGCACTCTCAGGAGTCTCACTGCCAGGGATCTGACTTCTGGCTTTGCCATGTATTACCAGATAATTACCCATAGTTGTGAGCAGAGCAAGCCCCATTAGCTTTTCTGGGCCTCAAAGTGCAATCTTAAACAGGCACACTGAAATAATGCTCCCATACCAGTAGTTGTTTAAAAAAATACATAACTGTGAATGAAAGCGCTTCACATACTTTATATGTTTTGTTGTTAAAACTTATGGTGGTCAAGTGTGCTGGCACACACCTATAATCCCAGCACTGGGGAGACTGAGGTAGGACCACAGGCTACAGACAGAAGATGATGAATTAGCCAGCCTCGGTTATGCAGTGAGATTTCATTGTAAACAAAAATAGGACTTTGAGTGGCAACTTTGACTATGATCCTAGCTATTTAGAAGGGATCATATTTTTAGGTCAGCTCAGATGAAAATGTCTGGGAATGTACCTGCTACCCCCAGCCACATCTGCCAGTGTGGGTTAATGTCTCCACCAGCAAGTGTGAGGCCCCAAGTTCAATCCCCCGTACCAACAAAATGGTGGTGGTAATCCTATAGAGAAGTTCATCTTGGTGGAAAGCAAAAGTGGAAAGCCTATGAGGTTTACTAGGGGCAAAGTCATAGATTTCATTCCAAAAGTTGAAAACCACAGGGATCCTGATTGGGTTTTGGCCTAAAGGAAACATATGGAGAAAGTTATAATAAAGAACACTGTTGACTTCCAGATTTAGAACAGGAATGCAATTTAAAAAAGCTGAATGTGTAGCTAAGAACAAAGAAAATTAAAGGGGATTGCTTCCATTTTCTCTCTAAAATAAGAACAAAAAGAAATGGACTTAGCGGGAAATCAGAGATTTGTGTTAATTACACAAAGGAAGAATTTCTTGGCTGCGACTTCCACATTGGGACACAGGTCCCCAGAAAAACTGGGCTAAAACTAGGTCATTCATCGCATGTACTCCTGAATTACCAGAAGCTTCCACTTATCTAGACCCTCAGAGGTGGAGGAGTGGCCTAGCAGCAAGATGGTTTGCTTAAGGCTCCTCCTTTCATATCTTTGGGATATGATATGAACAGGTGATCTGAGGGGTAGGGAAAGGACTGGCTTCTTAAGAATCTGAAATCAGAAGGACATGGTAGCATTGATCATCCCGAAACTGGGAAGGAGGCCTAGGAGGTATGTTTTACTATTGAAATGGGGGGGCTCTGGGGTGTATGGCATGTAAGGAGTAGACTTTTCCCCAGTTTCCTTTTCTGTCAGCCTGCTTGACCTGCATGGTCCCAGAGATGGGTTTAGAGACCAAGGATGCACCTTCCTGCAAGGCCTATCTGCATGCTTCAGTGCAAAGGATGTAAACTTTGGAACCACACAAGGCTTTAGACCTGGTCCTTATTAGCTGTGTTATCCTGGGCTTCAGGGTCCCATATACTCAAGGGCAAAGCACTTCTTATTCTATAATGCCCTATTCCTCCTTGTGCTATGATTATTACAGTTACGTGAGTACATTAGACACAGTGCCTCACTTGTCACAAGTGTTTCATATGGTTCCCTTCCCATCCACAATTTTCATGATTTCAAAAGGGAGCTCTGTGACTTCCCACAAAAGCTCTAGACTTGAGATCACCTCAAGTTCCAGGCTCCCCCAGGCTCCTCTCCTAGTGTTCCTGTGGGCCACAGATGGGCTTCAAAGTGGGATTTTATTCTGTTGAACCAAGAGCAGGATAAGCCTCTCTAGTGTGTGGCAGGGAGTTAGGATGGTAGATGCCAATGTAAACATGCAGCCAGTGGGAAAACAGATGCTGCCAGCTCCACATCCTGCACTATCTCCTCCCTCTCCAGAGGAACACACTCTTCAGAAGGTTAAGAGTATGCCTACAGCCAGACATCTCCCCATCCCTTACAGAACGAAGGCTGCACTTTCTCTTGGTTGGCTTCTCAATTAGAAATCGTTTGTGGAATTCAGGGTGTAATTGCAGCGAGCCATTACTATCTGAGCCCTGAGTTCAGAAATGCCAATTAAGCCTTTAAGAGGACAGTAATATTGGAGCTCAAAATTCTCCCCAAACCATCAGGTCCTTGCAAACAATTGTGATGCTCTTGTTTTAGAGAAATGTCTAGGAAGTACAAATACCGACTTTCTGATCATTTATAGTGTAGTCTGTTCTGTATGCCTGTTCCAGAAGCCAATGGAATACTAACATGAAAATGTCCTTTTAATACAAGATATCCAGGGAGCCCATGAGTCAAGACCCACAGGAAGTCATTCCTTATGAACAATCTAGACAGAAACATCGAGAAGCCACCTTTCAAAACCGGCACCATATGCCACCGAAGTGATCACTTTAAATAATAGATGAGATTAAAAGAAGACTGAAAACTGAGGGATGATAAGGTGGCTTAGTGGTAGAGTGCTTGCCTGGGATGCATGAAGCCCTGAGTTCCATGTCTCAGTACAACATAAACAAAAAAGGCCAGAAATAGTGCTGTGGCTCAAGCACCAGAGTACTAGTCTGGAGCAAAAGAAACTCAGGGATAGTGCGTAGGCCTTGAAAAGAAGCTGGGCGCTGGTTGCTCGTACCAGTAACCCTTCCTGAACTCAGGAGGCTGAGATCTGAGGATTGCAGTCCAAAGCCATCCCCGATAGCAAAGTCTGTGAGGTTAATCTCCAATTAACCACCAGAAAACGGGACGTGGGGCAGTGGCTCATGGGGTAGGGCAGTAGCTTTGAGCTCAAGGACAGCACCCAGGAACAGAGTTCAAACCCCATGACTCTCGCCCTCCGCCCCCCACATACAAACAAGTAAGTAGAGGTGTGGCTCAAGTAGTAGAGTACCAAACTGGAGCAAGTAAAACTAAAGGACAGTGTCCAGGCCCTGAGTTCAAACCCTAATAGTGCTGCATGTATGTGCATGCACACGAGTGAGGACATGCATGCATGCATGCACGCACGCACAGCAGAAGCTAAGAAACATACCAGGATCATACCAATAGTTAATAGAAGTCCTAGCAATCTGATTCCAAATCCTAGGGGTGACTAAGGATGGGTAACAAGGAAATGATCCAAGTACCATCCTAGAAAGAAGAGGAGCTTAACAAAATAGACAGAAGACAGACATGAGGATGTACAAAGCACTTTCACACACATTAGCTCCATACAACAGAGAGTATGAGTTCAACACATAAGCCTAAGGCTTTGATTTCAAACACCAAGATTTTTCTAGAAGGTATTCCTGTGGAAGAAGTGATTTCTAATTTAAAATATGGATCAATCTTAGAACTGATGAAAATATTGTAGGTTACGCAAACTCCCTATTTACTCAGCAAATTTCATTCTTTCTCTTAAGTATGTTTATCCTCAAGGATGATAGGGCTCAGTTGAAGATTTGAGGAAGACATGCTTCACTGTAAATGAATTGATTTGAATTCTTGTTTAACGAGTAAGTAGCTAACTATGAATTGTGTTCAGAGTTTGGTCACTATCAAATGAATGATTATTTCACAACCCATGGGGGGAAAAAAAATCAAGGCCTTTCAGCAAAAAAGCAAAAAATTGCTTATTTCTTTGGCATCTGGCAAAGAATGATTAGAAGTCTGCTTGGAGACCTGTAGGGAGGGAAATGTAATCACAGTCCGCTAAAATCTAATTCAGTGAATTAAGGTCTGGACGGCAAGGATGACCTCAAAACACAGCATGACTTCATCTTGTTTGAATTTCATAGACTCATGACCATTGAAGCGTGAAGGAGGCGTGCAGAGACCAACTACTTACCTGAAGCATGACGGCTTTTGCCCATGTTACTATATAACTTCTCCTTAGCATTTTCTCACAGGGAAAACCTAGGATTTCCTGGGGAAGCCCATTCTACTGCCAAACTCTTATGAGCCGAGCTCCATCACCTGAGAGCTTCTACCTTTAGATGCTAGAACTCTTTGGGTTACAGACGAACACGCTTCCTTTCTAAAAGCCAAAATACCTGCCAATCAAGAAACTTGGTATAATGGAAGAATTGTGTACAGAATGATCCCATGAAATTCTATCATCTAGTAACCACTATATGATGTTTGCACAATGAAGAAATCTCCTAGTGATGCATTACTGTGACTATGTCATCATAACTAAGCAACATATTGCTGTGACTGCATGAACTGGATTCAAGTGGTCCTTTCTCTGTCTTACGGTTAGTGATGTCAAGCGAAAGGAGGTTGGTTAATGTGCTCTCTACACTATTGCTATTGTCAAAGCTTAAAGACTAGCATATACCCACTAGCAACCTGTGTATTCACATACCGTCGGGGACTGGATTTACAGACTATGGACTCATGAGCTGTGAAGAAATATATTACATAAAAGGATCACAGAGAACTCACAAAGATTCTTAAGAGGAAAGAGAAGGGATCATGTCACAAAGGCATTGGTGATACCTGGTACTTCCTGTAGAAATGGAACACTATTGGGTCAGAATAACCAGCCTGTCTACTTCCATGCCTGCCAGGTGAGGCTGCCTAACTTGACTCTAAGAGGATGTCCTTGGAAAGAACCCTGATCCCCTGGGCTGCAATTGCATCATTTATGAAATGAGGGGGTTGAGCAAGGTCTCTTCCCAAAGGGAACATTCTGGGAGTCCATGTTCCCAAGAGAATAGCCGCCTCACACACTAAATGAACACTTGACTCTGAGTTAGACTTCCTGTTTACGTATGGTTTAAAAAAAATAGATCTTTTCTGTTCATTGGCTGATCTAGCTTATCTGATAATTCAAGGTTCTCATGGTTAAGATGTAGAAGCTTAAATCCCTTCCACATATTCTAGGGCTCAACCTTCTTCAGCTAACATAATAAAAGCATTGGCCTCACTTTGAAATACTGAGAACTAGAACTTTCCTGGGCAAAAAAAGAAAAAGTGTTTTGTTAGCCTAATACAATCTATGATAGTAAAGAATGAGGTAGGATGAGCGGGTGAGGTGGCTCACGCTACACAGGAAGCTGAGACCTGAGGAGCGCGGTTCAAAGCCAGCCTAGACACTAACATTTGTGTGACTCATCTCCAATTAACCACTAGAAAAGCAGATGTGGAGCTGTGGCTCAAGGGGGTAGGACGGTACCCGTGAGCTGAAGAGCTCAGAGACAGCACCCAGGACCAGAGTTCAAGCTCCAAGACAAAAAAAAAAAAAAAAAAAGAATGAAGTAGAGGGCCTGGACCATAGCCTACTGGTAGAGTGCTCACCTAGCATGCATGAGGACCCAGGTTCGATTCCTCAGCACCCCATACACAGAAAAAGCCACAAGTAGTGCTGTGTCTCAAGTGGTAGAGTGCTAGTCTTTAAGAGAAAGCCCAAGGACAGTGCTCAGGCCCTGATTTCATGCCCTAGGACTAGCCAAAAAAAAAAGAAACCCAAAACAAAAAAACAAAATAAAGCAAGGAAAAGAGAATCTAAATGGCCAATGGTATGATATGAGAATGGCTCAGAATAGCTTCGCGTAGTTAGACGAATAAGTCTGTGGCTCCATGATTGGTAACAGCAAGTATTTAAGGTACAGCTACGAAACCTGAAACTTGGTGGGCACCACTGAGTATCTTCTTATCTCTGCCCAGAAGAGATGTCCAAGAAAACCAGGACTAAAATATGCCAAGAATAGGACAACATCACAATAAATGGGGGAAATTAAAGAGTTTAGAAGCTGGGTGGGGCTGGAGAGGCCAAGAACACTGTGTACAAGCTGGTTCTAGCAGAGTGCTTTCCTTGGAAAGGAAGCTAAGGTTGAAGAAGGCCAGCCCAGGTAACGTATCCCAAGGATAAAGCAACTGGAAGGATCAATATAAACTCCTACGTAACCTGTATTCCCACCTCATCCTTATATGCGAATAGTATTAATAAATGAAAGAGGTCCAAATGGATGTTTAAGACATTAATCATTATTCTTTTAAGGCTTGCCCAATATGTAGCCTAGACTGTCCTCTATCTTCTCTTCCTGTTTCAGCCCTCTTACATTTTCTATAGCTTGACGAGCTGGGGATTATAAACCAACTTTCTTCTTAATTCAGTCAGTAATAACCCAGAAGGAAAAGCAAGTAGTATTATCTGCATTTTATAGGAAGGGCAGATGGGACTACAGTCACTCCTATAATCCAGATCTCACATGACTCCAGCTTTTCCAGTCATCTGCTTACTTTGTTCCCTGGGCACTGTCTACCTTGTGCACATCTAAACACAGGGCACTACCCACTGACCTTCCCTTGTTGATGGGAGTGAGAGAGTGTAGGAGCCTTAAACAAAGGGCAGTAAATCTGAAAGTAAAACTTGTTCGTTTTTAAACAAGGACCAGCCAGTTGGACCAAGGACTGGGTGTTTCCATGAAAATTCCAGAACTTTCATGTTGCTCTATGAGCAGAGCCCAGCCAGGATTGTGAGCCATGCTATTTTGCAGCCAGCTAGAGTCTTTGATTAGGTCTAGAGAGGGACTCAATTAGCATCATGGAAACAAAGCAGATTTCAGAAAGGAAAGGTCAGCCACAAGCCCCAGCATTTGCTATCAGTCATCTGCCAAGCAGGAAGTACTACTCAGATCTATTTTTAATCATCTTCCCTAGGCTAGGGCTCCTGGGAGAATGTAGAGGCCTGGGTTATTCCAACACAAACATTTAATTGCTACCTTTCTGTACACATGTTTAAACAGTCTCTTGATACTCAAGATCAACTTACATATAGAGAGAGGCTCTGTCACCTGGGCAGAGACAAGGTCATCATTGAAAGAATGCCATGGGTGGGGAGCACCCCTTGGGGAAATGACCTGAGACTGTCTGGGGTATCAACTCTATATACCTGGATAGTCCCCAGAACTAAATTCTAGCTATTTACTTTGCTTGTAAGTGCCAGGGAAGAGATAAGAGCCTGGATATCGTAGTATAAAGCCACTCCCCAAGAAGCAAGACAGGCCAAGAGATCTGTACAAGCTTCCCTGTTGTTCCTGTCTTACTTTTATATATCTATCATTTTGCAGAAAAGTAAATTAAAACAAGCTCAGCTAGGCAGTAACCTCATTCATTACTCAATTTATGGAATGGATGGAGAATAGAGAAAGGTTTCATCTCAATTCCCAAGGACCCAGCTTGTATGTACTGTGGCTAGCCCATCCAAATCCAGGAACATTCTGTCCACTGGCTTCTTCCCTCCCCTGTCTCAGCAGTAGTCATGCCTCAGCTCAATCCAGCACAAGGAATGAGACATCTCAGAATGGTTTGGACCAGGCATTTGGCATAGCCAGGGAAACTTACTCAGAAAGAGCCTGGCTCAAGCAGCCCCTGGCCCACACATGGAACAGAGTTCCCTTGTCCCTTGATGCTCACCAACTTTCCACCTTCAATTTCTACTGTAGGGTAAAAGGCCTAAGCATATGTACAATTGGATCCCAGCCAAGCCAAGTTGCTGTGGCCAGTTAAGGCCTGGGGCCAGGTGGCTAGCCACCACCTAGGCCTGCCCCGCCCAGCACAGCCCAGGGGATCTGCTGGGCTTGCAAAAGGGTCTACACTAAGATGGTGACATGTCTCCATGATCCCTCCCTCTCCTCTCCCCTTAGAGGCTGATGTGCCAGCGAGCAGCCAGTGAGAAAGCTAAGCTGAAAGGGCACCTTGGCTGTAGGATCACTGCCTGAGGACGTGAAATAAGAGACTAGGTATTTGAAGCAACTTAACACCAGCTCCAGAGAAGCCAGAGGACAAGGGTAGGAAAAGAACTGAATAGACAGGCCCCAGTGTCACTGGGAGGCACTCCTTCCCCCCTCTCCCCTCCATTCTCTTTCACTCTTCCGGTGACAGGGATCTCTGCTCCATAAACCCCTGACTGGGGAGGGGAGATCGGGGGGGGGGGGGAGGGGGGAAGGCCACTGCACAGGGTCACTCCCTCTCACCCAGTTGGACCACAAGTTAAGGGCTTCTGAGCCCTGCTGACTCCCAAGTTCCTCTTCTTGTCTGGCAGAGGGAGACAGCACAGGGAGACACAGTGAGGGAGAGGAGGAAGAGGGAGGGAGGGAAGAGGAGTGGGGAGTTAATCAACAAACCATCTAAGAAAGGATAACTGCCTCTGATGAGGTTCACCCTGCTCTATGTCCCCAGCTCTGCACATGGCTCTAGGTGCCAGAATGCCACCCCCTCCTCCCAAGGGGGAAAAAGGTAGAACAGAAGCAACCTTGGGTGTCATGTGTGGTCTAAATCCCAAGAACAGGGAGTTCCCAGATTTCAGGGCCAGGACCATGGGCTGGGAAGGACTAAGAGAAAGCACTGTGCTGAAGTTTCTTGGCTAATTCAGAGCGGAGACTTAGGCTGTGTAAGAAGAGGTAGATATGGGCCTGGAGTTTGGCCTAGTGGTAGAGTGGTTGCCTAGCACACGCAAAGACCCGGGTTCGATTCCTCGGTACTCCACACACATAGCAAAAAGCCGGGAGTGGTGCTGAGGCTCAAGTGGTAGAGTAGTAACCTTGAGAAAGTCTGAGGACAGTGCTCAAGCCCTGAGCCCAAGCCCAGGACTGGCAAAAAAAAAAAAAAAAAAAGGAAAAAAAAAGAGGTAGATATTGGAGTCTCATTTACAATTCCTAGATGTCTTGGTCAACCCAGTCTATTTAAGACTTACTTTCCCCATCCGAAAATGGAGGAAACAGTAGTGTATTACTCTCTGGATTGTCATGAGGAAAAATACATAATTGAAGAATGGAGGTGTGGCCCCAGTGGCAGAGTGCCTGCTGCCGACCAAGGGCAAGGTACTTGTTGAAACCTCAGTAGCACCATCAGGAAAAATAAAAACTGGAGCCGGGAGTTTGGCCTAGTGGTAGAGTGCTTTCCTAGCAAGCCCTCTCAGTCCTACATACATAGAAAAAAGCCAGAAGTGGTGCTGTGGCTCAAGTGGTAGAGCTCTGATTTTGAGAATCCATTATAATGCTTTCCCCTTAATAAACAGTGACTTTAGGGGGCAAGGCATTTGGCCTAATGGTGGAGTGTTTGCCTAGCATGAAGACCTGGGTTTGATTCCTCTGTGCCACATACACAGGAGGGGGGGGAAAAGCCAGAAATGGTGCTGTGTGGTTCAAGTGGCAGAGCTCTGCCTTGAGAAAGCCCAAGGACAGCGCTCTGACCCTGAGTACCATCCCTGGGACTGGCAGAAAAAGAAAAAAAAGAATAAACAGTGACATAACTGGTTTCATGATCATAGGAACAATGGTGTCTACATGTATCTTCCATGTACTAAAAATACAGGTACTACAACAGTGACTTCCAGCTATTAGTAGTAGTTACATCAAAACAGGACAGGTAGTACTAGTTAAAATTATTTCCAACCAGACTTGGCAATGCACTCAGGAGGTAGAGATAGGAAGATAGCCTAAGCCACAGAGTCAGACTCTCTTTAAAAATAAAGATGAGGATTAGCTGGGCATGGTGGCTCCCCCCTGTAATACTAGCTACTCAGGAGGCTGCGCCCTGAGAATCATATTCGAAGCCAATCCAAGCACTTAAAAAGTCCTCTGTAATATTTAATCACCAGAAAACCAGAACAGACACTGTGGCTCAATGGGTAGGGTGGTAGCCTTGAGCTGAAGAGCTCAGGGGCAACACCCAGGGCCAGAGTTCAAGTCCCATAAATAAAATGATGGTGGCTGGGCTCCAGTGGCTCACACCTGTAATCCTAACTACTCAGGAGGCTGAGATCTGAGGATCATGGTTCAAAGCCAACCCAGGCACTAATGTCACTGAGGCTTTTAACTCCAATTAGCCCAAGAAAACTGGAAGTGGCACCGTTGCTTAAGCTCAGGTGGTAGAGCCATAGCCTTGAGCTGAAGAGCTCAGAACAGAGCCCAGGGCCAGAGTTCAAGACCCAAGGCCGACACCCCCACCCCCCCCCCAAAAAAAAAAAGATGATGATGATGAAAGCAAAACAAAATAAAATACAAAAAAACATAGCATAGTTGGATTAGGTCGAAACAATCCTGAAAGACAGGAGATGCTCACTCTTGAATTGCTGGCTCTGTACTTACAGGATCCTGGACAGCAAATACTTCTTAAACCTTGCATCCTAGGTGATTGCTAGGGTCCCTTGTCAAATCTGCCAGGTAAGCATCTAATTCTGCTAACTCTACTATTCATAAGACTTGGGAGCCAAGGCCCAGGAATCTGTTTTCTGATAAAACATTGACTATTCTTCAGGCCCTCAACAACATGAAGGCTCTATCAGTTGTTTCCTTATTTCCTGTTCCAAACCTCATGGCTGTACCAAAAACCATCTGAATTCTTTTTTTTTTTTTTTTCCATCTAAATTCTTTAACTAAGTTCATCTTTCAAAATAGTGGAACTGCAATTGCCAGCTTTCAACAACTTAGAAAGCCTCACTGAATTAAGCCAGAGCAGTCAGGCGAGACAGTGTCTAGGCTTCCAGGAGCTTCTTAAGGCCTCTCAGAGTTCTGGCTACTCATCATTTACCAATGATTTACCTGCTTGCTGTTGAGCTGGAGGCATCACCACGGACAGAGCCTTGATTACTAATTAGACAGAGCATGGCACCTTCTCCATGCTTATCCACTGTGATCCAGCACCAACACTGATATTCACATGAAGCTCTACTTTATAGACACCAGACAGCTGATTTCGCAAAATAGGCCACGCTACGATATTGTCATCTAACCTCCATCAAAATCACTCCCTGACTTCAATCCCTCTAGCTTCTGTGACCCACAGCAGAATGAGTTTGACCTTTTTCTTTACCCTGTGTGACCCACCCCTCACTGGCCTCCCTGGACCTCCATTGGCCTCTTGGTCCCTTAAACTTGTTCTGTCTGGCTCACGTATGGTGCCCTGAGCTTGAGCTCCAGCTGTTCAGAATGCCTTCCTCCTTCCTATCTACTTAGTAAGCCTGCATCTTAGTCTTTGCCCTCATACCACCCTAAGCAATCACCTACTCAAAGCTTGTGTTACCACATTTTATAATAACCTATCCGTTTGCCCTTTATGCTAAATCATAAGCTACCTGAAAGGATTGTGTTGTGCCCATCTCAGCAACCCCAATACCTCAATGCATACCAAATGACCACAGGGGTTAGGTGACTTGTCCAACAACACACTGGAAACTGTAAACAACTACAAAGCCAGGCCTGAAGCAAAAATCAGCCTGTAATTCAGGGTTTTGAAGAGGGGGTCAATGACTCTCTGCTCCTCCCCCCTTCCCCACAGTCTTCCCACTGGAAGTGAGGAGGTTGTAGGAAACTGTGGACTCTAACTTTTGGTAGGAACTTGTAGACACTGAGTGACAGGTTGAATGAAGTCTAGTTTGGCCATGAATTCTCTACGCAGCTAATTTGACACCGGAGGGCCAATTACAACCTATCAATTAGTACGGGGCCATAGTCACTACACTACCCATAGCAAATGCAGCCACCAGGCCCATCTGAAATTCCTCTGGAAATCATGTCAACCCATTTCTCCAGCACCTGCTCATAACAGTCAATTCCAACAGCCAAACTAAGTTAGCAAATAAGCCCAAGGCCAAACTGGGCCTCTCACCTGTTTTGTAAATAAAATTTTACTGGAACTCAGCCATAATCATTTGTTTATACATTCTCTGTAGAAGTTCTGTCTGGAGACTATATATCCAGGAAAATCTAAAATATTTACTATCTGGCCTTTATGGGGGGGGGGGGACTGGATCTAACAAAAAACAAAAACAAAAACCCAGGAATTAAGACTCTAAGCAGCCTTTTTTCTCCTACCATGGTAGGGACTTGCTCTTACCCTGCAGTTTAGTGGACCAACTGGCTTTTGAATGAAGTCATTTCTTTTTTTAGGCCTAGTTAACAGGCCTGGGATCCAGAGTTGTTGCCTCTCAGAGACAGGCAGGAGCCTGAAACAAGAGGCATGTGATGGTGCCTGATAGCGCTCAATAAATGTTTACTGAATAAATAAAAAAATGGGAAGTGATCCAGTCTGGGACCTGCACAAAAGTCCATCCTCCCTTTGTCCTTCCCTCTGCAGTGTCAAGGTGACCAGTCTCACAGGTGGCAGGCAGCAGCCTGGTGACCTAGATGTGTCAGACCTTATCTTATCGGCTTTCCTCCTTCCTTATGTACTTAGGCAGTCCTACCCCCACAGTGCCCAGGGCCCACAGGTCTGTTGTTTTTATAGCAAAGCAGACAGGCAGGGAGGAGCTTTCCTCCCCCACAGATATATTTTGCTTTCCTTTTTTTTCCCCCAGCTAAGCTGAAGATAAGAGGAAAATATGGGGACATCAAGCATGCAGAAGCTCTATCAAGTCTGCTTTCCCTTTTTCCTCTCTCTCTCTCCTTCCTTGTGGCCCCCCACCCCTGGTGAACTGGTATGAGAAAACTGATTGTCAAGGCCTCCTCACAGTCCTGCCAGACAAGTGGAATATTCTACATGGAGAGGCTGAGGAAATGGCGGAGGAGCTTTAGAAGGCCTAGAGCAGACATTATCCCAAGGTGAGAAGGCCTGGCCCAGATTACACAGGCAATTCCCCCTTCCCCACCCCAAAGGACATAGAATAACAATGGCCAGGCTTACCAGCTACCTCGGGTAACGGGGTGTCAGTACTTTTGAGCACCATGAAAAGGCTGGAAATGTTGAGTTCTCAGCTGGTTTAACGAATGCTACAGATCTGGCTGTGCCTGTGCTGTGCCCCACCTTCTTCAGCTGCTGGTGCCCAATGGTGCTACTTAGTGGGTACAAGCTCAGTGAGGACAAGGCTTCCTGAAGCCTGCCACCGTGTACCTACTCTGACAGCGAGAGTTCACTATGTTGAGAACCGATGCTAGAGTTCAGTGCCAGCAGCTTCTGAGTTCTTCTAGTTTGCTGTGTGTTGTTTTTTCCCCCACTGAGCCAGGCCTCCCGTGGTGGAGTCTGCTTTGTCAAAACTTGCTTCTCTGTCCTCTCATCCAGCTGTGAGGTAATCAGACTACTGTGAATGCACATGATAGGGCCCACACTGCCAGGGAAGAAAAGAAGCTCCGTGGTACCCAAGATAATTTTCCTTTGGGCATCACAAATTGTCCCTTTAAAGACCTAGGAGAGAGAAGAGAGAAAGACTGGGAGCATGGCCTAGTGGTAGATTCCTGCACATACACAGAAAAAGCCAGAAGTGGCGCTGTGGTTCAAGTGGCAGAGCACTAGCCTTGAGCAAAAAGTGTCCAAGGACAGTGCCCAGGCCCTGGGTACAAGCCCGAGGACTGGCAAGAAAAAAAGGAGGGGGAGGGGGAGAAAAAGACATAAGAGAGAAGAGTACGGGGGGAAGAGGGGGGGAAGAGTGTACCACCTGCTCTTTCCCTGACATCACTGAGGTTTAGAAGGGAGGGAGTTTATAAGCTGATTAGATGTTGCTGTTGTTTTAAGCAGCAGCTGGTGGAGCCATCTCCTCTCTTCCTCTCCTCCTCCCCTCCACTCCCTCCTCCTGTGAGTCATCGTGCCAACAGCCATGGACTGGGAAGGGGAAGGAAGCTGAGAGTTTGACAGCCCTGACCTCAAGGATAACACTCTGGGTCACCAGAGCAAGCCCTCCCCAGAGTTTTGCTAAGCTTTGGGAGCAAAGATAACTGAGATTGTTTTGTTTTGCTGAAATAAAGAACCCTACCCCATCCCCTAGGCTGGAGCTTCACAGACAGAAAGAGGCAAACTGAGAAGCAATTCTCAGCTCCTGTTCCAACACCAGGCCATGAAACCCTTTTCCCCATGCCTGGGTGGCTGTGGTCTGAACAGATGACTTAAGGGTCAGAGGCACTAACCACCTGACAGTTTCTAGGGGAAGAGGTAAGGAAGAATTTTTTTTCATTTAAATTGATCTAGGAAGGCCCCCTGCTGCTGGCAGATAATGCCCTGGAAAGCAACAGTGTAGTGCTGCCACAGCTGCTATTTATCTCTGGAGACCTGCTGGTCTCCTTGGAATTAAAAGGAACAAGAGGCGCCATGATTAGAGGCCTCAGGAGACACTACAGCCACTGTGTGGCTACAGTGCAATAGCGAGGACTCAAAAGGAAGGAAATGAGCAAATAAGGCCGGCCCCAGTTATGTCTGAGTGCCACTTTCCATTTGTTTTGGCTTAGTCAATATCCACAGAATAACAAGTTGCCAACATTTATTACAGCATTTGATCTGCAGTAAATGCGCAACTATTTTACATTGATTATCGTATTGAATTCCAACAAAAACCCAACCAGATATCTAATATTAAGATCATTCTGGTTTTACCACCAAGAAATGGAGAGGTCTCTTGGTGAATTGCCAGAATTTAAGCACAGGTGTGTCTGTTAGTCACTAAGGCATATGGCTATGGATCAAATGCTATTCTGTCAGAATCAGAGGATGGAGGTAGCAGTAGATTCAGGGAGTCATAGCCACTGCATTCACTTAGCTGATGAAGAAGGAAAGGTGAATAGTCTTGCAAGATCACAAGGCATCTTGCTTTTACATTTTGGGCTTTTCCAGGATTTACAAGTGGTATGGTAGAGAGTACAAAATTAACAGTTCTCCATTTCTTTTATTGTTGTTGTTGGGGGAGGGTCTCAATTCCTTATCTATAAAATGAGGTATAGAAAAGCAAAGGTCTCTCTGGCTCTAAAGTTCAAGAGTCTTATAATCCCAGAATACCTGAATGATACATAAAGAATGGCTAGTGGTAGAGTTCATACACAAAGCCCTGGGCTAAATTCCTTAGTAACACATACACAGAAAGCTAGAAGTGGTGCTCTGGCTCAAGTGGTAGAGCGCTAGCCTTGAGAAAGCCCAAGGATAGTGCTCAGGCTCTGAGTTCATGCCCAGGACTGCAAAAGAAAAGAAAGCCATTGACCAAGAAGTATTGTGCTCATAACCTCGCTTTTGCAACTGTAAACCCTTCCCACAACTACTTAATTGTTAAAAGATGCTGCATATATCAGGTATGGCAGCACAGATCTGTAATCCTAGCACTCAGAAGGCTGAGGCATGATAATTTCAAGTTGAGCCAGCCTGGCCTGCAGATAGTGCAAGTTGGAAAAGAAAAGGGGACAGGAGGGTAGAAGACAGTGAAAGGGGAGGGAAAGGAAAGGGAGGAAGGGAAGTAGACAGGAAAGGAGGGAGGGAGAGGAAGAGGGAGAGAATCTAGGGAAGGAAAAGTTTGAGTCTAATCACAATAGCATACATATTCCACACTACATGCCAGTCATCAATAATTAAAAACAAAAGTAGGCAATGAGTTCTATATGAAGGTCCTGGGTTCAATCCCCAGGAGGGATTCTCCAGCTAAGAAAAGTAGCAGTAAGGAACAAGCATAGGATTTACTGTACATATTATTGGGAGATCAACCATATAGAGCCAGTGGCTAAATGACAACCCAGGCCAAACCCGCTTGTGAGGAAGAGGGAACTGGCTTTGAAGTAGATATGGCTTCTAGTAACCTTAGCCTTAGGCAAGCCACTTAATCCCTACACTGAAGGGTGATGTAAAATATGGGATGGAGTAAGTCTGGAAGAGTTCCTGGCATACATTAGAGATTCAATAAATAGCAACAATGCAGGATTTTTGTTTTGGTTGGATTTTTTTGTTTTAATCGTAGAGTTCTTTAAGATGGTGAACCTAATCTCAGCTGCTATATTCCTGCATCCCCTCAAGAATCCTAGTGCAGAAACTGTGTTGGCTTCCATCTCTTTAACCCTAGCACCAGCCCAAAGCCTGCCTTGACATTTTATTCAACAAAACAATCGGTGCATGACTGTGGATTCTGGCCAGGCCCCAAAAGCTGTAGTAATGCAGAGTCCTCCCACATGGGTTGGAGGCCAACAGCTACTTCTTTGTCTCCCTCCACTGCCACTACCACCACCAAGTCACCCCGTTGAGAAAGCTTCTTGCTGGCCTTGTTGGTACACACCTGTAATCTCAGACTAACTGAGGTAGAACAATGTAGCTGGAGACCAGCCTTAGCTACATAGCAAGACTGTCTCCAAGCTACTTCCTCCCCCTCATCCCCTTCTACAAAAAAAGAAAAGTAGGGACTCAACTTTGTGATCACCTGTGCCACGTAGTGCTCAGACACTAATGTACAAGGGAATCTATGATTAAGACCTTATTATAGGTATTTGTGAACCACAGAGTTATTTTTTAGGGCATGCCTCATTGCTCAAGTCAACATTTCCTCTTGGTATTTAAAGTAACCATGTAGAAAGGATCACGTTTGGGCAGACTTGTGATGCAGCTACTGTAGAAAAAACAAATCAAAACAACACAAAGATGATGATTCGTGAGACTTGATCCCCAGAAGCTCCCTGGATAACCAATGATTGAACAATGCTACCTACGTTGATTTTTTTCACTGTTTTATTTTTCTTGTTATTTAAGTTTCAATATTATTATGTACCCCAGGATGGCCTAGAACTTGCTATGTAGCCCTGGCTGGCCTCAACTCACAATCCACATGCTTTGTCTCTGAAGTGCTGACATTTCATGCATGGGCCACCAGGTCAGGAGTTGTGTTTGTTCACTGTGAAAAGTAGTGTTCCACAACTCAGGACATAAGAATATTTCTATTCCTCCGCCAAGCAGGACAAGTAATTACTGAATGCCTCCTGGTGTCTGAACAAACTCAACATCTGCAGGATTGCCCTCTTATAGTTCACGCTTTCTTTAGGTTTATGCTGTCTGATGTCACAGCAGCGCCAGCACTATCACCACAGCCCAGTGCTTACCATGACATTTCCCAGGGAACCAAGGGAAAAAAGAAATGAGGGAAGTTTGAGAAATTATGGACCTGAACTTATTCTTCATATCACATTTTCAGTACATTAATTTGTTTTTCTTTTGTTCCATTTCTAGAGCTTGCATTCAGGTCCTCAGAACCATGCCTGAGCTTCCCCCCTCTCCCCCCGCCAGGGCTCTACCACTTGAGCCACACAAGTCTACTTTTTTGTGGTTAGAGATAATATACTCAAACTTACCTGGCTTGGCTGGCTTCAGCAATCCTCAGCATCTGGCTTCAGGATATCAATATTTAAGAGGGAAGTTTTATTGTACAGTGAAAGTAAGTTGGTGGTGGCAAGAATGAAGAGAAATGATGCATTGCCCTAACAGGAGAGTCAGCAGGGCTAAGACAGAGTTTGGTAACTCCAAGTCTATGACCTCCACACCACTGCTCTCAGGGTACATGTTTTGTGGGGAATCACTGGTTTAGAACACTACAGGCCCAGTCAGTGGCAGAAGTTGGAAAAGAAGTATAGGCTTGGCCTTTGGGCAGATCCCAGATCAATATGGGCTTCACAACATCTTTGCCCTCTGAACCCCTCTTCTCAGAGAAATTTCTTTCTCAAAGAAATCTAGACAGGAAAGGAAAAACCCAAATGCCACCACAGTCAATGGAACCACAGAGAGAACAAAAACAACCTGCCTCCTCCTATGCTCCTGCGAGCAAGATAGGCCAGGGTTCCTCACACCAAACACCGCCAAGGCTATGAGGTAGAAATCCCTCAAGCTGATCACTTGACTTGCATGTGGCCTGTTTCCTCATGAACAGAGCCTGGGCTAAACGATCTGCAATTCTGGGAACCCACAAGACAATTTGAAGAACAAAACAAAAAAATAACATAGCATGGGAAGATGTTGCTCTGAACACCTATTCTACAGCCTCCTACAATGCCTTTCTTCCAGATCCCTGAGCAGGAAAGCAGCATTTGTGTCTTGGAATGCAGTCACAAGTGTCTAAATGGGTTTGTGATCAACTCATTTCCCATTCCCCAAAGGCCTATTGCACAATTTAGCAGCAGGGTAGGCAAGGCAAGGAGTATAGGCAACATTTCACACAAAATCTTTGTCAAGACCCACGTTTCCATTCATAGACCGGTGATCACTGATTTAGACTGTTCTCACTTGAGGCAACTCATCAGTCTGAATCTATTATTTCATAACCAAAGTATATTTTTATACAAAAGATGGCATGATTAAGAAACAACAGTGTGAGCCAACTCAAAGTATCTCTGCATGCAAACATACCAGCATTTATAACACAACACCTCCTAAGAAAGAAATTGTAGGATGCTTTAGCACATCCCCCACATATTTCTATGATCAATTTAGTGTTTACACACGTGTGTGCGCATATACATATATACACACACAGAAAGCCTGTGTTATCTTTCTATATGGACTGTGCTTTCTACTGTCCACTGCTCTTTCTTCATTCCAATTCAAAACTATCATGGCTAGTCTAAACCTCCTTAGTATCAGCATGAATAATATACCCTTAGACCTACTTCCCTCTGTATTTTTTGACAATAAGGACAAGAGAAGCAACTGAACTACTTTAGATTTGCACAGAGGTTTGTAATTTGCAAACCGCCCACATATTCATGATCTCATCCGAGCCTATAATAAGGCAATGAAGAAAACCAGCTCCTTCCCCAGTGAGCAATGTTTCTCCTAAGATGTCTTTCTCAAGGTAGCTCACATGACACGCTAGTGACCTGCCATTTTTTTTTTTTTTTTTTTTGGCCCCTTTCTCTTTCTGGCCCGCTTGCTCCGGCCCTGCTCGCTCTGGCCCGGCTAGGCCCCCTTTCTAGCTCAGGCCCCGCTCGCTCCGGTAGTGGCCTGCCATTTGCTATGGTGTGATTGCTAATGCCCTTCAATTCATGTTGATAACCCACCAAGATAATGGTAGGAGAATATGAAGCCTTTGGCAGGTTGTTCATAAGGGCAAGGCTTTGTTTAAATGAAGACTACTGTCCTTATAAAGAGGCCAGAATAAGCCACATACAATGGCACACACCAACTTCCATCCTTAAAGGACTTAGAATACCATTAAATAGAGAGAGAATATTATCTTTCCCCTTTTTATAAAAGACAGATTGAGGGATTGGGTAGCCCACTACAGGCAACTAAGCCTCTGCACATGCAAAGTGCACATAGGATTCTTTACACACACAACCATATCAATATAGACTCTAGTTGTTTTTAAAATATATATATATATATATTTTTTTTGCCAACAAAATGCTGAGCTTTCCAGGCCCTATTGCAAGTACAAAGTATCATTTAATTGCACTGCAATACAGGCTCCAGTGATCTGTAGCTGCTGCCCAGCTCTTAACTCCCACTGGACAGATTCTGAAACCACACAGGAGATTAAGTCAAGAGGGGAGAACAGGAGGGACATTCTCTCCTTGAACTTTCTTCAGGAGGAGGGGAGGGGAGACACAAAGAAAGGCCCATTTTCCAAGAAGGAGACTGGGGTAATGATCTTTCCATTAAGTTGACCTGCATAAGAATGTATAGATTATTTAATGCCGGGGGTGGATGTGGAGTGAAATAAAGGGATCTTTGTACAATGCCAACCACAGTTCCCTCACTCTTTCCCCATAGTCAGGCATTTTACCGAACTCCTTAAATCATCCAGCTCTAATGCACCCCATCTGTGCACCGGCTGTAGCCAATGAAATTAAAGCTGTGCTGACTTTGGCCTGGACTTGTGAATGAGCCTTTCTGCCCCCTAAAAGGGGCAGGAAGGAGGACATGGAGCCAACAAAGACTTTTTTGCTCCATTACTTGTCTTAAGTCTCAAGCCCCATCTATCCATCTATTTGATCATTTACTGAGTTCTTGCCATGAGCCAAAACACAACCAACTCAAGGATATGAAAAGAGCTCATGAAGAGGCGTAAGAGAGACGGTGCTGGCAGAGGCCTCAAGTACCCTGTCTAGTATTCAGAGAAAGCTGTGTAGCTCCTAATGCCCGAAACAAAGTGAAGAAAACTTGCAGGAGTCCTAACTTAGAAGACAGCCCTGAAAGATCCAAGGCCCAATATACCAGGTCAAACAAATCAGATATAAACTTGAAAGGCCACTATTATCTGCACATATTCTACTTCTGTAGGTCATACAAGGCCCAGCTCAAATCACTTTTGTAAAATAATCTCTATTTTGAGATTCTTTGGGCAACTTTTATTAAGTCTTAGCTCCTTTCTTGGTATAAAACATGACTAGCTGCCTTACTACAGATTTCTTGTGAAGGCCAAGTGGAATACCCCTTACGCAGTTTTTAGCACATTAATGTTAAAATTCAAGTTGCTGGTTAAGTCAATCTGGGGGGAGGAGGAGTTGGTTCTGGGGCTCTGAACTATGGCTCTATCTCATGGCTAGTGATCTACCATTTCAACCATGCCTTTAGTTTGGCATTTTGCTGATTAGTTAGAGATGGTATCTTGAGGACTTTTCTCCCAGGACTGGCTTGGAACCACAAAACCCAGATCTAAGCCCTCTGAGTCACTAAGATCACTAAGATCACAGGTGTGACCTACTGGCATTGCCTCCATCTACACAGCTCACTACTTCCTTGGACTTCCCATTAAATGCAAGCACTTTCTTTGTAGGTTTCAAAAAACAACCGGTGTCCAGAGAACTGCATGCTCTTTTATCAGTACCACAGCCTCCCATAAACATACAAGCTTCCAGACAAGGGGCTACTGCAGAAAGCAAAGGGACTCTTGAGATGAGGCAATTAGAGCTGTACCAAGTGGTATACAGCACCTTTCAGCAAAGACTGACTTCAAACGCCTGAGATCAAAGCCCAGTACCGTTGGGGTCGAGAGTTTGGTCTACTGGTAGAGTACTTGCCTAGCATGCACAAATGTTCGATTCCTTGGTACCACATACATAGAAAAAGCCGGAAGTGGTACTGTGGCTCAAGTGGTAGAGCTCTAGCCTTGAGAAAGCCCAAAGACAGTGTTCAGGCCCTGCGTTCAAGCCCCACGATGGGCAAAAACAAACAAAAAAACCCATTACTGTCAAAAAAATAAAAAAAAAGGAAAAAAGAAAGGGATCTAAAAGATAGTTGAAATGTAAAGAGCATAAAGAAGAATCAATTTCAATTAGTATAGACTCTAGAATAGATTGAGAATAAGGAATTCCATCCTTGGGCCTGATCTAGAGAATTGCGACTATGGTAGGCATGAGTAGTCCACCCAGCTAGGCAGTAGTATCCTGTAACTATAGAGCCCTCTCCCAGCTCTTGCTAAGGCTACCAAACCACAGGCAAGGGAAGCAAGGTCATCTTATAAATAGATCAGGAACATTTTCCTCTTACTTGTTTGGGTCTGCAAAAAGGGTTGTTTTTTACTAAAAGGGAACTTTTAAGTCCAAGTCCTGATGAAAGATGATGTTTAAGGGAAATAAGGTCCCCCTTGTTTCTTTGTCACATGGCCTAGTGAAACCTGTTTGTCCTCCTCTAAGAGCTGGGGCTGGAGGAGTTAGATCCCCACCTAGGAATGTTACTGTTACGATTCAGTTCCTGGATTATACAACTGGGACAATCCCCACCTCCAGACCCCAACTTTAGAAGCAGTTGTCAAGCCTCCTCAGAGAAAACTGTTCCATTCTTTCTCCTGACTATGATCAAATGTCATTCCATGGATCAGCTCTTCAACAGGCCGTTTTGTCCTCCCAAAAGTCACTTTCTTTGTAATGCCACAGCCTCTCAGCTAGCCCTGGAGCTCTTATTTTAGCTAATTAATTCTCTGGGGGTATGGGGAGTATAGCTCAGAGGGAAAGCACTGGTGAAAAGCCCCAGGTTTGATTCCCAGCAGTAAAACACAAAGCAACTCTCTTCAAGATTTAAGGGACAGCACCCAGGCTTAGAGTTCAAGCCCCACAACAGATCCTCCCCCTGCCCCTCCCCCCCAAAAGAATCCTCTCCTCTTCATCTACCAACCTAAGCCATGCCACTGTGTTCTCATTATTCCTTTGTCCTTCTTTTCTCTAGCCTGCAAGTTGCCAGCCCCCAAAGATTCTGACATAGAGGACATCGAATCCTCCCCGCCCCCCCCCAAAAAAATCAAACAATGATCTTGTCCTTGCAACTTGGGAGATGTTGAGTGACAAACCTCATGTGGGTCAGCCCTCTCTGTACAAAACACGAAATCCAAAAGGTAGTCTTTGTCAGGGCTTGTAAACCTCTGCAACCCTAAGAACAGTAAGTGCCCTCCCCAGGGGTAGGGAAGAAAGGCCTGCAGGAAACAGGTACCTTGGAGATTAGTTCATCATGATTGGCCAAGTGAGCTCTGCAATGGATGCAGCTGTAGGTCCGGTGGCAGGAGGGCAGATATGCCTGGAAAGTCTTAGATCTTGTCATCTTCACCATTGGCGCCGCTGAATGTGGAGTGAACTCCGGGGCTGCCCACGAAGCACTCCCACAGGATGGGTCGCACGGGAAACACCGGAAGACACAGGTAAAGGCCGTGGTTCAGCAGTGGGTGGGTGTGGGGCAGGCTCCACACACTGGTGACGTCTTCAGAGGAAGGACCCCCAGCAGAGGTTTAGGGCTGGTTTTCAGCAGCCTGCAGGGCCAAGATAAGGGAAACCTCATTAGCTGACAGGGCAAGGATTCTGGAGGAGAAAGAGAGCCATATTCATGGAGTAACACCACCCCCTTCGCCATCCCTTACACCTGTAACCAGACTGCCCAATGAGTAAGAAGCCATGAATGAATCCCTTACTGTCATGGACTCACTGTATTGAGACTTGTCATCAACACAGCACTTTCCTGTTCCCTCAGGGCTAACCAGCTCATCTGAAATGTGACTCCCCTTTTGCAATGGCTTGCTCAGAAGTACCCAGAAAATGAATGAAAAGAGATGGGTAGGATTGGGAAAGGGGAATTGCAAGAGAGGTAACACTGATCAAGAAACCGTATATTGGCAAGTACTGGCATTGAATTGAAGCCCCTTTGTACGACTAAATAAACAGTCTCCAAACAGTGGGCTTTACCACTACTCCTCCCATAATACCAGCAGCCCTCAGACCACAGTCTCAGTTTTTAGTCTTGTTTCTGGCTGTTATTTTCATTTGTTGGTTTGTTTTGGGCTGGTCCTGTAACTTGAACTCCAGGGATGGGAGCTACCTCTGAGTCTCTTCGTGCTCAAGCCACTAGAGCCACGGCTCCATTTCTGGTTTTTTTTGTGTAGTTTACTGGCAGATGAGAGTCTCACAGACTTTTCTGCCCCATCTGACTTTGAACTGAGGTCCTCAGATCTCAAACTCCTGAGTAGATAGGATTGTAGCTGTGAACCAGAAGTGCCTAGCTAGTATATTTTATTGAGAACCCAGAAGCACGGAGAGTGAAATAGTCCCCAGAGTACGCAAGCACATAGGTGAGCCCCAAAGTCTGTGCCTCACTGCCTTTCCATGTCTTACCCTGGCTCCTTTCTATTCCCTAGACATCAGTTGTGGTGGCGGCACCCCACTTGCCTCCCTCTCAGGAGACAGAGTGGTAATTAACACCTGCATCATGCTTTTGCAGATGAAATTATATAGATAAGAGATTGAGGGGAGGCAAAATGAGAAAATACTTGGTGGATTATGCCTGGGATTCATCAGAACATTAGAGGAAAGCCCACAACTCACAGCTTTCTTTTTTCTCTAAACCTCCCCAGCAACCTTCCCACCACAGCAATCAGCCATTCTACCCCTGTATGGTCTAAATGGCAAACGTGACTGTCTAGTACAAGTCTGTTGATAATGGACATTAGCCCTGATCCAACATTGAGAACGTGTTCTTCTACAGCACTGAGCCAAGTTGGCTTCATCTCCATTAAGTCTCATACATGAGATGTCACTATGAAAGGGATTCACTTACAGGGAACTTGGCATGAAATCTTTCTTCCTCTGACTCTGTCCCCCACCCTCCGCCACACACACACATTCTGTATTTTGGTTCTGTTTCGAACCCATGACCTTGATCATGCTTAGGCAAGTCCTCTACCACTTGAGCTGCACCTCCACAGCCTTTTTGCTTGTAGTTTGCTCGTATTTTGAGACAGCAGTCTTGCTACCTTTTCCCAGACTGGACACAACTGGCAATCCTCTTTCCTCCACCTCCTGAGTAGCTGAGATTATAAGTATGTACCACCATATCAGTCCTACCACTGTTCAAGATGTGAGAACTGTGGAAATACCAAAAGGATATGGAGTTGGGGAATGATTCCACCAGCTTTGCCAGACCATCAGAAAGGAAGACCTATAAACTTTGATACAGAGGCCCTATCATCATATCCTGAGCATACTCCAGATGAGGTGAATGAACAAAACAGCTTATGATAGACCAATGCTGACAGATGTTAACCTGTTATAGGTGGTTGTATCCATATAAACAACCCACCTCCCCTTGTGGTTTCCCAAGATACTTCCACCCTTTCTAATATTCTATTCCATTACTGAGGAATAGAAGAGGAGAGTGCTGAGCTAAGTTAAGGAATCAAGAGAAAGTAAGGAATACACAGGAAGTTGGTTAGCCATGACTCTCCACTGGGGATCACATCTGCACTGGCCCCATTAGGTCTTACACCAACGGAGAGGAAGAAGGGAAACAATGGCCCCAGCATCCTCTCTGGGTTTACAGAGCAGCTCCAGAGTCTGTTTTCTTATGCGTGCAGACAAGCTTCTAAATTTCCCTGGGGTAGAATTATTTCTTTTCTTGCTTCTTTCTGTAGGAAGCCTAAAAGTTTGCAAGGAGATTTCTAGTCATGCCTATTTTCAAAACTGCATTCCAAAAGTTATTCAGACCTGCCTTATACAAAATAAACCTTTGCACTAAACATTGTACTAATGTATATCACAAACATGTAACTAGGCACACACTTGCATTCCTCTCCATGGCACTGCACATAAAGAAAAAAAAAGTCACCTACATGAGCCAATGGCAGGGGTTGCCTGGAGCTGGAGCACAGGCAATATTAGCCTTGGCTGCAACTAACTCACCAGGCTACTCTAGCTCTTTATGAATTCATAGGCATCCTAAAGAGGTGACTCCCTGTACCTTGCGTAACTGGTCCAGTTCAATGAGGGAAAGAAAGGTGAAGTGCAAAGAGCATGACATGTTCCCTGTGATTGTGAAGAAAGAAGAAAATCACCTAGTATGGTCTGCTTCATTTTTAAGGGAAAAATTGGTTTTTTTTGGGGGGGGGTCAAATGTGGGGCTTGAACTTGGGCCTGGGCACTGTGCCTGAGCTCTTTTGCCCAAGGATAGCACCCTAACACTTGAAGCCAAGGCATCACTTCAGCTTTCTGACCCAGCTGACTTACAATGGCACCCACATTCTCAGCTACCTGAGTACTAAGATTATAGATACTTGCTTTGGAGTTAAGGGAAGTAAAGGGTTTAAGGCTATGGAAATCATCACACCTAACATTTGGATTTTGGTCCTGATTAATAGAACCATAGGGTCTATGAGCTTTTGAAGTACAACTCATTGAGCATTTTGTGGAGTTCAGATTGATTTCCAACAATAATCAAAGGAGCTCAATATTTAAAAGCCTCAGGGCATACATACAAATTAAAGAGCATTTAAAGTGAACTAATAATCCATCACAGTGAAAATTGAAGAGTTGCTACCACCCCTGGCTGGCTCATGCTGATTAAAATGGAGAGAAAAGCTGTGAAATATTATGATTAAAAACAAAGAGCTTGGAAACACTACCTTGAGAGGGAAATGCATAAAAGGAGCACACACCATCCTGACTGGCCTAGCTGATAGAAAATCTTTTTCCACCAGGAGTCACAGTTACAGCTGAAGCTCAAATCAAAAAGCTTCTTTAGTTGAGCCATGGAGAAAAGAACTTAGGCGTGATCCAGAAGCCAGGCTGCACCACCACACACAGAGCCACAGAAACTGACCAGCAGGTGGAACTGGCTACAGAAAGCAACTCCTCCAGACTCAGGACTTTCCAAGGTGTGCCTCTATGGTATTATTTCCCTGGGATGCTTTGGTTGAGAGTGGGCGAAGACTAGACTTGAAGGGGGCTCTGAAATCTCAGAAACCAGTTCTGCTCCTTTCTGCCTGGATGGCTTTCAGCTAGTTCAACCACTCTGACCCTGAGCATCACCACTTCTGATAATAACAATTAACACCAACCTACACAGGGTGCTGACTTGCAATGAAATGAGCTAAGCGATTTCACAGGACGGGCACACAGGACACACCAAGATTGGTATTTTTAGGTCAGTAAAAAACAGATACTACTGGAAGAAACACACACACACACACACACACACACACACACACACACACACACACAAAATAGGGCTGGAGCATGGCTTTGTAGTAGAAATGCTGCTTGGCTAGCATATATGTACACAAGAAAAAAAAATTAAAGCCAGAAATGGTACTGTGGCTCAAGTGGTAGGGTGCTAGTCTTAAAAAAACCCTGAAGGACAGTGACCAGACCCTGAGTTCAAGCCCCAGAATGGGGGCGCGGGGGTGGGGCAAGTACAAATAGACTAGGGACTTAAAGACCTTTAAAAAAAATACAGGAGTTTGGCCTAATGGTAAGAGTGCTTGCCTAGCATGCACAAAGACCCGGGTTCGATTTCTCAGTACCACATACATACAAAAAGCTGGAAGTGGTGCTATCGCTCAAGTGGTAGAGTTCAAGCCTTGGGCAAAAGAAACTCGGACAGTGTCCAGGCCCAGGGGGTCAAACCCCAAGCATGGGGGGGGGGAAAAGAGTCAAAGCCTACAAACAGTTCAAATCTCAGCTCTACCACTTACTAGATATCTAAGTTTACATACATTAATCTCTCAGAACTACTACATATGTACCTATCAAGATTTCCAGAATGTATTACCGCCTCCATTCGTGAAGGAAGGGTTCACAGTCTATCTCATAACCTACATTGCAAAAACAGAACAAGTTCGTATTCCCATGTCAATGGGATTTGGATACCATTCCCTCAGTGTTTCCACTGCCCCAATCAGAACCCCCACTTGTCTATTAACACTTGGTTCAGGGCTGGGTGTTTGGCCTAGTGGTAGAGTGCTTGCCTAGCGTGCATAAAGACTGTGGTTCAATTCCCTAGTACCATTTGCTCCACTTCTTTTTATTTCTTCTGAACCCTAAAAGAGATTATCTCTTGCTTCTCTGCATCCTCTGCTAGAGGTAAGCCCCAAGAGTGGGGAGCACATGTATTCTTTTTTTACACTCCCACACTACACAGGACACTGCAGAGACTGAATACCATCTCTAACATGAAATCCCTCCACTTCTCACAGGAATGGACCTATCTCCCAACCTGCACCAGGAGCACAAAAGAGATACCTCTCCAAGTAATGAGGAAGGAGGTAAAGTCCCACCCATCTAACCCAATTCTCTCCTCCTACTTCAAGTTCCGTGCTCAGATATTGAGAAGAACTATGATTCTCCTGGACTACAAGATGACCTTTCAAATCCTGGATGCTGAGAGCCTACCATTGGCATTCATCCCTATTCTTTACACTAAAAAACAGAAGGGCCAGGAGTTTGGCCTAGTGATGAAGTGCTTGCCTAACATGCACCAAGACCCAGATTTGATTCCTGGGTAGCACATACATAAAAAGCTGGAAATGGTACTATGGTTCAAAGTGATAGACCACAAGACTTGCTCAGGGACAGTGCCTACACACTGAGTGCAAGCCCCAGTGACTGACCAAAAACAAAAACCTCACTGGGTGCAGATGGCTCCCATCCATCCGTTATCCTGAGGATCTCAGTTTAAAGCTAGCTCAGGCAGAAAGTCTGATGAGACTCATTAACTATCAAAAAAAAACAAAAAACAGAAGTGGGAATATAGTTCAAGTAATAGAGTGACAGCCTTAAGAAAAAGTTCCAGGACAGTACCTAGGCCCTGAGGTCCAGTATCAGGACTAGTAGGAACACATATACACAGAACAACAATGACTTCTTAGCCTAAAAGGGACTTCAGCTTTTAAGGAAAGAGGACAGGAGCATAACTAAGTACCCATGTCTTGTCTGACTCTCCTTAAAGAATGAGAGAAGCCCTGCTAAATGGTGGTGGCAGTGGAAAAGGTACAGACATGTCACTTCTGGGACTGGCAGAAATAGAATGACTGTGGAAGGCCTTTACCCTAGGAGAGCTGTCCTTACCCAGCCTAGCTAACTTTACCAGAACCCGAACCCCTGATCAGACAAGAGGCCCAGGCTGTCTGGCCTGTCAAAAGAAGGAAGCAAAGAGCAATGTCTCCAATGGTCAGAGTTCAGTATCTAAGGCAGGTGGACTTTAATTCAGACTGGGTTCTTCTCACTAGTTGCATTACCACTGGGCAAACTGCATAAAGGGAGGTAATAATAAATAGTGCCAACCTCCTGAAGGAGAGTAAGATCAAATGAGATAGTGAAGCAATCAAACAAAGCCCCTGGCACACAGTCAATACTCAATAACAGTGATTAGCTTCAATCACCCTTACCAGCAAGGAAGAAAAAAAATGCAAAGACCTGCTCCTCAGAGGGCCAATGAGAACTGTGTACCTGTGCCCCAGATTGATTCTTGGTGGTTAGGAGGTTAGGGCCTAGAACAATCCACTTAAATGTGCATTGTTATTTAAGTAGGCTGTTGTGGCTTAGCTGGGGCCCTGATATTATTGCTATCATTCCAAACAGATCCCTCTAACACTTAGTACATTGGCAAAGTCACATTTATGGTCTGTACTTTTATTAATCTCAGAATAGCGTTACTGTTGGAAACATCTCAGAAAATCCAGTTAGAGGGGCTGGGAGTTTGGCCTAGTGGTAGAGTGCTTGCCTAGCATGCACGAAGACCTGGGTTCGATTCCTCAGTACCACATACATAGAAAAATGCTGGAAATGGTGCTGAGGCTCAAGTGGTAGAGCTCTAGCCATGAGAAAGTCCAAGGACAGTGCTCAGGCCCTGAGCTCAAGCCCAGGACTAGTTTAAAAAAAAAAAAAAAGTAGTTTAAAAAAAAAAGAAAATCCAGGGCCTGGAGTTTGGCCTAGTGGTTAAAGTGCTTGCCTAGCATGCATGAAGACCTGGGTTCGATTCCTCAGTACCACATACATAGAAAAAAGCCAGAAATGGTGCTGAGGCTCAAGTGATAGAGCTCTAGCCTTGAGAAAGTCCAAAGACAGTGCTCAGGCCCTGAGCTCAAGCCCAGGACTGGCAAAAAAAAAAAAAAAAAAAGAAAATCCAGTTAGAACTTCAGGGAGCTGATATGTAAGCACACAGGTAAAATCAATATCATTTTATAGATACCTCTTTTATAGCTCTGGACCCAGACGCTACTTCAAATCAATCTAGCTGATAATAGAAACCAGCTTGAATAGCAAGAAGACACTTTTCAAATACTAGCCCAACGATTCATTTCAATCCTCAATATAGGGTCTAGTCTTGCCATCAGGGAGAATATCAGTCAGATGATAATCTTACATGATCTCTAGGATTTTTGGGGTTCTTTAAAGTCCTTGTTCTATGTGCCTGCCAGTAAAATCTTGTGCCAGAGCTAAGTATCTTTCCAGCAACCATCATTTTGTTAAGAGTCACAGAACAGGATAGCCTTACACTGGCTGGGAGTAGCTGCTGACAACTGTTAACAGAGATGTGTTTACCACATGGCTGGCCCTTTATGCAGCACTTTACCTGGGGAGACTTCTATGTGAAGCTTGCATCTGCTAACAGATGTATATGTAGGAGGGGTCGTTTCCCTGCACGTCCTCCAACTTACACATTTACTACATATCAGACAGATATAGCTATTGATGGCTCACTATAAAAATAACAGATATTGGGGCTGGGAGTTTGGCCTAGTGGTAAAAGTGCTTGCCTAGCATGCACGGAAGACCCGGGTTCGATTCCTTCATACTACATACATAGAAAAAAGCCAGAAGTGGTGCTGAGACTCAAGTGGTAGAGCTCTAGCCTTGAGAAAGTCCAAGGACAGGGCTCAAGCCCAGGATTGGCAAAAAAAAAAAAAAAAAAAAAAAAAAAAGATATTATATAAGGTTATGCCTCTATTTCCAATAAATAGATTAGGACCCAAAGTATCTATCTGAAGATAGCTTATTAAAAAATACACATGGCTAGCGCCAGCAGTGGCCTAGTGGTAGAATGTTCACCTACCATGCACGAAGCACTATGTTCAATTCTCTGGAACCACACACACAGAAAAGGCCGGAAGTGACGCTGAGGCTCAAGTGGCAGAGCGCTAGCCTTGAGCGAAAAAGTGTCCAAGGACAGTGCCCAGGCCCTGAGTTCAAAGCCCGGAACTGGCAAAATAATAATTAAAAATAATTTCTAAAAATTAAAAATACACATAGCTGAAGCTTATCAGTAGCTTCCTTCTTTCTTCCCTTCTATGAATACCAGGTCCAAAAAAGACTCCAGGTTTAATTACCAGCACTGCTGTTATTTTTGTGCTCCCGAACTTTTGATAGCTTTCTAAATGACTCTTCTATTAGTGGTAGAGTGCTTGCCTACAAAGCCCTGGGTTCCATTTCTCAGTATTACATAACAGAAACAGCCAGAAGTGGAGCTGTGGCTCAAGTAGTAGCTTTGAGCAAAAGAAGCTCAGGAATAGTATCCAGGCCCTGAGTTCAATCAAGCCCTCCAGGACTGGCAAAAAAAGATCCTAGCTAGACATCTCCAACATAAACATATCCAAAGCCCACATTATAGGCTAGATGTAGCTTTGTGATAGAGCAATTGAAGAGGACTTGGATTCAATCTCCAGCACCACAAAATGATTCCTAAGGGGTAGATTTTTGGACTCCATTATTACTTATGTTCTCCTGGCTCTCCTCACCTTCACCCTGATTCTTTTCCCTTTTAGGTCCCTTGGCCCAATCAGGAAACATCCATTCCTGTACATTCCTCCCCTCTACATCATGTTTTATTTTTATTTTTTCATGCAAACAGCAAGGGGATTTATTCACCAAACATGCATGGGGCTCACGGAACACACAGGAACAGAGAGCCCCGATCATGTTTCATTTTTAAATATGAGTTTGCTACCTAGCCCAGATTGGCCTTGAACTCTCAATCCTCTAGGTCTCCCAAGTGCTAGGACTCAGGCCATGCTGGGTGCTGAGACACCTAGTACCCTTCTACAGTGTATTTTCTTTGTTACCCATTGCCCTGGCCTGGGCCCCTGCCCCATCCCCTCCCCTGCCCCCTCTCATGGTTACCCTTATTGTCACCAGCAGCAACTGCAAATGCCATCCTCTTACCATGAACAAATAATGTTCCCTGACTCAGCTCTTACCTCTCCTGTCCATTCTAGAATTCTATTTATACAACACAATCTGATCACATCTGTCTCGTGTTTCCCAGGCACTAGTGGTTTTCTATCCTACAGAAGAAGGCCCTTATTCCCCTTACAAATACTCATTACCTCCTAGTCCTTTGCAAATATTTGTTTCCTAACAGGCAAGTCAGTCACTACCCTGTGCTTTCTCTACCTAGCTACCTGCAGTGTCTTAACCTATTTTCCTTTGCCTAGTAAATGCCTGCTCACTCACTTAGCATTCAGCCCAAGTAAAATCATAAGCAGAGATGGTAGCCCTTTCTCCAGACTTGCAAGCAAACAAAACATAAACCTTAATCTTTCTCTGGAATGTCATTTCATTACACTGTTCATAAGTTTGTCACCCCACTAGACTAGTCCATGAAGCCAAGAGTCCAGACATAGGGCCCACCCCTCACAGTGGTTTTTCCAGGACCAAGTGCACAACACATTATAGAGTCTTAAAGAAATGATGGGGCCAGGAGTTTGCTCTAGTGATAGAATGCTTGCCCGGTATGCACAAAGACCCGGGCTTGTGCTGTGGCTCATGTGGTAGAGCTCTACCCTTGAAGAAAGCCCATGAACAGTGCTCAGGCTGAGTTCAAGCCACAAGACTGGCAAAAATTTAAAAAGTTATCTGAGTGACCAATGAAAATAAATGCTTCCATGTAGGGCTTTTTTTTCTTAATTTCCTTTCTTTGCCCCTATATCTAGTACATTGAAAATATCTAATTCTGGACATTAGCCCATTCATTATTAATGGAGTTCAACCTCAACACACCGCAAAGTTAAAAAGTCAATAAACAAGCTGGGTGCAGTTGGATCATACCTGTAATCCTAGCTACTCAGGAGGCTGAAATCTGCAGATCTCGGTTCAATGCCAGCTCAGGCATACTCTTATCTCCAATTAACTGACAAATCTACAAGTAGCACTGTGGCTCAACCTGGTAGAATATTAGCTTGGAGCTAAAGAGCGCAGGGATAGTGCGCGGGCCCAAAGTTCAAGCTCCACCACTAACGAATAAATAAAGAAAATCAATTCACTGGGGCTGGAGGAAGGGAATGAGATACTACTGTGGGGTCACATCTCCTCCCAGTCATCCCACAGGAACCTCTGATTCTGTTACTGGGATGCTGTCTGGGACCCATCTGAAACCCAGAAAAAAAAAAAAACTAGATTCCTAATCTAGGAACCTTCACCCCCAAAATGCCTAGGGCAGTTTGAGTCACTGCTATAAGACTACTGAGAGATAAAATGTTAGATTTTGTTGAGGCCAAGTAAGAAAGGGATTCCCTCAAGCCTGTCTCTCCTCAATGGGATTCTAACCCCTCACTGCCCAAGGGTCTGTATCCTTCAATACCAGCTTTCTTTTATATTTGCTCATGCTCAGAGATGACAATTCTTGTTGAAACAAATGCATTCTTTCCCAGAGTCTGTGACCCAAACAAAAATCTGATCTATTCCCCTGCTGCCTTACAATTGAACTACAATAAAAACACTTATTTAGAAGATTACAATATCTATATCTATACATCTTTATATGTAAAGATATATATATATATATACACACACACACACACACACAGTCAGATGCTGATGGCTTATGCCTATAATCCTAGTTATTCAGGAGACTGAGAGCTGAGAGTCGTGGTTTGAAGCCAGCAGAACTCTTATCTCCAATATACTATAAGAAAAGGCCCGTGGCCAGGAGGGATCACTACTACACTGTTGGTGGGAGTGCAAACTCGTCCAACCACTATGGAAAACAGTGTGGCAGTGCCTCAAAAGGCTAAACATAGAACTCCCCTATGACCCAGCAATTCCACTACTTGGCATTTACCCAACCATCCAGAAACAAGGACATACTAAACCCACTAGCACAACAATATTCATTGCAGCACTATTCACCATAGCAAAGATATGGAACCAACCTAGATGTCCCTCAGTTGATGAGTGGATCAACAAGTTGTGGTATTTGTACACAATGGAATTCTATGCTGCTGTCAGAAAGAATGACATCGCCCCATTTGTTAGGAAATGGAAAGAAAAAATCATATTAAGTGAAGTAAGCCAGACTCAAAGGAACTTAGGCTCAATGGTTTCCCTCATTCGTCATAATCAGTAGAAACCTTGGGCTCTACTAGCAGAGATTTGCAATAGAGCAAAATCTTGATACATAAGGACATATAATGTGAAGCTAATTAAAAGGACCTCCAGGATAGTGAAACAAAAGCCATATAATGAGTGATTGTTGTCCTTAATGTACTATGTTGTCTCTCATCTCCTTTGCTGTCCCTTGTTATCTCATATTGGTATAGTATCTCACTTTGTTATCTAATATATTGAATTTATTTGTATTTGGATATTTGAAGTTTGATAGGGAAGGGGGGAAAACCAAGACGGGTGGGGGGTGTGGGGGGGGAGGGAAACGGGTACCAAGACATGTGAAAGGGTATCAATGTATGTGAATTAATGCACCTTCTATCTGGCAAATATCATGTAACCCTTTTACTAATTACAATAAAAAAAAAAAAAGAAAAGGCCCAAGGAAGTACTGCATAACAAGTGGTTAGAGCACCAGCCTTGAGCACAGAGAGGAGAGCCCAGGTCCTAAGTTGTCATGACCCAGGACCAGCTAAATGAATGGTAATAGTAAGTCTACACGGGTGCTTGTGGCTCACGCCTGTAATCCTAGCCATGCAGAAGGCTACTCAGGAGTATTACAACTTGAAACCAGGGTGAGAAGAATAGTCAGTAAGACCCATCTCCAAAATTCTACTCAGAAAAAAGATGGAAGAGGTGCTGCGGTTCAAGTGGTAGCACTTAAGCCCTGAGTTCAAGCTCCAGGATCAGCCCATCACCATCATCATCATCATATCTAATCATGGTGTGATGACAAATAGCTGTAATACTATACTTGGGAGGTTGAGGCATAAAGTCCAAGGCCAGTTTGAATTTTTTGTGACCCAGTCTCCAAAAAAAAGAAAGAAAGAAAGAAAGAAAGAAAGAAAGAAAGAAAGAAAGAAAGAAAGAAAGTATAGAGGGGGAGGGAAAAAGAGAAAAGGAAGAGGGACAAGGAAGGAAGGAGAGGGAAGAAAGTCTTAAAAAATAAAACCTAAAGCCAGGTGTGTGGAGTGGTGGCTCATGCCTATAATCCTAGCTACTCGGGAGGCTGAGTTCTGAGGATCAAGGTTCAAAGCTAGCCTGGGCACAAAAGAACCTGAGACTCTTCAGTTAACTTCTAGAAAATGGGAAGTGGGGCTTGGCTCCAGGGTCGGGTGGTAGCCTTGAGCTGAAGAGCTCAGGGATAGTGCCCAGGCTGAGTTCAAGCCCCATTACCCACAAAAATAAATAAATAAATAAAATCTAACTTATCTTCAGAAGTAATTTCACTGGGGAGTTTCCTATTCCAAGAGCTCAACACTAAGGACAGCATTTTTAACTTCGACGGAGGTGATCATTTGATTATATCTGTGCTAGCCAAACAATATCTGCTGAATAAATGAGATGTCTTTTCGACCCTGAGCACTGTCTGTCCTTCATTTCTCTTTGCCAGTCTCCCAGGTCACAGCTGGGGCCCCAATTAACTACAGGCCATATATCCCAAATCTGCCAATGTAATTCCTCTGTTCAGCTGTCAGCATGCCTTCGGCTTTTTTCTTATTTCATCTCCCAATTCAAATAAATCCAAAACTCTAGACTCACAACTGTAGCCAGGCTCCCTGCCTTTTCACAGTTAGAATTTGGAAGATGAACTTTTTAACACGAGTAAAATTTTACAAAAACTCAAAAAAAAAGATAACTGAGTGTCAAACACCAGTAATTCCATCACTTGGTCACTTGGATGGCAGAGGCAAGGAGTTCTAAGCCAGGTTGGGTTTTTTAAGGGTCTTGTATCAAAAAAGATTCAGTTACACAGACAGATACCTGTGACTCACACCTATAATCCTACCCAACTCAAGAGGCTCAGATCTGAGGATGGCAGTTCAGAGCTAGCAGAGCAGAAAGAAATATCTCCCAAGTCTATCTCTAACCAGTGTCGCCCATAAGGCAGCATGCCAGCCTTGAGAAAAAACGAAGCTAAGCAAAAGCTTTTGGCCCTGAATTCAAGAGACAGAGAAATAATTATAATAGGTGATAATGCACATTAAGAGAGTGACACAAAATTTTATAGACATTTGGAAGAGGCAAAAGTAGAAAATAACGGAAAGGAGGGCAAAGGACAAGAATTTAGTGCTTTCTGCCTGAGCAATCAACCACTATCAGTGGTTTCCAGAACTCAGACATATGTAGGGTTGGCTGCAATAGAAAAAAAAAATGCAGGCAGAAAAAAGAAAATAAAAAACCACAGGAAATAGTGTGGAAGTGGGTGTTATTGTGTGTATTTATTACAGATTTCCAATAGTAAAAATTATGATTTTATAGGCCCTTTGGAGAGACTAAGCTATTTCTTATAAATAGCCAGGTTTGAGAATCCCTAGCGATGGTCATTCATCCTTACCAGTTGAACCAAGAATAGAAGTCACAGTCCCTATCACAGAGTTGTTGTTCTTAATTGCAGCAATGACAGCCCCAACTGTATCTCAGTGTTCTCTCCCCACCCCCACCCCCATGTCTCCCGGTGTCTAGCCCTCTCTCCCATTTGCTATACCTGCAGGGCAGGGTCCAGGTCCTAACTCACCTTTATCTCTTTCCCAAAGTCCTGCTTATTGGTTGAATGATTATTGCCCAACAGAATCAAGGTTAAGTTTCAGCCTTATCCTAGACCTTTGTATTCTCAAGTTCAAAAGATTCCTGACCAGCAGGTTGTGTTGCTCCAGACTCTGTTTTCTGGCTCCTCACTCACCCTACTCCCAGAGTTCCTGGAGAAAGTTGGAGAAAGTAAACCAACGTAAGTCATTAAGAAGCGGATCTCAGCTGGGCACTGTGGCTCACACCTGTAATCCTAGCTACTCAGGAGCCTGACATATGAAGATCAAGGTTCCAAGCCAGCCGGGCACAAAAGGACCTGAGACTTATCTCCAATTAACCTCTATAGAAAATGAGAAATGGGGCTTGGCTCAAGGGTAGGGTGGTAGCCTTGAGCTGAAGAGCTCAGGGACAGCACCTAGGCAGAGATCAGACCCCATGACCCACAAAATAAAAGAGGAAGAAGTGGACCTGTCTCAGAATTAACTTTCCTTTTGGCTAGGGCAAAATTGAACTATATTTTACCACAGTCAGAAAGTGCCTGCCTGAGAGCTGACTGCAAAATGAAGACAGAATGAAGTGTGGTTGACCCAGCCACATAACAGAAATGCAAGTGTTCGGAAATGAATCTCACCACACAGTGGCATCTCCATAGATAAAGTATCCTTGCTCTGTTACAGAAAGCATGCTAGATCTAAACAGATAAAGGGCAATGTAGGGTCTAGGTTGGGAACTGGTTTTCTTCTAAAAGAATTCAGGCTTAGGAGAAAAAAAAAATTTAAAGGTTTGCCTTGTAGTTTGAGCTTTGCCCTCTCAAATTAGTGTTGCATATTAACCAAGTCCTTTTTGCCTACTTGAGCCTCAATGTTTACATCTCAAACAAAATACCTATATTGGTTTTAATACCCAAACCAGCACATATCCAGAATCTAAAATTATAAGTCATTCACTTGCAATTAGAGAAAAAAATAAGATTAACAGTAGAGGGCGGGAGTTTAGCCTAATGGTAGAGCACTTGCCTAGCATGCACGAAGACCGGGGTTCGAGTCCTTGGTACCACATATATAGAAAAAAGCCAGAAATGGTACTGTGGGTCAAGTGGTAGAGCGCTAGCCTTGAGAAAGCCCAAGGACAGTGCCCAGGGCCTGAGCTCAAGGCCCAAGACTGGAAAAAAAAAGATTAACAATAGAAGCCTAGCACTAGGTCTCTTGCCTATAATCCTAGCTTAATCAGGAAGCTGAGATCTAAAGATTGTGGTTCAAAGCCAGCCTGAACAGCAGAGTCCATGAAACTCATATGTCCAATAAACTACCTAAAAGAAAGCCAGACACACTAGCCTTGAGCAGAAGCAGCTCAGGAGCAGTGCCCACAGCCCAGGGTCTAAAACCCAGAGAATCCCCCACAGCGCACACAAAGATTAAATAGTGGAAAAAATATAGGATACAGATGCTTAGACAGTTACTAAACTCAAGCCACAAATTTGGCTGTATATTTCCTGGCAACCAAAGCAAAAAGAGAAATGAACAGTTACAAATTTCCAATTGTGCACAAAGAAAAAGCTTACTAGTTCTGAATTTTTTCCCATGAACTTCTTAAAGTGGATATTAAGTAAGGTTGTGGCTAAAGTATTCACTATAAACCTCTAGAGGAAGCACCAGAACAAATAATATATGCAACTTCAGACAGTGTCTGGTTGTGTCAGTCTCCCTACGTAGCCTATGCTGGCCTCAAACTCCCACCTCACAGTGCTGTGAAACCCCACATCCCCTGTTCTAATAGTCTTCCCATGAAAGCAAAAGACAGTTCATTTCAGTATAAAGAATTCTAGAGGTAGACCAGGCTAATCAAAGATAAAACAAAACATAGCCAGAGGAGCAGGTAGATAAACACAAACTTATAAAAACATAAAAGTATTTCTTCTTCCAAGTGAGTGTTTAGGAGTTGGACAGTAATCAGTTTGCAATTTGATTTGTTCTAAATGCCATCCTGGTTTTGATAGATTTAAGTTGTATTTCTAGCCTTCATTTATTTAGGTTAAGATTTGCTTCTTGGTGCTTGGTGGCTCATGCCTATAATTCCAGCTACTCAGGAGGCTCAGATCTGAGGATAAAGGTTTGAAGCCAGCCCAGGCAGGATAGGCCATAAGTATCTTATATCAAAAAAAAAAAAAAAACTGGAGGTGGAGCTTTTCCTCAAGTGGTAAAGTACAGTACCCAGGACTTAAGTTTAAGTCTCATGACCAACAACAACAAACAATTGCTACTTCCTACCCGTTGCACTTCCAAATCAATTTGTTGAGAAATAGAATCCAGCCAGTCATAGAAAAAAAAAAGAATCCAACTATTATTACTAATGATGTTTTAAATAGGTAGCACCAAGTACTTTTCTGTGCAGGTTCTCTGACTTCTCACCTAATCCTCCCATAAGTTCTATGTGAGAGGAACTATTATCAGTCCCATTTTACAAATAAGAAACAGGGTTTAGAGAATTTTAGTGTCCAAGGTCACAAAGCTAATTACCCAGTTCTTCCTGACCCAAAACTCAAGATCTTACTCCCACTATAGTGTCTTCTATTATTAATGAAATGTGATTACTCACAGACATGGCAATGTTGGTCAAGAAAAAAAAATCTTTATTTAATCTCATTGGAGGAGATTCGAAATAACAGCTTTGGGAACACCTTTTCCTACTAGTGGAATAATGGGATGAAAAGGTGCTTATAAGCCGGGCGTGGAGGCACCTGTAATCCTAGCTTCTCAGGAGGCTGAGATCTGAGGATCAGAGGTACAATGCTAGCCAAGGCACTACAAAACCATGAGACTCTTATATCTAATCACTAGAAAACGGGAAGTGGGGCTGTGGCTCAAGGGCAGGGTGGTAGCCTTGAGCAGAAGAGCTCAGAGACAGCACCCAGGCCCAGAGTCCCACAACCAAAAAAACAAAAACAAAGAGAGGCCAGCTTGGGGTCTGGGAGTGTGGCCTGATGGTAGAGTGTTGCCTAGAATGCAGAAAGCCTTGGCTTCAATTGGCCCGGGGTAGGGAGGAAGCCTTGAGCTGAAGAGGTCAGGAACAGCTCCCAGGACCCACAAAATTTAAAGAGTGCTTATTACATTGGGAAGGGGTGGCAAATGGGGACAAGAACAGGAGAAGGGGTATCAATGTGAAGTAGTGCACCTTCTATCTGGTGAATATAACTGTAACCCCTCTATACAATAAAAAAAATTACAATTGATTAGATAAACAATAAAGTATTTATTACAAAACAAAATAGTTCTGAGATTATCTTATCCTAGGAAAAGAGAAATAAAACCTATTTTGCTCCTTCTCTCTTAAATATTACTCCTTGTCATCTAGAGACTCTAAATGTTGGCTCTTTTGTTCATTCATTCAACCAACAGACATTTATTCTAGAATCCCCTCAGTGCCAACTAATGATCGCTGCAGCAGTCAGAAGAGAATGGAAGGTCTCGATATTCCATTCCAGTATGTAAACAAGTAAATAGGATATTTCCAGATAGTATTAAAGTGCTTTGAAAAAATAAAGTTAAGGGGATCAGGAGAGGCTGAGGGGAGAGAGCAAGAAGCTGTTTGAGCTAAATGGTCAGCTAGGGGCTCTCTAAATTTGAGAAGTCAATCTTCCAACAATCTGGAGAAAGGGCATCCTGGAAAGTAAGCCTAACAGCAGAAAAGTCTTGTAACCAAAAACATGCATGTTCCAGAAACCTCAGAAAGGCTAGTTTCAGTTACTGTAGAAATGAAGCAGCAAAGACCAGGTACATGAGAAATGAGTGGAGTTAGGCAGGCATGCAATGACTACAAAGAACAGCTGGATTGTATCTGAAGTGCCAGTGAAGCCACTGGAAGCTGAAAACAGGGGAGTGAGTTGCATTTTCTGACTTACTTTGAAGCTCTCCACTGCTCTATATCCAGGGAAAGTGCAATCCTTTAAGAGATGCAAGCAGCGATCTCCTTTTGTTAATACTGTCACTGAAAGCTTGTCAACTCTAACAAAATATCTTTAGTCTGCAGGCTCTGGCTGGCTTTCCATCACTAAAGACTCAAGTTCAAAATGATGTCCTTTCCTTTCCCAGACCTTTTTGTACTTTTCAGAGCACCCAATCGTTTGCTTGACAGATTCCTAGGGGAATGCTGATGTAACAGATCCTATCCTCCATTAGCATCTCAACTGAACCTTTTACCTCTGCTTTCCCTATCCTAAGGGATCCTATTCCTTGCAGTGCTACTTTGCTTTCTTTTTTCCATTTTGCTGAAGACTATAAACATTCTCAATGTGAGCCTCTTGGCCAAAGGGAAGATTATTCAACTTAGTTTGTACAAGTCCATGGTTCATCTTCCTATACGAAGACACATCTTTGCAAAGAACCATAGCAGAACTTTGCATTTGGATAATTTATAGTGCCTTTTCAAAGCTACATTGGGGCTTTGGTTATTCAAAAGAAATTTATTCTACCATCATGTTGGGATGCAATAATGGCTACACAGGTGTATATCTGTGCTGGGAGGTAACAGGTGACTGCCTCAGAAACTGGATGACTAACAAGATCCACCTGCAAACAGGAGCTGGGCCCTCACAACCAGAAAGAAACAATGCTGAATGGGCAAAGAGGTGTGGGAACGTGCATCTCTTATTACATCTGATGACAGGCATGTTGTCCCCCCCCCCATTTCCCCTACTCCTCAAATAAAGTCACTAGTCTGTCTTTTCCCTCAGGCTACAGTCTGGAATACCATCCAGATATTAAACAGAATCATTCCTTTCTTCTGCTGGCCAATTGTTAATCCCCCAGGCACAATGACTTAGTTGCTGCCTCAAAACCACGAACATTATGACAATGCTAACACATCTGACAACAGTTCAACACCTCATCAGCACTACTCACAACCCCAACCCCCACACACCCAGAAACATCCGATGGTACGAAACTGCAAACAGCAGCCCTCAAATGAGATGGAGTGAAGCAGACCAGGGAAGGCCACGGGGGTCTAACTGCTTCCTGCTAGTGGAGAACACACCACACAGTGCTATTTAACTTTTCAAAACTGAAGGTAGCAATCTCCCTTTGCGTGGAGGGCAGGTCAGATACCCAATTTATTACCCACCATATTCAAGTGAATGCTTTTCATTGTTCATAGACCACTTATTAAAAATGTAGATTCCTATGCCCCACTGTAAATAAACACCTCTGAATTTTTAAACACTACCCTGGTCATGTTTGTGACCATTCAAGTTTCAGGACCTCCGCCCTAAAGCAATGTTTCTCCAACTATGGGTCATGACCTATTTGGTTAGGAAATCAAATTAATGAGTCATGGTATTTTTTTAATGAGGGAGGGGGGAAAAAAACGGAATTAAGTACACCGCAGGTAGTAAGGGTAATAATTGTTTCCTGGAACTTTACTTTAGTTGTAGACCTGTATTCAGGTACTGTAAAATGTATGTGTTTGTTAAAGTGCCTCCCACTTCTATGTTTGAAAAGCTATGTTCCTGGAAACAATATTCTCATGCAAGTTGTTTATTTTCCACCCTAACTTGATTCTAAGCTTGATTGGAGTTCAAGCACACAGATACCAAGAGATGATGTCATTGAATCACAGACTGATAAGGCAAAGCCCAATTGAGGAAGAGGATGGGTCCAAGTCCCCATTACATTTCTGCTCCTACCAAGGAGCTGTGGAGGAAGCATATACCAAAGGCAGTTTACACAGCTCTCCAGATGTTGGGCCTGGTTTTTTTTGGGGGGAGGGGGATGGGGATGGGAGAGGATGTTTGCAGGCACAGCTCAGAAGAATGAAATGGTCCTCAGAGACAAGCCTCAGCATCAAGTGCTAGAGAAGCGACGGACTGATGGACCCAACTCAGCTTACACCCATCTCCAAAGTCCAATGGCAAAGACTAGGGAAAAAGGAAAGGCAGAGAAAGGTCAATCCAATCTCACGGATATCACTGGACATCAAGCTAGTGAGATCTACTTCTCACCCCGTTCCCTGTGAGTGGGTACAGGGAAGTGGGCCCTACCCTTCTTGCCCAATGCTCTGGAGAGGCAGCCTCATCTCACTGGATTAGAAAGAACAAAGAGGAAAGAAAGTAAGGGCGAGGAAAGAGCAGTCCGTTGTCTCGCCAGACTCGCCGCGAGGAAGACTTTCTCAAAGACTCCCACATTGCAAGGGATGGCAAAAAAATCAACACGGAAACCAAGACGCCAAGCCAGGCAGCTTCAGGCGCAGACCCCGGCGGGCGCCCTGTGCAGCGGGCACGGTGAGAGGCCGGGGCGCCGGGAGAGCTGGACGCGTCCCCGGAGAAGACGACCACAGAACAGGTGTCCCCTTCCCTCCTCCGCCCTCCCTTCCCACCCCCCAGCCCCAACGCCCACCACTCTGGGAAAACACCCCTTGGCCTGTCAGCAAGCGAGCGGGGTGGACTTCCAGCGGCGGGGGACGCGGCCCGGGTCCTGGGCGGCTCGGGGCCCCTGCGGCGGCCCCCGCTCTCGCCGCGCAGCCGAGCCGGCGCCCACCGGCCCTGGCAAGGACGCTGGGGAGGCGCGGGGCGGCGCGAGGCAGGACCTCGCTGCGGTTACCCCGGCCGGGGGCTGGCGAAGCGCTCCGGAGAGTTCAGAGGGCGGCCGGTGCCCACCCCGTGCCCCCAACCCCTAAGACAGGGCCCCCAGGGCGGCCTCCCGGGACCCGGGCGTCTCCGGGGGCCCGCAGAGCCACCCACGCCACCCCGACCCCACCGAGCGCCAGCCGCGCAGGCGACGGTAAGGAGCCAGCCGGGGGCGAACCTGCCCGCCCCCAGCCCCGCCAGGGGTCCGGCGCGGGCCCCCAGCCGCGAGCCCGCCGCCCCGGCCGCCCGGGCGGGCTCCGCCGCCGCCGCCGGGCCCCGCCAGTGTTTGTAAACAAACCGGTCACGTGGGCCCGGCGGCCCGCTCCCGCCCCCGGCGCCCCGGAACCCGCGGAGACCCCAGACCAGGACCCGGGGCCACCTTTGTGCGGGACGGGAGAGCTGCGCTGTCCGCCGAAGCCCGAGCGGAGGGAGCGCAGGGTGGGCGTCCAGGCTGGGGCAGCAGAGCCCGCGCTGACAGCGCGCCCCGAGCCCCCGCGCTGCAGTCTCCGGGCGCCGACACGCCGCTGTCCCGGCTCCGGGCCCCGGGTTCCGGGCTCCGGGTCCGCGCGCCACGCTGCGCGCCGCGGTCTCACTCACCAGGCAGCAGCCCGGCCCGTCCGGCCAGCGCCGGGCTCGGCAACGCGGGGGTGCGCAGCTGCGAAGGACGCTCCGGCCGGGTCTGCGGCTCCCGGCGCTCTCTTAAAGCCACAGTCTCCGCCACTGCCTTCGCGGCCGCCACTCCGCATCCCTCCCGGGCCGGGCCGGGGGCTGCCAGCCCTGTGATGGACGCGCCCCCGCGCCTATCCCCTCAGCTCAGCACCTAGCAACACGCCGCGGGTTGGCCCGGCTCGGCCGCAGCCCATCCGCGTGGAGCCAATCAGCAGAGGACGGAACTCCGCCCCCGGCTTCCCCTCCATCCCGCCCCCCCCACCCCGCGGCCGCGGCGGGACTCGGGTGCTGGGAGTGCGCCGGGGCTGCGCGGGGCTGGGGCTGGAAGGCCGGGGCAGCCGGAGGGCGCTGGGGCGGAGGCCGTGAGGATTTAGGGCTGGTCCCCAGGTCCAGGCGGGGGAGGAGCAGGGAATGTTTACAGTGTTTCCTAGGGAAGGGGTCGAGGCGTGGATCGGAATTCCTGCCCTGCAACCCCAGAGCCCAAGTGACCAGAACTGTGACCTCAGGACCCGAAGCTGTAGAACTTCATAAAGTAGGACCAGTCCCATCTGCCCTAAGGGAAACAACATATTTTCCCCCGCTCCTCCCAGCGCTGCTGATAATTTTGGTGACATTAGGGAAGAGGTTTTTGGGGGGCACTGGAAAAGATGAGTTTGGGGTACCCAAACCCTGGAGAGAAAGTGGGATGGACAGAGTGATCCAATGGGAGGAACCTACGTTCTGGGTTCCAGCGGGGTGGTACTTTTTCAAGGAAGAGAAGGTTAAATAAATACATAAACTCCTGGCAATCGGGAAATACGGGGAAATTGCAGGTGGGTGGAGTGGGGCAGAGTCTCCCAGCAGGAAAAGAGGTCAATTTGATTAAAAAAGAGTACTTGACCCAGCAAGCGAAGAGAGCAGGTCCAGCCTTTCCGCTACACCCCTGGAGTTCTGCAGTCCATCTAGGGAAACTATGTTTCCACTGACATTTTAGGAAGAAAATAAAAAGAGAGAAAGGAAAGCTCATCTTTTATTGAACAGTTATCGGAATGTTTCAAGCCCAGCTGACTCCAACCTGCTTCCATAATTTGAACATAAACGCAGAATGTTTCTGGGGTAGATCCCCAGATGCCTCAAAATTTCACCCTTAAATCCACTCACCTGTGTGACCAACTTGTGTTCTGTTTATGTACATTGCTTAATTAGGTATGAGTAAGATCCCAAATGCTGGTTTAAAAAAAAGTAAAGTCATTAAGCTTATCTCGTGCGTGTCATCAGCTTTTGATTTGCAGTTTCAAGGTAAGTAAAGTCATTGTACTGGCTTACAACCTTCAGTTTGCAAAGTTTAAATCCATTAACAAACGCTTTCAGGTAAAAGAGAATCATACAGAAGAAAGGCTTAGCATTTAATCCCTAATCTAAGATGTGATAAAAAAAATTCTTTAGATAATCAAGAATTTAATTTCTAACAATTCATCTGCCTCTTGGGCAGTTTCTTTGTTTCCATTGCCTAAAGAAAAATTTAGCTCTATAGTGCAAGACTAGTATGCTCTGGGTTTGAGGTGCAGTGTGTGTGTGTGTGTGTGTGTGTGTGTGTGCACACGCGCACGCACGCGGGCACACTGCAAAAATAAAATAAGGAAGACTGAAAAAGTTGATTTGTTGAGTACCTTGCAGCTCTGAGGTTCTAAAGGTGTCAGAAAGTCCAACTTGTTACACCATTTCTGCAATGTTGTGTTAGTGAATATTAGTGTTGCCAGATTCCAATTTTCAGTAAATTATGACTTGGTTTAACACTCCAGGATATTATTATGTTATGTAACAAGATTGGTGAGTACTGTTACTTTTTAAATAAGAGGTAGTGGTTAGCTGAAAGACTTGATTGAGTCAGTGGTTAGCAGGAAGCTCCGAGGACCCCTAGAGGCAAGCTGTGTGATTGCAGGAAACTGGAAAAGGCAACAGGACCACAAGGCTTGAAGACAATAGAATCAGCCAGCCAGAAAGTAAAAAATAATATTTTTGAAGCCAGGTCATGTTTTCTCCCAGTAAAAAGAAGCAAGCATTGTAAGTTGGCAAGGAAAAAGGGAGACGCGAAACAAAGAGATGGGTAAAAGAAAGTACTAGAAGCTATTTCTCTTTCTTGTTGAATCTAAACCTTTATTTGCCCCTAGTACCCAATATGTACAGTACTTAACTTGGACATGTTATGAGAATTAAAAAAGAAAAGACTAAGGGCAATGGAGAGTGTGAGAATAAATATTTATTCTGGGGGTAGGGAGATGAAACAGTGAAGGGAGACATCAACAAACCTATTCAGAGTCAAATAGAGTTGGCCTTTAAAAAAAAAAAAAAGCCAGGTGTGGTGGCTCATGCCTATTATCCTAGCTACTTAGAAGGCTGAGACCTGGGGGGGCCGGGAGTTTGGCCTAGAGGTAGAGTGCTTGCCTAGCATGTACGAAGACCCGGGTTCAATTCCTCGGTACCCCACATACATAGCAAAAAGCCGTAAGTGTGCTGAGGCTCAAGTGGTAGAGTTCTAGCCTTGAGAAAGCCCAAGGACAGTGCTCAAGCCCTGAGCCCAAGCCCAGGACTGGCAAAAAAAAAAAAAAAAGAAGGCTGAGACCTGAAGATCAAGGTTCAAAGCCAGCCTGGGCACTAAAAAATGAGAGATTCTTATCTCCAACTAACCACTAGAAAATGGGAAGTAGGACTGTGGCTCAAGGGGTAGGGCAGTAGCCTTGAGCTGAAGAACTCAAGGACAATGCCCAGCCCAGAGTTCAAGCCTCATGACTCACAAAAAAAGACAGACAGATAGACAGAAAGAAAGAAAGGGGGAAAAAAAATAAAAAACACTGCTGTAATCCTAGCTGCTCAGGAGGCTGAGAACTGAGGACTGAAGACTCTTTTTTTTTTTTTTTTTTTTTTTTTTGCCAGTTCTGGGCTTGAGCTCAGGGCCTGAGCACTGTCCTTGGACTTTCTCAAGACTAGAGCTCTACCACTTGAGCCTCAGCACCGCTCCGGCTTTTTTCTATGTATGTGGTACCGAGGAATGGAACCTAGGCCTTTGTGCATGCTAGGCAAGCACTCTACCACTAGGCCAAACTCCTGGCCTTCACAAGAATCTTATCTCCAATAAACTTCCAAAGTAGCCATAAGTGGTAAGTGCTAGCCTTGAGCAAGAGAAGCTCAGGGACCCACTGGGAATGTGGCTTCGTGGTAGAGTGCTTGCTTAGAATGCACGAAACCCAGGGTTTGATCCTCAGTACCACATAAAACAAAACAAAAACAAAAGCCACAAGTGACATTATGGCTCAAGTGGTAGGTACTAGCCTTGAACACAGAGGGGCTCAGAGACAATGTCCAGATCCTGAGTTCAAGCCCCAGGAAAAGAAAAAAAAAAAGTTTGTGAGAAGCCAAATACAGGTGTCTCATGCAATTCTAGCTACTTAGGAAGCTGAGATCTGAGGATCTTGATTCAAAGCCAGCCTGGATAGAAAAGCTCCTCTGAGAGTGAGACTCTTATCTCCAATTAATCACTTAAAAACCAGAAGTAGCCCCTGAAGGGTTGAGTTCTGAAGGGTTGAGTCCCCAGGGTCAAGCAAAGCACTGAGTGCTTGTCCTGAGGAAGGTCATTGGGAAGGGACCTCCCCCACCCCCAAGAGAGACTAGCCAGGGACCTACCCCCAGGAGACAATAGCCCTTTACCCCAGGTAGAGCATTCCTCTCCCAGCCTGGCCAAGCATACCGTCATTGGCCTCCAAGAGACCAAAGCCCATTTTTTTATTTTCTGCTTCCTGGTTAAGCCCTATATAAGCCCGCCCCAAAATCTAGTCCCTTACACAACCTTCAAGCCCACAGGAAGGTCTGTGCTCCTCATTGGCAATAAACAGTCCAGCCAGTTGACAACTGAGTCAGGCCTATTCCTTTTCTGTTCTCCATTTTCCTAACAGTGTTGTGGCTCAAAATGTTAGAGCACTAGCCTTGAGCAAAAGGACCTCAGGGACAGCTCCCAGGCCTTGAGTTTAAGGCCTACAATGAGCCCCCCCCCCAAAAAAAAAGAAAGTTTGAGAGATTCCTGTCCTCACCAACAAATTAGCAGTCTGGCTTTATCAATGGAGCATGCCTTGTGTTCACTATATGAATCCAAATTTATTCATTTCCAGAACTTTTAAAGCCATTCTTCTCCAGTATCTACTCCCACTAATCCTGTGTTCCCAAAGTAGTCACATAGCTATCACTACCCTGAACAGGTCACTAGGCGGGGGTGGGGGGGTGTTCAGACCTGGGGCTGGAACTCAGGAGCTAGGTACTGTCCCTTAGCTAGCTTGCTTGCTTGCTTGCTTGCTTTCTTGCTTTCTTTCTTTCTTTTTTTCTTTCTTTTTTTCTTTTCTTTCTTTTTTCCCCAGTACTGGGGCTTGAAAGCAAGGCCTGGTCATTGGTCCTAAGCTTCTTTTGCTTAGGGCTAGCATTCTACTACTTGAGCCACAGTACCATTTCTAGCCTTTTCTGTTTATGTGGTACTGAGGAATCAAACCTGGGCATCATGCATGCCAAGCAAGCACTCCACCACTAAGACACATTCCCAACTCTCTTCATAATTCTGTTTAGGTACTATTTTTGAATTTGCAAAACAGAATTATAGGTGAACCTTCTCTAATAATTCTATATAGCCTTCCATAAACAATGATGGCATTGGTCTTAACTGATTCAATCAAAGAAGAATAAACATATCCTTATACTTGACTTGAAAATTATTTAGTAGAGCCAGATGTGGTGGTTTATACCAATCATGACAATACTTGGGAGGGAGTTTGGAAAGATGATCAAGTTTAAGAACAACTTCAAAGTCTTGTGACCTTGAACTGGTTCACTTTTATGTGCCCATCTAAACTTCCCATAGCACTTGAGATGATGAACTATGTCTTCCTTTTGCTTACCCCTACCCAATCCATTAGCAGAACCCATCAGCTTCATTATATAATATGCATTTACACTGAAAATGTCTGCTCACCACCCTGAGCAGAGCCACTGAGCTGTCATGCCTAGAGTTAGCAATCTCCTGAGGTTGTCTCCTTCCTTCAAACCCACTCTTGGAAGCCAGATGGTATATTTTCAGATTGAGCCCCTTCTGGGGGTCCACAGGCTCACTGACTGGGCCAGCCTCTCACCTTGGCTCACCGTGCTCCAGTCAGACCAGACTTTCTGCTTCTCAACTGCTAGTCTTATTACAGAGTGTTTGTGCAGACATCCCAGAATCCACTGGGAATAAGTACCTGCCCCAATCTCCCAGTAGGTACCACCTCTGCAGATGCTCCAGTCCCTGGTACATCTTCCAATGTGCTTTAAATCACCTCTCAATTACTTACAATGCCTAATACAATGAATATAGGTAATAGTTGTTAGACTATTTAGGGAATAGTGACAAGGAAAGATCTATACATGTTCAGTACAGACACATTTCTGTGTGTGTGTATGTGTGTGTGTGTGTATTTTTTCATCAGTTGTGGGCCTGGAACTCTGGGCCTGGGCACTGTCCCTGAGCTCTTCAGCTCAAGGCCACCACCACTTGAGCAACAGCACAAGTTCTGGTTTTCTGGTTAATTGGAGATGAGTCTCATGGACTTTTTAGTGCCTGGGCTGGCTTTGAACCTGGGTTCTCAGATCTCTGCCTCCTGAGTAGCTAGGATTACAGGTGTGAGCCACCATGCCAGGCTCTTCTTATATATTTTTAATCCCATCAATGCAAAACCTATAGTCCGGAAGGACTGACTGGCTGGATTTGCTCTTCCACCCATTTTGTCCCCAGAAAGCTGCCTCTTCTCATCACTTCTTAGGTCAAATGTGTCCTTCAGAGCATCTCCCGGACCTGTCAATCTTACTTACTCCTGTCCTCAGAGAATTCTCATATCTTCTCCCAACTGGCTTTATTTTTTCAGGTTTTCTTTTCTTTTATCAGGTTCTGGTAGTTTTTTTATATTATTATTATTATTAAAGTTAGAAACTTAGGGCTGGGAATGTGGCTTAGTGGTAGAGTGCTTGCCTAGCATGCGCAAAGCCCTGTGTTCGATTCCTCAGTACCACATAAACAGAAAAAGCCAGAAGTAGTGCTGTGGCTCTAGTGGTAGAGTGCTAGCCTTGAGCAAAAGCAGTTCAGGGAAGTGTCCAGACCTTCAGTTCAAGCCCCAGGACTGGCAAAAGAAAAAAAAAAAAAAAAACAAAAAACAAAAAACAGTCTCACGGGGAGTTTTCTGCCTGGGCTGGCAGAACTTCAATCCTCAAATCTCCGCATGCTGAGTAGCGAGGATTACAACATGGACCACTAGTGCCTGTCCTTTTCTTTAAGTTTTTTGGTGGTACTGAGGATTGAGGATTGAATGTAGGGTCTTGCACTCAGCTAGGCTTTCTGCTCAAAGCTGGCATTTTCCCATTTTAGCCACACATCCACTTCTCACCTTTTGGTGGTTAATTGGAGATAAGTCTCCTAGACTTTTCTGCCCAGCTGGCTTTGACTGTGATATTAGATGTCAGTCTCCTGAGTAGCTAGGATTATAGGCTTGAACCAGAGTCTCCGGAGCTGTGTTGGCAGTTTCTTTCACTTGGAATATTGTTCTCTTTTTTTATTCGGTCCCTCCTCCCCCTCTTTTCTTTCCCTACCCCATTTATCTCAAAGCCATTTGCCTGCTGACTCAGTCTAAAGACAAGATCAAATGTCTCTTCTTGAGGAGTTTCCCTTCCCCTCCCTAGAAAAATTAATGTTTCTCTTCTCAGTGCCCTGAATAGCACTTTATTCATAGCTCCATTACATCACCCAACTTCCACACTCCCAATTAGGCGTTATCAGTTCTCTCAGCCAGGATCTGCTAGTCTGGAACCTTATCAGATCATCCTTGTGTTTTCACAATCTGGCATACCATAGACCCTCCCTCCAGATTTCTAGCTACCCCCCCACCGGTGGGAATACTAGCTAGATTGGATAGCTAGATCCTTCTCTCAGACTCTACTGATCAATAGATAGCAGCTTTGCTTTCAAGTAAGATCACCTTAAACCTGAGCACACTGCATCAAAAAAAAGAAAAGAAAAGAAATCACAGTACAATGGAAACTTCCTACAGACTAAAGGCTACAGGCTCTCCCATACCACCTGGAAACATTTCCAGTTCCTCCTAGGGGGGAGGAAGAATGGGTCTTCCCAGGCTTGGTATGCCCCTTATCCACTGCCCAACTACCAGTAAGGTCTGGTGACATTACATCACAGAGTACAGCCTGGTGCTGTCTTCTCACAGACAGATCATGTGACAGCTTTGTTTCTTTAGGTACAATAAATGCTTTCTCTGATCCCTGTACAAGTTACTGTTTTTCAGTCATGGAAGTATTTGGCTCTGTGCTTTGTAGGCTGTAGCTGGGGAAGGGTCTTCAGGGCCTTCCTGAACCTTAGCCTGTCTCAACCAAATAGCTGTTCCCATTGATCTAGAATATTTCGGGGGTTCAGGGAAGTTTATAATCTAGTTATATATAGTTCTCAAAGCAAGCTGAAGCATTGATATTTTTCCTCCATTTTTAAAAGGAGCTAGGAAAAAATGAAAAGGAATGCTATGATTTTGAACATTGATCTATCAGGCCTCAAAAATCCTATTGATTCTGTTTTCTCAGAGAAAAGATGTTCTGCTACTGTTAGCATCAAATGAGAGGGTATCTAGATGTGTGTCTCAGTAGGGGAATACTTGCTTACTACCATGCCCAAGATACTGGGTTCCTACTTTATTATATCATCATCATCATCATCATCATCATCATCATCATCATCATCATCAGTGGTAGAGCTTAAACTCAGGGCCTAGGCAGTCTCTGAGTTATTTTGCTCAAGACTGGTCTATCACTTTGAGTCACAACACCACTTTCTTTTTAGTAGTTCATTAAAGATGAGAGTCTCAAGGACTCTCCTGCCTGGGTTGGCCTCAATCCATGATCCTCAGATCTCAGCTTCTTGAGTAGCTAGGATTACAGTTGTATGCCACTTGCATCAGACCTGGGTTCCAACTTTAGCACTGAAGGAAAAAACAAAACAAAACAAAAAACCAGTGACAATAAGCTAACTAGGCACAACTGCATTCTAAGCTACTGGGGATCTGAGATCTGAGGATCACAGTTTGAAAGTTTGAAGCCAGCCCCAGCAGAACTCTTATCTCAGAGAGAGAGAGAGAGAGGAACAAAGAGAGCTATGGAGCAAATAGAGTGCTGGCTTTGAAGGGAAAAAAAAATAAAGAAGCTCAATGCTTTTGCCCAGGACAGCAAGATCTTTTAGACTGATTGACCTTGACTCAGTAGAACAAGGTGATTGTGGAGAGATGTTTGTGATGAGTCAATAGTCAAAAATGTGTTGGGCTACCTTTAGATATTTTTAATAGTCCTGGGCTATCAACCTGTTTATCTGACCTCCCATTCTCTAGAATTTTAAATAAAAGCTTGAAAAGTATCACTAATCTTGACACACCCTGCCTCTCTCTAAAACTTAGATGTGATACTCAGTATGTAAATCCTATAGATTCATTTCCCCACCTTTCAGAGAAGCAGCCACCTGTGCATTTTGTAAACTCACTGCCTTGTGACCCTCTGTAATCTTTACCCTGTGGAGCATGGGATTCTGGGTCACTTGAATCTATTTTCCCTAGGCTCAGCTACTCATATCCAACTTAGAATTATTTCCTGTTTCCTTAAAGCAGAATTGATATCTCCATGTCAGCAATTTTGTTGGAGAAGGTGTAAAAAAATACATCTCTCATATTTTGTTAGCAGAAAGGTCCAATTGGTATCATTTCTATGGAGACAATATGGTTATCTCCTTGAAATTTATCCTTAAGATAGATTTACCCAGCATAACAATCCAAAAAGAGCATGTAGTCCTAGCTGCACAGTAGCAGAAGCAGAAGGATTACTTGAGTCCTAGAGCATGGAGCCACGCAGGCAACTCTGCAAAAACTCTACATCTATTCTTTTGATAGTATTACAATTTGAACTCGTCTTTTTGCTTTCTACTCAGGCATTCATCTAGCTCAGCCCTCTACCCCTGAAAAACAGTATCTCAAAAAAAAAAAAATTAATCATTAGGACAGGGAGTTTAGCCTAGTGGTGGAGTGCTTGCCTAGCATGCATGAGGACCAGGGTTCAATTCCTCCGTACCACATACATAGAAAAAGCTGGAAGTCGGGCTGGGAGTTTGGCCTGGTGGTAGAGTGCTTGTCTAACATGCACGAAGACCCGGGTTCGATTCCTCGGTACCACATGCATAGCAAAAAGCCGGAAGTGGTGCTGAGGCTCAAATGGTAGAGTGCTAGCCTTGAGAAAGTCCAAGGACAGTGCTCAGGCCCTGAGTCCAAGCCCAGTGCTGGCAAAAAAAAAAAAAAAAAAAAAAAAAAGAAAAAGAAAAAGCTGGAAGTCGTGCTGTGGCTCAATCGGTATAGCTCTAGCTTGGAGAAAGCCCAAGGACAGTGCTCAGGCCCTGAGTTCGTGCCCCAGGACTGGCAAGAAAGAAGAAAGAAAGAAAGAGAGAGAGAGAGAGAGAGAGAGAGAGAGAGAGAGAGAGAGAGAGAGAGAGAAAGAAAGAAAGAAAAGCAAGCAAGCGGGGAGCAGTACACTAAAGACTGAGAGACTCTTATCTCTAGAAAACCAGAAGTAGTGCTGTGGCTCAAAGGGTAGGCTGGTAGCCTTGAGCTAAAGTGCTCAGGGACAGCACTCAGGCCTAGGTGTTCAAGCCCCATGACCACCAACCCCCCAACATAAAAAAACGGAAAAGCTATCGGAGAGCAGGAAGCCCAGAGTTTAAGCTCCTGTTCCTGCTCAATGAAGAAAGAAAATCCAGTACAGGAAAAACAAAAACAACAACAACAAAAATCAGTAACATAATAGATAAATTAAATTAATTAATAAAGCAGGCAGCTCTATACATAGATGGAGTGAAGATCTTTGGTTCCCTAATGAACTCAAGCATCTAGAGGTGTCTGAGCACATAGCAACTTTTAGTTTATTTCTGGTTGTGATAATAAGCCACCCAAAATATCACTGGTTTACATGTGCTCCCCCCAAAACTATTTTCTCTCTCAGGGCTATTTGGGACAGCTATGGCTCTGCCACAGGATGAAAGTTATAGGTTGAGACAGGAATTTGGCCTAGTGGTAGAGTGCTTGCCTCGCATGCACAAAGTCCTGGGTTCAATTCCTCAGTACCACATACACAGAAAATGCTAGAAGTGGGACTGGGAGTTTGGCTTAGTGGTAGAACTCTAGCCTTGAGAAAGTCCAAGGACAGTGCTCAGGCCCAGAGAGAGGGATTCTTTCTTTCTTTTGTCAGCCCTGGGGCTTGAACTCTGGCTACCGCCCTGCCCCTGGAGCCATAGCCCCACTTCTCATCATTTGGTGATTAATTGGAGATAAGAGTTATGTTCTTTAGTGCCCAGGCTAGCTTTGAACTGCAATCCTCAGATCTCAGCTTCCAGATTAGCTAGCATTATAGGCATGAGCCACCTCTCCCAGGTTTCTCTCTCGCTCACTTTTTTTTTCTTGGGGGTCACAGGGCTTATTGCCAAGAAACTACTCAGAAAAAGCCAGAAGTGGCACTGTGGCTTCAGTGGTAGAGCACTAGCCTTGAGCAAAAGAGAAGCTCAGAGATAGAGCCCAGGCCCAGAGTTCAAGCCCCAGGATGGATGGAAAAAAAAAAAGTGAATACTAATCTCTTCCCTCACTGAGTTATGTTGAAAGACTCCATGAGAAAATGTCTGGCAACCTGTGAAGCATGGCTTTGTCTTCTATATACATGTTTACTTTTCTAGCTTTGTGCAAACATGTCTGTGAGCTAATGGCTAAATGGAATGTGGGGAGATGTTTGAGGGATGCTTCAAAGGAGAAAGCTTAGGAAAGAATTAACCCCTGCTCCCTCCACTACCCCTGGCCCTGGACCCCAAGCTCTGGGCTTGAGGGGTTGTCCCTGAGCTTTTTTTTTTTTTTTTTTTTTGCTTAAGGCTTGAGCCACAGAGCCACTTCCAGTTTTGGGTTTTTTTTTTTTTTTTTTTTTTTTTTTTTTCTGTGATTAGAAATAAGATTCTCATGGGCCAGGTGCTGGTAGCTCATGCCTGTAATTCTAGCTACTCAGGAGACTGAGATCTGAGTTTTGTGATTCAAAACCAGCTTGGGAAAGAAAGTTCCTGTGAGACTCTTATTTAAAATTAACCACTCAAAAACCGAAGCAGTGCTGTGGCTCAAAGTGGTAGAGTGCTAGTTTTGAGCAAAAGAACAGGCCCTGAGCTCAAACCCTACGACCCAGTCTCATGGATTTTCTTGCCCAGGCTGATTTCAAACTGTGATCTGTCTCCTGAGTATCCAGGATTACAGATATAAGGACCTAGAAGATAATTTTTTTTTTGCCAGTCCTGGGGCCTAAATTCAGGGCCTGGGCTCTGTCCCCTGGTCTCTCTGTGCTCAAAGTCCTGGGGCTTGAACTCAGGACCTCAGGCTGTTGCTTAATTCTACCACTTGAGCTATACTTCCGCTTCTGAGGAGGGTGGAGGAATTGGTTAATTTGAGTCTCACGCTCTCCTGCCTGGGCTGGCTTGAAAGGGCAATCCTCAGACCTCATCCTTGAACAGCTAGTATTACAGGCCTAAGCTTCCAGCACTTGACAAGAATATCCTTTTTATTTTTTAGTCCTGGGATTTGAACTCAGGGCTTTGCACTTGCTAGGTTGTTGCTATATCACTTGAACCATATTTAGCTCTTAGTTTTTTCCTTAATGTCATTTTTCCATTCCCACTGGAATCCTACCCACTTAGGTACCATGTGTGCTTAGACTTCTCTTGGCTATAACAGTTTTTGATGGCCTTGCTAGATTTGAGGAGTCCTGGTCAAATACATTGCAGACCAACCTGCTATTAGAATTTATTTTCAGGAGGAATTAAACTAAGCCAATGTGTGCAGAGAAGGAACATACGCAGAAGTAGGACGCAGTAGGAACATGCTGTCTAATTGACTTAGCACCATTGATGTGGACTTCGTTCATTCCATGGTATAGTCTTGGCCAGCTTTTCTGTTGTGGATATGCTCACCACCACACCACACCCCTTTCCATACAGTTCTTTGGAAGGCACTGTGCATAGCTCATTTTTCTTTTCTTTTCTTTTTTCTAGTCCTGGGGGATTGAACTCAGAGCCATGGCTCTGTCCTTAAGCTTTCCCAAGGCTAGCTCTCTTCCAGTTGAGTCACAATACCACTTCTGTGTATGTGGTATCAAGGAATCAAACCCAGGGCTTTGTGCATGCTAGGTACGCATTCTACCACTAGTCCACATTCCCAGCTCTTCTTTCTTCCTTCCATCCCCCTTCCTCTCTCCCTCTCTTTTCCCCTCCTTCCTCCCTCTCCCCTCTCTTTTTCTTTCCAATCGTGGGGCTTAAACTCAGGACCTGGGTACCTCTTTGTGCTCAAGGCAAGTGCCGTACCACCTGAACCACAGTGCCAGTTCTGGCTTTGAGTAGTTTATTAGAGAGAAGTTCTCAAGGCCTTTTCTGCCTTGGCTGGCTTTGAACTAGGAGACTCAGACTTTAGCCTACTGAGTAGCTAGTATAGTACAGGCATGAGCCACTGGCTGCTGGCTGTACAGCCCATTCTGCAGAAATGTTTCCCTCCATAGAAGAGAGTCGCTACATAATTTATTTGGAATTCTCATCCAAAGTCTGATTGAATGCTTTCACTCAGCCCTCGTTTTCCACCCACCAAATCACGACAATAAAGCGTTTAGAAATTCTTTTAACTGTAGTGTTCAGATTTGAACTATCATTGGATCTAGGGAGACCTCTTGTGGTTAAATCAGATTATAACTGGCCAGCCACAGGCTCTTAATTTAAGTGACTAACACTACTAATTAGTAGTGTGGTTCTCAGTCAAGGGCATTTTACATCCCACCACCTCCACCCACCCAACCTCAGGAGATATGGCAATATCAGTATTCTTGGCTGTCTTTTGGTGTAGAGGGCCGAACAGTCCTGAGATTGTTTTGTTTTGTTTTGACACTAAAACTAAACTCAATATCTGACACTTTTTTAAAAAATCGGTCATGGGGCTTGAACACTGGGCCTGGGCACTGTCCCTGTGCCAGCCCCACTTCCCATTTTCTTGTGATTAACTGGAGATAAGAGTCTCACAGATTTTAGTGCCCAGTCTGGCACTGAACTGCAATCCTCAGGTCTCAGCCTCCTGAGTAGCTAGGATTACAGGCGTGAGCCACCACGCCTGACAATAGCTGACATTTTGCTCAGTCTGGTTCTCTCCCATGAGCCATACCTCCAATCCTTCCACTTACAGTTTTGATACTTTAAAATCTTTTTGGAGGGCTGGGAGTTTGACCTAGTTGTAGAGTTCTCGCCTAGCATGCCCAAAGGCCTGGGTACAATTCCTCAGTACCACATACATAGAAAAAGCCAGAAGTGGTGCTGTGGCTCAAGCGGCAGAGCGCTGGCCTTGAGTAAAAAGTGTCCAAGGAGAGTGGCCAGGCCCTGAGTTCAAGCTCAAGACTGGCAAAAAAATATTTTGTTGTTGTTTGTGAGACTCCTGGAGCTTGAACTCAGGGCCTGGGTGCTTTCTTTCCTTTAGCTTTTTTTTTTCTCAACTCTAGCACTCTACCTCTTGAGCTGCAACTCCACTTCTGCCTTTTTGGTTCTTAATTTGAGTTAAGGGTCTCAAGGACTTTCCTATTGAGGCTGGCTTCAAACTGAGATCTTCAGGTCTCAGCTTCCTATTAGCTAAAGTTACAGGCTTGTGCCACCAATACCTGGCTCTATACTTTTTCATATTAGCCCTATTTTTTCTTTAGTTTACAAAGTATGGTTGCTTGCTATGGTGTAAGCTTCAGTAAGGGGTCAGAGAAGAAACAAAGGAGGCAGCAGGAACTCGAATGATATTAAATAATTGCAAAATAATGCTATACATTTTCTCTCTCTCTCTCCTTCTCTCTCCTCCCCCCCCCCCCCCAGTCCTAAGGCCTGAACTCAGGGCCTGATCATTATCTCTGAGCTTCTTTTGCTCAAGGCTAGCACGCTGAGCCACATTCCCAGCCCTGGTATGAGTTATTTTCAGGACAACTAACACCAAGGGGACAAACCTATAATGCTAGCTACTCAGGAGGCTGAGATTGAGGTCCGCTGTTTGAAGTCATCCCAAGCAGATAGATCTGTGAGACTCTAACCTACAATAAAGAAGAAAAATATCAGAAGTGGGGGTGTGGCTCAAGCTGCAGAGTGCCAGACTTCAGAGGGAAGAGCTAAGCAAGAATATGAATTTGTGAGTTCAAGCCTAGTCTAGTACGAGTACACACACACACACACACACACACACACACACACAAAATAAGGTAGAAAGTATGAGCAACCAACTGGGAATTTAGCCTAGGGGTAGAGTGCTTGTCTAGCAGGCATGAAGACCTGGGTTTGATTCCTCAGTACCACATACATAGAAAACCCAAAAGTGGTGCTATGGCTTAAGTGACAGAGCCCTAGTCTTGAGGAAAAAGCCCAACGATAATGCCCAGGCCCTGAGTTCAAGCCCTAGGACTGGCAAAAAAAAAACCCAACACACAACTTTGGGCCGGGAGTTTGGCCTAGTGGTAGAGTGCTTGCCTAGCATGCATGAAGATCCGGGTTCAATTCTTCGATACCAATACATAGAAAAAAGCCAGAAGTGGTGCTGAGGCTCAAGTGGTAGAGCTCTAGCCTTGAGAAAGTCCAAGGACAGTGCTCAGGCCCTGAGTTTAAGCCCAGGACTGGCAAAAAAAGAAAGAAAGAAAGAAAGAAAGAAAGAAAGAAAGAAAGAAAGAAAGAAAGAGTGAGCAAACAATGGCATACTCAACTTAAGAATTCAACATGGTGACATGCCCACAGAAATGCTGCGAGTGAACTTTGTTCCTTAATATTTACAATGCTTTGGGAACATCTGTGTTAACACTAGTAAATGTTTCTTGTATATCAATTATGTGTTTTATCAAATAGAGATGGTAATATGCACAGTTTCTCCTGTTCCATACAAACAATGGCTCCTGAATTAGAATCCAGAATCTGTTCAAACTTCACTTAACACAGTAAGCACATCATGGAGGAGTCTTTCTTCTTTCTTTATTTTTTTCCAGTCCTGGGCTTGAGCTCAGGGTCTGAGCACTGTCCTTGGACTTTCTCAAGACTAGAGCTCTACCTCTTGAGTCTCAGCACCACTTCTGGCTTTTTTTCTATGTATATGGTTCCAAGGAATTGAGCCCAGGTCTTCGTGCATGCTAAGCAAGCACTCTACCACTAGGCCAAACTCCCGGCCCCAGTCCTTCTTCTTTAAAGTAAAAGAAAACTTCAGGGCTGGGAATGTGGTCAGTGGTAAAGTGCTTCCCCAGCATGCATAAAGCCCTGGGTTCAATTCCTTTGTACCACAAACACAGAAAAAGCTGGAAGTGCTGCTGTGGCTCAAGTGATAGAGTACTAGCCTTGAGCAAAAGCAGCTCAGGGACAGTGCCCAAATCTTGAGTTCAAGTCCCAGGACTGGCCTGCCTCCCTCCGCAAAAAAAGATGAAATACATGCATGTGGATATGTTTGTTTTTAATGTTTGTATGTGTGTATATATGTATTTAATGCTCGTATTGGAGCTTAAACCAAGACCCTAGGAATTATCCCTTAGACATTTTGCTTAAGGCAAGCACTCTACCACTTGAGCCGAAATGGCTCCACTTTCAGCTTAAAGCTGGGCATGGTGTGATACATATCTGGATTCTAGCACTCTGGAGGCTGAAGCAAGCTGATTATGAGTTTGAGGCCTTACCTGGCCTCAAAAAAGAAGGGGCTGGGAGTGTAGTGTAGTGGTAGAGTACTTAAAGCAAAAAGTGTCCAAGAACAGTGCCCAGGTCCTGAATTCAAGCCCCAGGTCTGGTAAAAAAAGAAGGAGGAGGAAGAGGAGAGAAGGAAGAAGAAGAAAGGAGGAGGAATGAAAAAAGAAAGGGGAAAAAAAAAACCTTATGACAACTTTCTTTTTGCTATATATTCCTTACTCTTTCTCAGTGTTTGACTTTTCAAACAAGGGCATTCTAGACTGAGAGCAACAACTTCCTCTGTCTTGTCTCTGTGACATTTCACAAGATTTGCTTTTTCAACTCTGCCTCATCTCACGGTCAGAGTTCTTAACCACAGCACAAGCAATTTAGCCTATGAAAAGAACAGTTTATACATTTTCAGATTGTCGCTTCTGAGAAATAATACTGCTCAATGTCAGCTAGTCCAGTGAAAAACCTGAACAAGCATTTCCCATCCTACTGTCCTTAGCTTTAGCCTCTGAGGTCAACCTACTGTCATTTTGGGTTGATAAAATCTCCATGCCTGCAATTCAATCCCAAGATTGACATCATTGTCCCCAAACCTATTTTGCAATCTGACAATCAGCTTTTAAATTAGTCATGAAACTCATTATCTGGAAAGAAGAATAGCTCATGTTCCAGGCAGAAATTGATTTGAAAGTGGGTCTTAAGCTGAAGCTTGCAGTATGTAAATTCACATATTGCCACATATTTTTCTGGGACTTTCTATGTTCAAGATTTGTTCTAAGTATTAAGATATACCCCTGAACAAAACAAAGTCCTTATTCTCATGTAGTTTATATTCTGGTGGTAGATTAAAAATGATAAGTAAGCAAATATATGTAAACATATTATCATGTGCTGTGGATGAAAATAAAGCAGGATAAAGAAACAATGGAAGAGGAAGAGGAGGAAGAGAAGGAGGAGGAGGAGGAGGAGAAAGGACTCATTATTCTTTTTTTTTTTTTTTTGGCACAAGTTTTCATTTTGTAGCCCAGACTGGCCAGGACTCAAAACATCAAAATAATCTTCCTGCCTTTGTCTTCCAAGTGCTAAGATTACAGGGTGCACCACAACAACACCTGGTTTTTGTTTAACATTATGTTTTCTTTTTAAAAAAAGCTATTTTTAAGCAAACATTGATAGCACGAGATCATTGTGGTAACTCCATGTGTGCAGTGTGCTTTGAAGAAGTTCATCCCTCTATTATATTCCCACAGCACCTGCTCTCTTCTTCTTTTTTTGGGGGGGAGAGAGGGGAGAATACTAGGATTTGAACTCAAAACTAGCTTGCTAGACAGACACTCAACCACTTAAGCCACATACGCAGCCTAATGTTTCTAACTGGACCACTCTGGCTGGTAGAATGAGAATGGGTTGACAAAGGGAAGAAGCTGAAAGAGCTTCTGCTGCAATCATGAAGGAAATGGTGATGGTGGTTGTTTGTAGTGTTAAAGGAAGTAAGGACAGATCTGATTTTGGATATATTTTGAAGGTAGAGCTGGCAGAGTTCTTTAATGGAACTGGGCTATAACGAGAGAATCCAGGGCCAGGAGTTTTGCCTACTGGTAGAGTGCTTGCCTAGTACGCACTAAGACCCAGGTTTGAGTCCTCATTACCACCTACAACATAGGAAAAGCTGGAAGTGGTGCTGAGACTCAAGTGGTAGAGCTCTAGCCTTGAGAAAGTCCAAGAACAGTGCTCAGGCCCTGAGCTCAAGCCCAGGACTGGCAAAAAAAAAAAAAATGTGTTGGGAGAAATTATATTTTCAAAATGCAATAGAAAGCAAATCTTAGAAATGGAAAGACTACAAATACAAAATGGTTCATGTTGCCTGTCTATAGCTTTTACCTCCAGTACTTGGCTTCATTCTTTTTGCTTTTTGTGGGTCATGAGGCTTGAATTCTAGGCCTAGGCTCTGTCCCTGAGCTCTTCAGCTCAAAGCTACAGCCCTACCCCTGGAGCCACAGCCCCACTTCCCATTTTTTTAGTGATTAATTGGAAATAAGAGTTTCACATTCTTTAGTGCCCTGGCTAGCTTTAAACCTTGATCCTCAGATCTCAGCCTCATGAATAGCTAGGATTACAGGCCTGAACCACCGCTCTTGGCCTTGGCATTCATTCATTCATTCATTCAGACTTTTTTTTTTTTTTTGCTGGTCCTGGGGCTTGAACTCAGGGCCTGTACTGTTTCCCTGAGCCTCTCTCTGCTCAGAGCTAGTGTTCTACCACTTGAGCCACAGCACCACTTTCAGCCTTTTCTGTTTATGTGGTACTAAGGAATCAAATCTCATGCATGCTAGGCAAGCGTTGGCATTTGTTCTTGTAAGGCAAGAAAGAGAATACCCACTTTTCCAAAAAGGAAAGGAAGGCAGTTTATTTAGTTAGCTAAAGTTAGATACTATTCATGTTTTATAATCTTAGTTTTCTTTCCCATGGGGAATTAACAAGGGAGAGGCATAAATTAATTAATTGAATAGCTGGGCTGTAGCTCTGTGGAAGAGCACTTTCCGAACATACGTAAGGTCATGGGTTCTGAAATAACCTAGGAGTCAAGACTCCATGGAGGCATGGTTAAAGATGACAAAGGAATTTACCAGCTGACTGTCCTGTCCTAGACTTCAGGTTTCAGAACAAAGCGCAGTCTCAATTCCCAGTAGGGCAGGGTTTATAAAGGCAAAAATCACCCGCAGGAGGTGAGGCAGTTTCCAAAGCAAGCAAGTCCATTCACAGAAGAAAATTTGCCATTAGCCTCCTAGTCACATCCTGGTGACCTTATTTGCAGAGGCACTTGTGCAACTGCAGCTGGACATAGCCTGGGGACGGGTGGTCAACAGTTGTGGTCAGGCTGCTGTGACAGCTCTGCTGCAGCTGGTGGTTAGAGATGTGTAACGTTTCCGGTGGGGAGTTAACAACAGTGATCAGAACCTGTCTGGTCACCTGATTTCTGGGAAAGGACTGGAAGCCTATAATGGGGGTTGTTGAGTCAAAAATGTTTTTGTTTTTTGTTCTTGTTTTGTTGGGTTTTTTTTGCCAGTCCTTGGGCTTGAACTCAGGGCCTGAGCGCTGTCCTTGGACTTTTCTCAAGGCTAGAGCTCTACCACTTGAGCTACAGCACCACTTCCAGCTTTTTTCTATGTATGTGGTACTGAGGAATTGAATCCTGGTGTTTGTGCATGCTAGGCAAGCACTCTACCACTAGGCCAAACTCCTGGCCTCCAAAATGGCTTTCTTTCTTTTTTTTTGGGGGGGGGGGTATAGAGATTTTTATTAAAGAATTTATTTTTTTATTGTAATTAGTAAAAGGGTTACATGATATTTGCCAGATAGAAGGTGCATTAATTCACATACATTGATACCCTTTCACATGTCTTGGTACCCATTACCCTCCCCTCCACCCCCCCACCCGTCTTGGTTTTCCCCCCTTCCCTATCAAATTTCAAATAACCAAATACAAATAAATTCAATATATCAGATAACAAAGTGAGATACTCTAACAATATGAGATATCCTACCCATTACCCTCCCCTCCACCCCCCCACCCGTCTTGGTTTTCCCCCCTTCCCTATCAAATTTCAAATAACCAAATACAAATAAATTCAATATATCAGATAACAAAGTGAGATACTCTAACAATATGAGATATCCAAGGGACAGCAAAGGAGATGAGAGATAACATAGTACATTAAGGACAACCATCATTCGTTATATGGCTTTTGTTTCAATATCCTGGAGGTCCTTTCAGTTAGCTTCATACTATATGGCCTTATGTATCAAGATTCTGCTCTATTGCAGATCTCTGCTAGTGGAGCCCAAGGTTTCTACTGATTATGACAAATGAGGGAAACCATTGAGCCTAAGTTCCTTTGAGTCTGGCTTACTTCACGTAATATGATTTTTTCTAAGTCTTTCCATTTCCTAACAAATGGGGCGATGTCATTTTTTTCTGACAGCAGCATAGAATTCCATTGTGTACAAATACCACATCTTGTTGATCCACTCATCAACTGAGGGACATCTAGGTTGGTTCCATATCTTTGCTATGGTGAATAGTGCTGCAATGAACATTGTTGTGCTAGTGGATTTAGTATGTCCTTGTTTCTGGATGGTTGGGTAAATGCCAAGTAGTGGAATTGTTGGGTCATAGGGAAGTTCTATGTTTAGCCTTTTGAGGCACTGCCAACATGGCTTTCTTTAAGCTGGATTCTTATAGTTTAAGTCCTATATTTCAGAGAAAAAGAGACAGAGGCAAATGGGGCAGAGGGGAAGGGGAGAAGGGAAAGAGAGAGAATGGAGAAAGGAAAGAAGGACCAAAACAAGGGAGGAAGAGTACTTAGAGCCAGTTACAATAATGTTCAGGAGTGAATATTGAGACTGTGCACAGCTAAGGGAAAATACAGTAATATTCAGCCGTGGTTCACACAGTTGAGCTGAAACCTTCAGTGGGAATTTCAGAACAAGGACCTTGCCTGTAGTTTTCACTACTGTAGCCCTAGAACCTGGTACATTATAAACATAGAAATGTTTAAGGGAAGCTGGGCGCGGTGACTCACTCCTGTAATCGTAGCTACTCAGGAGGCTAAGATCTGAGGATCGAGGTTCAAGACCAACCTGGGCACTAAAGTCTGTGAGACTCATGTCTAATTAACCACTAGAAAACGGGAAGTAGCCTTGTGGACTTGAGCTGAAGAGCTCAGGGCCACCCAGCCCAGAGTTCAAGCTCACAAAATAAATAAATAAAAATAGTAATGGCTAATTAATCATAGGCTCTCTGTGGGTCCTTCTGAAATTTTCTTGCATCTGTGGCAAAATAAAGAAAAAAGAGAAGAGGGAAATAAAAGCCAGGTGCTCTATGGGAACGACTCAATGTTGTTCCCAAGGCTTGGCCCACGGATTCCCCTCCCCCCCTCCCTGGGGACCTTCCTAAAATTCTCCAGCCCCAACTCCAGCCTGGAATCCTAATCTAAATGCAAAAGCCCCCTCAGCTGCCAGGCAACTGAGTTCCTCAAAGCAGGCCACACTTGGCTGAACGCTTAGTCTCCCTAATAGGTTCTCAGAGCCAGGCCATTTCAGGCCATCACCACAAACTTTCCAGGCATGTCCAAAACTCCCTGCAACTCTCTTGCTACTTATTAGGTCTGCGGGAACAGCCTCTCCCCCCACCCCTTCCCTTCACCTGATGGGAACTAGTACTCACCTGACTTAATTACCTGACTGTTGGTCAGCAAAAGCTCCCAGGCTTTGAGGTCACTTCCTCATCTGCCGAAGTCTAACTGTCCCCCTCTCTTCCTCTTTTTCTCTTTCCCTTCTGTCTCTGCACACCTCCATCTTGTGTGGGCCCACAGTTTTCTCTCCTCTTTCCCCGCCCCCACCAATAAACTCTTTTCTGCCTGAACTATATGGTGGTATATGGCTGTGTTCCTTTCCTTTCAGGCTAACCTTACAGCTACATTTGATCCTGCCTCCACCTAGGACACTAAATCTCTCCACCCCTGCCCCATTATGCCTTGTGTCTCCCGACTCTCCTTTTGTCACCATGGTGTCCCTCTCAACTTTCATTGAAGTTGTTGAGGTCAGTATTTTTGTCTGTCTTTGGTCTTTCAAATCTGTCCTTTCCCAAAACAACTCACTCTTGTCATCGTAGCCTATTAAGGAAGCTAAAATCTGAGGATGAGGTTTAAATGAAGTCACCCCAAGGCAGGAAAGCCTGTAAAACTCTTATCCCCAGTTAACCACCAAAAAGTCTAAGTGGAGCTGTGGCTCAAATGGTAGAGTGCTAGCCTTGAGCAAAATAAGTATAAGAAAAGTGTCAAGGGGCAAGCAGTGTAACTTAGTGGTAGAGTGCTTGCCTAGTATACATGAAGCCCTGGGTTTGATTCCTCAGTACCACATACATAGAAAAAGCTGGAAGTGGTGCTTTGTCTCAAGTGGTAGAGCGCCAGGCATAAGAAAGCTCAAGGACAGTGCTCAGACCCTGAGTTCAAGCCCCAGGACTGGCGAAAAAAAAAAATGGCTTCTCTTTCTCATTGATAGAATTCCCACGAAGACTGCACAGAGTCCTATAAAAGTTTCCCATGTGTGTTTCCTTGTTGGAACAGCTGGAGCAATATGGGTCATAAACCATCATTTGCACAAGCTAGGAGCTGTGTCCAGCAACTACCCTACGTCTCACACCTTGCCCAGGGCCTGGCACATGAATCATTCAAATATTTTTGAATGAATACGTAACTGAGTGAATTAATGAAAAGAAAGGAGATTTAAAAAAACAACAACTTATAAAATCTGCATTTGGGCTCGCTTCCCAGTTTCTTGGTCAAAGAACAAGGAGGATATAAATACATGCTAAAAAAGTATAACAATTGAATTGTTGTTCAGGGCAAGATCAGTAACAAGGCATGGGGAAGAAATAAAACACCCAAGGACTAGTAATGGCCGAATCTTCCTTCCCATAGTCCACAAAGAAGAATTAAGAGTTCTCTCAAAATGTGTGTTCTCTCTCTTCTCCCTTCCTCCCTCCCCCTCCCTCCCTCCCTCCCTCCCTCCCTCCCTCCCTCCCTCCCTCCCTCCCTCCCTCTCTCTCTCTCTCTCTCTCTCTCTCTCTCTCTCTCTCATCTCTGTGGTGCTAAGGATGAATCTAGGTCCTCATATGCTCCACACAAGCACTCTACATACCTACAGCTTTTCCAGCTCTATTTAACTTATCTATTCTATCCTGGGGCTTAAACTCAGGGAATGGCACCGTCCTTGGACACTTAAGGCTTGTTCTCACCCCAAGCATGTGTTTTTTTTTTGTTTTTAAAAGCTTTGTACTGGGCTGTAGGTCTTTTGAGACCTGCAGTTGCCAGCTCTCCAATAAAGACTCCTGATTTAGTCTCTCAAGATGTGGCTTCTCACCGACTGAATTTCCGAACAACAACCCCAAACCATAAAATAAATAATAAGTCAGGCACCATGGCTCACACCTATAATCCTAGCTACACAGGAGGCTGAGGATCGAGGTTCAAAGCCAGCCCAGGTACTAAAGACTATGAGACACTTTATCTCCAGTTAACCACTAGAAAACTGGAAATGGCACTGTGGGGTTTAAGGTGTAGGGCGGTAGCCAAGAGCTCAAGGACGGTGCCCAGAATCCAAGTCCCAAGACTGACAACAAACAAAAACCTCTTCCTCTCCCCCCTCCCGCCCCCCTTTCTCTCTACAGGAGTATAAGCACTCAGAACAGGAATAGGTCCCCATAGCTTACAGGGGTGTGGTAATAGATCTTCCAAATATCTATTACAACCCACTGAGTCTTCGCCTGTGTTCTCTTTTGCCGTATCTTCAATTTCTGTCCACAGCCTCCTTGTTTGCACACATTTATCAGCCTTCCTATTTAGGACACAACTCACCTGATATTGCTACTCTTTCAAATGTCCTAATTCTTTTGAATAAGTGGCTGAGTTGAGCCTTGTTGGGTACTATTCAGTCCCTCTACCCCCCTTTGCAGTTTGCTATCAGGTCCATCAACCACAGAGAGAAATTACCCAGTTACAGAGGCTTCCTTTTAAACTTAACACCTCCATCCTGGATCTCAGTATCCCATTTTGGGAACGACTGGTAATGATCTTTTCTTTTTGTCCCTTCTAGTCCTAGGGCTTGAACTCAGGGCCTGGGCACTGCCTTGAGCTTTCTCATGGCTAAGGCTCTACCACTTGAGCCACAGCACCACATCTGGCTTTTTCTGGGTATGTGATACCAAGGAATTGGATCCAGGGCTTGGTGCAGGCTAGGCAAGCACTCCAATGTGAAGCCACATGCCCAAAAGAGTCTCTTGGTCTTTCCTGCCTTGGCTAGAACCATGATCCTCAGAACCCAGCCTCCTGAGTAGCTAGAATTACAGGTGTGAGCCACTAGCACCAGGCTGACAAAATGATGATGATGTGTGTGTGTGTGGACTCAGAGCCTTGCCCTCCCCCCTTTTTTTCTTTTTTTTTTTTGCCAATCCTGGGGCATGAATTCAGGGCCTGAGCACTGTCCTTGGGCTTTCTCAAGGCGAGAGCTCTACCACTTGAGCCACAGCACCACTTCCAGCTTTTTGTATGTATGTGGTACTGAGAAATCGAACCTGGGTCTTCATGCATGCTAGGCAAGAACTCTACTACTAGGCCAAACTCCTAGCCTTGGCCTTGCCCTTTTGCTTTGCATTTGTTCTGCTCAAGGCAGGTATTCTATCACTTGAACAACATCTGAACATTCTGGCTTTTTGCTGGTTAATCCAGGAGTCTCAGATTTATCTTCCCTTGATGGCTTCAAATTGCAATCCTCAAATCTCAGCCTCTTGAAGAGCTAGAATTATAGGCTTGGGCCATTGACACATAACCACTAATTTTATTTTATTATTTTGCTTGTTTTGGGTACCAGTATTGGGGCTTGAACTCAGAGCCTGGGTCCTTAAGTTTTTGTCATTCAAAGCTGGCACTCTACCACTTGAGTCATAGTTCCACTCCTGAATTTTTGGAGATAAAGAGGCTCAAGGACTTTCCTGCCCATGCTGGCTTTGAACAGCAATCCTGAGATCTCAGCCTCCAGAAAAGGTAGGATTACAGGTGTGAGCCACTTGCACCTGGCCTCAAAATGAGTCCAGGCATGGGCTACTGATGTCCAAATTTTTGCTCTTACTAAGAAATAACTTTTTCCTATAAAAAGATTCCTGTATTTTCTTTTGCTTTTTGTTATCCTGGTAACAAATCGTAGGCATAATTACTCAAATTAATTAATTTATACAACTTTTTTTTTTTTTTTTGCCAGTCCTGGGCTTGCACCCCAGGGCCTGCGCAATGTCCCTGAGCTTCTTTTGCTCAAGGCTAGCACTCTACCACTTGAGCCACAGTGCCACTTCCGGCTCTTTTTGCTTATGTGATGCTGAGGACTGCAAGCACTCCATTAGTAAGCCCCACTCCCAGCCTCACAAAAATAACCTTTAAGACATATTTCAAATTTCAACGGGAAAAAGAATCAAGGACCCTTACCTGGTTCTTGGAAAACTTTTATTTCACTTTAAACAACAGAGCTATACAGCTGGTTAATTCCAAATGAGAGACATAATCTAGGCAAAAGACATTTATCATTCCAGATTATATTTATCTCTCCATTTGAGACCATGAATACCAATCAAAAAGACTGGAAACAAATTTACATGAAGCCACACCAGAAAAGCTGAGAAAATGATGTGTAATGTTCTGGGAAATTCTGTTTCTACTTAATATTCAGATGGATATGCTCTCAAAGTTCAGAAACAGGTGGCTTACACCCTAAGTGCTAGAAACAATGACACACACTTTTAGCAGTTTAATGTGATTATTAGGATTTGAAACATTATTAAAATCTAGATATAGGCTCAGTCAAGGCCAAAAAAATGAAAATCTTACATTTCTTTAGTGAAGAGACAGAAACATGACTACTTAAGATTTTTATCTTACTTTATAGTTCAAAGGTTTATTTTTAATGCATAAAAAATAGACACAGTTACATTGTTTCACACCTGAAAAAGACTCCAAATAGAATATCCCCACTAGCAATACTGAATGGGAAATCTAATTCAGTCTGCAGATTTTATTTTTGATTATGTAACAAGTTTTCAGTTATTTTTCTGTTCTTTCTTTTTGAGACAGTTTCAAACTGGCCTCATACTCATGATCTTCCTGTGGCAAACTTCTGAAGGCTGGAATATAGATACAGATCACCATCCCCACCTCTGGTCTCACTTCGTCTTTGCTTGCCTTCTATTAACAATGCACTAACTTGTCCTATTACTACAGCATTGATTTTTCAAGATCTCCTTTTGTCATATTTTCCTCTTTAACAAAGAAGTACCTAGAAATTTTAAAGAAATGCAAAACAGCAGTACTGGCCTTCAGTAATTTTCTTTTACTAAACTAGCTGATCTTAATCCAGTGAGGACTAATGCCAAATTTATCCAAGTCTTTGATTTCAGAATTACTTATCATAGTAGAATACTGCCATCAGATAGAGACATCTTCATCAATAATCTTCTACTAATAGCTCATAACTGTTATCTTTCTAATCCATTTGCAAATGTAACTTATGCGATACTGTTCAAAATAAATAGACTACATACAATTTCTACGTTCTCCTTCAGACTTAAAAATGAGGTAATTAAAAACTTAACTGATTAAACCTTTTACCATTCTGGAAGTATCTTTAAGAAGTGATGGTGACATATTTTTCTTAGGTCTTTTCATGGATCCTTTGAATACTTTTGCTCTTCCTAGGCCGAAAAATTATTTAAAAAATCCTTAAGTTTTGTTGGATAGTCTGTCATCACTCCAGTTGCTCCCAAATCAAAAGCTCGTTTGTATTCTTGTTCGTCATTTAATACCCAAACATACACCTGAAAATTGGGGTCATAAGAAATATGAAAAGATATGTTAAACAAAAATTTTATAGCAGTTATCCACTATAATCTCATCATACCTAGAACTAACAATCAAAGTTGCCATTTTAAGAAATCATTAAGCTCATCCGGATGCGGTGGCTCACACCTGTAATCCTAACTACTCAGGAGGCTGAGATCTGAAGATCGTGGTTCAAAGCCAGACCAGGCACTAAAGACCTTGAGATTCTTATCTGATTAATCACTAGAAAACTGGAAATGGGGCTGTGGCTTAAGGGGTAGGGCGATAGCCTTGACCTGAAGAGCTCAGTGACAGTACCCAGGCCCCATGACATGCAAAAAGAGGAGAAGGAGGAGGAGGAGGAGGAGGAGGAGGAGGAGGAGGAGGAGGAGGAGAAAAGGAAGAGGAGCAGGAGGAGGAGGAAGAAGAAATCATTAAGCTCTTTTGTATTTTTTTAATCCAACCCTTTGGAAAATTCCATTTTGTTCATAAGATATGTAGGCATTGTCTCACCCCTCTGCCTACAGCGCTGGACCCAGTAGTAAGAGGAAGTACAGAGATGGTAGTGACGCTCTGCTACCTGTAAGACGGAGCATCAATTAAAAGCTTCTGCACTTTCTTTTTTTCTTAGCTAGGATTACAGAGGTGAGCCACCAGTGTCCAGCAGCTTCCACACTTTCACTTGTATTAATGCATACGCTATCCTGTTTCCACAACTCATCCAGAAACTTACTTGAATGCCTCTCGCAGTGAGATGGTCAAATAAACTTTTTCTCATTAATAAACTAGAAAAAAGCAGAACAGATTCAAGTATTTATTAGTCCTAACAAAGGATTAGGATTAGTCTCCAACCACATTAGAGTTTAGTGATTCCTAGCTGCATCCATTCCCAATACTTCAGTAACATAAGCAAAGACCACATATAATGTGGACAATTTTGTAATTTTTTTCTTTTTGGTAGTACTTGGGCTTTATCTCATGTTTGTCAGGCAAGCACTCTCCTAACTGGTCCCCTACCAGTTTTGCTTCCGTTGTTCTTCAAACAGGGTCTCATGCTTTTCTGCCCAGCCTGACTGACCTAAGATCTTTTATCTGGCTGAAATTATAGGCATGTATCACTATGCTCAGTCGTTTGTTGAGACAAAGTCTTCCTAACACTTTTGCCTAGACTGGCCTCAAAGGTCAATCTTCCTATCTCCACTTTCCCAAGGGATTACAGGTGTGAGTTTCTATCCTATCTTCAGAACCTACTTTTAATTGCTGGCTACTGGACAACCAAAACCTCTTCTCATATTGCCCAAGAGCCTCAGGAGACTCATTCTTCTAAAGCAATTCGATGAAGAAAAGGCTCCTCACTTTCCCTTTATGTGAGAAGTAGCCAGAAAGTATGAGCTACTAACTTTCCACATTCAGTAAGGCAGCCAACCCAGATCACGTTCTAGAACATCATAGCTGCTGCAAAACGGATTCATCCTTTGCTATCTATCTTAGGAGCTCCAGTCCCATCGACCTCCATAGTCCATGGGCATCGGTATATTTTTCAGTTTCAAATAACTAACTTGTAAAGGCTTTTGACTACAAATCACTTGAGCGAAATGAGAATAAGTTGTGTTGCAAAGTTATATGCATTATTGGTATTCATTTATGTCTACTAGAACATTAAGTAAAACTAGAAATCATATGCTTTCACTACCAATTCAAAACACATCATAGCTTGGTGCTGGTGGCTCACACCTATAATCTTAGCCACTCCAGAGGCTGAGAGCTAAGAACTGCAATTCAAAGCCAGCCTAGGCAAGAAAGTTTGGAGACTGTTATCTCCAGTTAACTACCAAAAAGCCAGAAGTCGAACTGTGGCTCAAGAGGCAGAATTTCAGCCTTGAGTGGAAAAAGCTAGGAAAGAGAGCCTGGGCTCTGAGTTCAAGCCTCAGTATTGGAACGACACACACACACACACACACACACACACACACACACACACACACACACACACACAAGAAATGTGCTAGTAGGAAACATACACTTTTACATATGCTGAACTGCCATACACATTTCTTCTCATTATGATTTTACCTTGGGCTAGTGGAAACAGCAAATAAGTAGAAGGGAATGGTTAATTTTTCCAATTTTGATACTAAATAGCTACAAAATCCCAAGTAAACCATTTATGTGGGTGAATAGGTGCTCAGTTTTCTCATGAAGCTGGGTAAGGTTATCTTTCAAAATTCCTGTAAGGTTTTATGACTAGAATAATTATGCTCATTTTAAATGATTTATATATATTTGCTTACATAGATGCCCAACAAGTCCTTCACAGAAATCACATGCAGAAATCTTGCACTAAAGGAAAGTGTAACACTTAAAATAGCTACAGCAAAAACTTGTATTTCAAGAAATTAAAATGCTTACACATCAGAAAGCCAGATGATAAACTTTTGACTTCTGGACATGGTGTGCAGTTCTTTTAGCCTAAAGTAAAATCAAAGTTTGAATTACAAATTAGAAACAGAGGAACTATATCAATGTGATAAGGCAAGTTCAAAATGAAAAGAGTAGCTGATTACTGGATGTTCTTTAAAACTACTTGCAAAGGGACAAAAATCACATAAATTTAGTTATTTCTACTTACCTGAGGCTCTTTGCTAACATCATTCAAGGGTAAAATATTAATGTTCCTGAGACTAGCTTCCTACACTCTGTAAGTTTAATCTTTCCCTCCACCCTGCCACTCTTCTCTCCTTTTTTTCTTTTGGTGAGGTAGGGTTTGAACTCAGGATCTCTTGATTACTACCATTTGAGTCACATCTTCAGCCCTCAACTATATTTTCTTTTGGAAAAATACCTTTCTTCTGTTTTGTCTGACATAATATGTGACAGATTCAACAAACCAACCTGTACTCTGGAGTAAAATCACTGGTACTAATACTAAGGCTTTTTCTCAGGACTTTGTGTACTCACTCAGCTTTTTAGTTGTTGTTGTTTGTGGGGCCTGAACTTAGGGCCTGGGCACTATCCTTCAGCTCTTATGCTCAAGGCTAGCACTCTACCACTTTGAGCCACAGTGCTACTCCTGGTTTTCTGGTGGTTAACTGGAGATAAGAGTCTCACGGACTTTCCTGCTTGGGCTGGCTTTGAACCACAATCCTCAGATCTCAGCCTCCTAAGTAGTGAGGTTTACAGGTATGAGCCAGGAGCACCTGAAAGCTTTTTTGTTTTATTATTCACAGCTAGCACACTACCTCTTCAGTTACATCTCTATTCTACCGTGTGTGTGTGTGTGTGTGTGTGTGTGTGTGTGTGTGTGTGTCCTTAATGCAGTCCCTTAGCTTTTTTTTTTTTTTTTTTTTTTTTTTTGCCAGTCCTGGGCTTGAGCTCAGGGCCTGAGCACTGCCCTTGGACTTTCTCAAGGTTAGAGCTCTACCACTTGAGCCTCAGCACCACTTCTGGCTTTTTTCTATGTATGTGGCACCGAGGAATCGAACCCAGGTCTTCGTGCATGCTAGGCAAGCACTTTAACCACTAGGCCAAACTCCCGGCCCCTCCCTTACCTTTTTTGCGCAAGGCTTGCACTCTACCACTTGAGTCATAGTTCCACTTCTGGTTTTTGGCTTGTTATCTGGACATAAAAGTCTCACAACTTTCCTGCCGGGTTGCCTTCAAACCATGACACTCAAATCTCAGCCTCCTGGACACCTATGATTATAGACACGAGCTACCAGTGTCCAGCTTCCTCCAGCATTTTTGCTAGTTAATTGGAGATGGAGTGTCAAGGACTTTTCTGCACAGACTGGCTTCAAACTGTGATCCTTACATGTCAGCCTCCTGAACAGCTAGGATTACAGGTGTGAGCCATGAGTGTCAAGTTTAATTCATGTTTTTAATATTGGCTTTATAATATTAATATTATAAATTAATATAATATTAATTTTCCACAAAAAATTAGCTTATATTAGTTATGCATAGTTTTCTTTTTGAAACAGGGTCTTGCTGTATAGGCCAGGCTGACTTTGAACTCATTATCCCCTATCTCAGTTTCTTGGATGCTGCGATTACAAGTGTGGGCCATAAAACCTGACACTTATTTTTTCTTTGTTTTTTTTTTTTTTGCCCGTTCTGGGGTTTGAACTCAGGGCCTGGGCACTGCCCCTGAGCCTCTCTGTGCTCAAGGCTAGCGCTCTACCACTTGAGCACAGGGTCACTTTGGGCTTTTTTTGTTTTTATGGTAGTGAAGAATCAAGAGAATCAAGAATCAGAGATTCATGCATGCTAGGCAAGCACTTTACAACTAAGCCACTTCTTTCCCTTTTAACATTTAAAGAACTAGCCCTGTATGCTTAGTAAAAGGTCCTGGGTTCAAATTATCAGCACAAAACAGACAAATCTTAGCAACATTGATATTAACAAGTCTTCATCTTTATCCTTCTGCAATTGATAACTAGTGATAAACTGAGTAACTACTTACTTTAATAGGATAGAGGGCATTGGAATTTCAAAAAACTGTTCTCGGATGGGCACAAAAGGCAAGAGGCCAGTGAAGAAAAGGCCGAGGATGAGCAGAACACGTTGCAGACTGAAGAGTATAGGAATATCTGAATTCTAGAAGTCAAACAATAGCACATGTTAATTTACAGTAACTACTCAAAGAAGACTGCACTCTCTGAATTGTGCATACCCTTTTATAATAAGTAATTTCAAAATGGCTAGTCTGTAATATGTAAGAATGATCTACCTGGGATCTTTGTTATATAATTAATGTTACTAAAGCTTCTCTATTCTCTTCCCTGTGCTGTCACAATAACACTCTGTCTGGTGACCACAGTATTACTAAACATACCTGAACAAAATTAAGAGATTAATATATAAAATATTCAACAATCTGACTGTTTAACCCCTGTACTGAAAAAAGACAGTCAAGATAGACAGGTAAACTGGTACAGATGTGAATCCATGGATGTATGGATACACATCAATACTGTTGTAAACAGTCATCTTTTAGCTATGTTATGGACTGATCAAATGTAAAATATAAACTGATTATACGCACATCTAAAATCTGAGCCCTCAAGAGGCTGTACTGTTTCACGTTCCCCAGCAGTGACTTACAAGAAATACAGGTATCCGTATATATTCTAAATATTATCATTGTTATTTATTTACATATATTATTGTGGGTGCATGTACTTATGTGTATGTGTGTGTGTGTGTGTATGTGTGCACTCGCACGCCTGAGCATGTGCTTGAACCTAGGGCTTGGCTGTTGTCCCTGAGCTTCTGAGCTAAGGTCGTTCTACTACTAGAGCCTTAGCTCTACTTCTGGCTCTTTTTAAAACTGGAGATGAGTCTCATGGACTTTCCTCCCTGGGCAGACTCTGAACTGTGACCCCCAGATCTAAGTATCTGAAGTAGCTACGATTAAGTATGAGACACTGATGCCTTATTTGTCTTTTTTTTTTTTGACAGTCCCAGGGCTTGAACTCAGGGCCTGAGCACTGTCTTTGGACACTTTTTGCTCAAGGCTACCACCCTACCCTTGAGCCAAGCCTCACTTCTCATTTTCTAGAGGTTAATTGGAGATAAGAGTCTCAGGTTCTTTTGTGCTGGGGCTGGCTTTGAACCAAGATCCTCAGATATTAGCCTCCTGAGTAGCTAGGATTACAGGCATGAGCCAACTCACCCGGCCTTTTTGGTTGTTAACTGGAAATAAGAGTCTCATAAATTTTGCTGCCCGAGCTAGCTTTGTGCTGAGATCCTCTTGAGTAGCTAGGATTACAGGCATGAGCTGTCAGCACCTAGCAATTTTTTAAAATGTTATTCTGGGGGCTTGACTGGGCCTGGGTACCACCCCTGAGCTTCTTTTGCTCAGGACTAGCACTCTACCACTTGAACCGCAGCACCAATTCTGGCTTTTTCTCAGTAGTTTATTGGAGAAAAGAGTCTCATAGACTTTCCTGCCTGGGCGGGCTTTGAGCCACAATCCTTAGATCTCAGCCATGAGATCTAAGGCATGAGCCATCAGCATTTGGCACTCAGCAATTTTTGGCAGTACTGGGCACTGAACTCAGGGCTTTGTACTTACTAGAAAAATGTTCTAAAACCTGAGCCAATAATATGATGTGATGAGGCCTCCAGCATATTCTCTTGCTTGAAAGTAGAAAGTATCATTATACAACAATGAGTTATGGAAAAGCTGGGGCTTTAAGCATAAGAAACAAGGGAATCTACCATTCCGCTATATCCCCAGCCCCTTGTTTACTCCTTTTACGTACAAACTACCTAGGGATCTCATAGAACCTTTCGCACATAAATGACAATTAACTGCCTTCATGAGGGCCTCTGCTGCACTGTGAAATGTAAAAGTGCTGACTGTGGATATTTTTTCTTCTCCTGGGAAAGAAGGATTATCCTAAAATAATTAGAGAATTACTGCTTGTGTTGTGATATTTTTTCTACAATATAGTATCACTCTTGTTCTAAAAAAGAAATCTTCAATGCTTAAGCTTTTTTTTTTTTTTAACAATTTGAGTTTCAAATTCTGTTACTTGAGTAAATATGCTTATGGAAGTTTAGCATATCATTTCAAAAATACCTCAATTTTTATAGACCTACTCCCTCCAACCAGAAGATTTTCAATGAGTGAATGGTCTTGCTTTATAAACTACCAACTCACCATGTTCTTGGCTTAATTTGATTAACTCTGTTTGGTGGACAGGGAAAGAAGAAATTAAGAAACTACTTTCAGCTAGGAGCTGGTGGCTCACGCCTGTAATCCTAGTTACTCAGGAGGCTGAGATCGGAGAATTGCTGTTTGAAGCCAGCTCCAGCAGAAAATTCCGGTGAACCTCTTATCTCCAACAAAACACTCAAAAAACCAGAAGTGGGACTGTGGCTCAATTGGTAGTGGGCTAGCCTAATATACATGAAGACCCGGGTTCAATTCCTCGGTACCACATACATAGAAAAGTCAGAAATGGTGCTGGGGCTCAGGTAGAGTGCTAGCCTTGAAGAAGCCCTAAACACAGCACCTAAGTTCAAGCTGTAGGACTGACAAAAGAGAAAAATGAAAACAAGAAAATAGATATTAAAGGAATTAAAGGATAGGATCTTATTTTGTCTTCCAATGTACATAAAATGTTGATAAACAGGCCAGGAGTTTGGCCTAGTAATAGAGTGCTTACCTAGCATGCCTGAATGCCGGGGTTCAACCGCTCAGTACCACATACATAGAAAAAAAGCTGGATGTGGTCTGTGGCACAAATGGTAGAGCTCTAGCCTTGAGAAAGTCCAAGGACAGTGCTCAGACACTGAGTTCAGTCTCCAGGACTGGCAAAAAAAATGTTGTTAAAAATATTGGAATGTGAAAAACATTTTGTGAACTAGTCTGATACATTGAACTTATATTACAAGGTCTAAATCCACTATCTTGGAAGATAGTTAGTTGGTTCCATTCATATGCAAGCTTATAAAGTAAGATAATTAAGAAAATTATTACAAGAATGACTGAATTCTTAGTTATTCAATATCAAAAATACTGTTCTGGAAGCTTACCTCCTTGTAGCACTTTTCTACAATTTCATAACTGGCATTACCCCACACTGTCATTTGTTCTCGTTTATACTGCTTCACCAGTTCTGAAACCTATATGAGAAAATTCAAAGTGTTATGCACATGCCCATTTGTAAGTCTATGTGTAGCACTGCATTTCATGTCATTTATTTTTGTCTGAAACCAGTACTCAAACCCAGTATCTGACCTTTTTTTGCTAATGATCAAATAAATGGGGCTGGCACTTGAGCCATGACTCCAACTCCATTATTTTAAAAATGGATTAAAATGTACTGTCAATAGACAGTATAAAACTTGGGAAAAACTGCTAGAAAATTCAGATTATTTTACTTAGTGGACAATGATTTCATTTATCATCATAAAATTTATTTGAGAGAATACAACTATTTTGTAATTTGACAAGAACTACCCATGAACGAACAAGTTGAACTAGAAGCCACCTACACTAAATGCCAGAATAACTGGTTCATGAGCATTTACTTCTAAGCAGGGTGCTGATGGCTCATGCTTACAATCCTAGCTACTCAGGAGGCTGAGGTCTAAGGCTCATGGTTCAAAGCCAGCCAGGGCAGGAAATTACATGGGACTCTTATCTCCAATGAATCACCAGAAAGCCAGAAGTGAAGCTGTGGCCCAAAGTGGTAGAGGGCTAGCCTTGAGCAAAAGAGCACCCAGGGCCTGAGTTCAAGCCCTATAATTAAGAAAAAAAGAAAAAAAAAAGCTTACTTCTAGTACTAACTCTGTGGACTCACTGAATACTTCACTAGAGAAAAATGACCTGTATTAGCACAGTATTTTAAACAACGCTGATCCCCAAAAGATCCTATTTCATTGAACAGAATCTATCTCTACAGTACTTATTTTGTTTGTGAACTAAGATGCCAGAGACAAAAAGGAGACAATGACTTGAGTACCTTCCTAATCAGCGTATTGTTGTTGACTTTGATATCGATGTTAATAGGAGTGTTAGGAAAGGCCTCAAAAACTTCCTTCAATAATGGAATTCGGGTATCTTCTCCTTCACATTGGCATGCTGAGAAAGCAAGATTTTTAAAGTTCATTTTAAAAAGAACTTTTCTAATAGTTAGAAAAGTGAAAGTACGCACTCATTAACATAGGGCACTTACAAAAGAAAAGTATAGAGAAGAACTACATAGAATGCCAACAACTTAGATATAACCATCATGACCACTTCATGTACTTCACTCTTTTCTCCTAGGCATAATTTAATATCGTGTACCTATTTATTTCAACCTGCCTAGGCTAGCTTGGAACTATTCTCAGGTCTCAGCCTCCTGTAGCTAGGGTTACAAGCATGAGTCACTGGCACCCCATTCTAGACTGTCTTTTTGATGAATATTTTGGAGAATCCCATGAACTTTTAAAAATCAGGGTTGAGGGGCCGGGAGTTTGGCCTAGTGGTAGAATGCTTGCCTAACATGCATGAAGACCTGGGTTCAACTCCTCGATACCACACACATAGAAAAAGGCCGGAAGTGGTGCTGAGGCTCAAGTGGTAGAGTTCTAGCCTTGACAAAGTCCAAGGACAGTGCTCAGGCCCTGAGCTCACGCCCAGGACTGGCAAAAAAAAAAAAAAAATCAAGGCTGACCTCAAACTGTGATCCTCTGGATCTCATCCTCCTGAGTAGCTAAGATTGCAGGTGTGCTTGCACTTGGTCCTATTATGGTGACTTAAAAAGGTTTCAAAATACTCTATTGAGGAGCAATATGATAATTTGATTCTTTCAATTTAATTATTCCCCTATTTGTAGAGACTAAGGTAGTATCTAACATTTTGCTATGATATCATGAAAATTTTCAGGGAGCAAAAACAATTTTCAAGAAAGGTAAGTACACACTATTCAGTAATGTTTTAAAGAATCATTATCAATATAATAAATTAAGAATAAGAGGGGCCAGGAATTTGGCCTGGTGGTAGAGTACTTGCCTAGCATGCATGAAGGCCCAGGTTGCATTCCTCCATACCACATATATAGAAAAAGCTGGAAGTGGGCCGGGAGTTTGGCCTAGTGGTAGAGTACTTGCCTGGCATGCACAAAGATCTGGGTTCGATTCCTCAGTACCACATACACAGAAAAAAGCCAGAAATGGTGCTGCGGCTCAAATGGTAGAGCTCTAGCCTTGAGAAAGCCCAAGGATAGTGCCCAGGCCCTGAGTTCAAGGCCCAGGACCGGCAAAAAAAAAAAAAAGCCTTAAGTGGTACTATGGCTCAAGTGATAGGGCTCTAGCCTTGAGAAAGCCCAAGGACAGTGCTCAGGCCCTGAGTTCAAGCCCCAGGACTGGCAAAACAAAATCAAACAAAACAAAAGGGCCATAACTATGGCCTACTGGTAAAAATAAATAAAATGAAACAAGGAAAGGCTCGGCAGTTAGTGATAGAGCACCAGAGTAGTATATTCGAGGCCCTGTGTTCCATTCCAAGAATAAAATAGCCTATTTTTAGCCAGGTGCTAGTATCTCATGCCCATAATCGTAACTACTCAGGTAGCTGAGATCTGAGGATTGTGGTTTTGAAGCCAGCCTGGGCAGAAAAGTTTCCATAAGATGAAATGGTTCCAAGTGGTCGAGTGTTAGCCTTGAGCAAAAAGAGTTCACTGACAACACCCAGGCCCTAAGTCAGAAAATAAAAAAGAACTATTGTAAAAATATCCCCTTTTGCTGTATGCTGGTGGCTCACACCTGTAATCCTAACTACTCAGGAGTCTGAGATCTGAGAATGGTGGTTCAAAGCCATCCCAGGCATGAAAGTTTGAAGACTCATTTCCAATTAACCACCAGAAAAGGTGGGCTGTGGCTCAAGTGGTAGAAGGGCAAAGACAACCTAAAAGCTTATATTCTTCACAATTACCTAAAACTACAGTGTAAAGGGTATATTGTAGCTAGCGATAGAGAATGGATGGTCCAGAGGGAAGGGCTGTATGGAAGAAGTTGGACACTGGCTGTAAGGGAGCCTAGTTTCACATTCTAGCTCTGTCATTTACTTGTTGTGTGACCTTGAACAAGTTGATTTCCATTTTTAGACTTCAGTTTCCTTTCTTATAACAGAAGATGAGATTAAATAAATTCAAAGGTCTCTTCACATGCAAAAGCTTTATGACTTTATGAGGGTGTTATAAAGCCTTGAAAACTTGGCAGGTATGATTATACAACTAAAATGAAAAATGTTATCTCAAACCAATATAACAACAATACTTATACCCAGAGAGCAAAACCAAACATCAGATTTAAATATCTCTTATAGAAGTGGTGCTGTGGAAGAGCACTAGCTTTGAGCAATAAAGCTCAGGGATTGCCTAGGCCCTGAGTTCAAGTCCCATGACCAACAAAAAAAGCCAACCCCCCCCCCATCTCTTAGCTTTGGCTTTGTAAAATTTTCTTACAAAGGATAAATTTGCATGAACAATTTTATTTAGTTATTTGTGGTACTAGGAATGAAACCAAGAGCCTTGTGAATGTAGACAAGTACTCTACCAGGTGCTGCATCTCTAGGCCTATACTGGCCAACATTCCAGTGGCTTTTGAACATTATCATCAAAAGATCCTGAGTAGCTAGGATTACAGACATGAGCCACCAGCGCTCGGCTTCTACTTTAACTTTTATGCTACAATTTAGACAGACAGCTTTTTTTTTGTCCATCATGGGACTTGAACTCTGGGCCTGGGCCATGTTCTTGAGCTCTTCAGCTCAAGGCTACTGCCCTACGCCTTGAGCCACAGCACCACTTCCAGTTTTCTGGTGTTTAATTGGAGATAAGAGCTCCAGGGACAGCGCCCAGGCGGAGTTCAAGCCCCATAACCTACAAAAATAAGTTAAAATAAATAATAGTAATAATAATTGTGCCAGGATCATAGCCTAGTGGTAGAGTGCTCACCTAGCATGCACGAAGCCCTGGGCTTGATTACTTGGTACTACATACAAAGAAAAAGCTGAAAGTGGTACTGTGGCTCAAGTGGCAGAGTGCTAGCCTTGAGCAAAAAGTATCCAAGGACAGTGCTGAGGCCCTGATTTCAAGCCTCAGGACTGACCAAAAAAAAAGTATGAAATCACCTCATTCTACACAGGATGTGTCCTACCAAAAAGAACACAATTGATGAGCATGTGGAGAAAATGAAACCCCTGTACACGAAGTTTGTGAGGGTGTACAAGTACAGCCTTTATGGAAAATAGTATGGATATTTGTATAAAAAATATGAGTCAGCAATCTCACAACTAAGTATATACTCCAAATAAATGAATTTAGTATATGAATGACATTGGCATTATTGTTTATTGCAACACTATTCACAATAGCCGAAATAAAAATTAATGTAAGTATATCCAGGCAGAGTGGCTCACTCCTATAATCATAGCTACTCAGGAGGTTGAGATCTGAGGATCACCATTCAAAGCCAGCCCAGGCACTAAAGAATGAGAGACTCTTATCTCCCCTTAACCATTAGAAAACCAGAAGTGGGGCTGTGTCTCAAGGGGTAGGGCGGTAGCCTTGAGTTGAAGAGGTCAGGGACAGCACCCAGGCCCATAAAAAATCAATCCCCATGACCCATAAAAAAAAAATCAATGTTAAGTGTTCAACTACAGATATAAAAAAATAAAGAGGGACAGGGAATTTGGCCTAGTGGTAGACTGCTTGCCTAGCATGCACGACTGACCGGTTTGGCTGGGGGTGGTGGCTCACGCCTGTAATCCTAGCTACTCAGGAGGCTGAGATCTGAGGATCAAGGTTCAAAGCCAGCCCAGGGACAAAAGGACCTGAGACTCTTATCTCAAATTAACCTCTAAAAAAACGGGAAGTGGGGCTTGGATCAAGATTAGGGCAGTAGCCTTGAGCTGAAGAGCTCAGGGAAAGAGCCCAGGCAGAGTTCAAGGCCTATGACCCACCAAAAAGGGAAAAAAAAAAAAAAGACCCAGGTTTGATTCTTCAGTACCACATACATAGAAAAAAGCTGGAAGTGGTGCTGTGGCTCAAGTGGTAGAGCTATAGCCTCGAGAAAAGTCCAAGGACAATGGTCAGGCCCTGAGTTCAAGCCTCACAACTGGCGGGGAAAGAAAGAGAGAAAGGAAGAAAGGAAGGAAGGAAGGAAGGAAGAAAGAAAGAGTAAAGTAATGCACCTTTTATCTGCTGAATATAATGTAACCCTTCTATTAATTACAATAAAAAATATATGAAAAAGAAAGAAAATGCAGTGTGGCCAGGCACGGTGCCTCCCATCTGTAATCCTTGCTACTCAGAAGGCTGAGATCTGGGATTGTGGTTCAAAGCCAGCCCATGCACAAAAGATGGAGAGACTCTTACATCTAACTGATCATTAGAAAATGGGAAGTGAGTTTGAGGTTCCAGGGGTGAGGCAGTAGTCTTGAGCTGAAGAGCTCTGGGGCAGTGCCCAGGCCCAGAGTTCAAGCCCCATGAATAAAAAAAGATAATGCAGTGTATACACACAACAGAATGCTATTCAGTTCTTTACCTTGTCACCTACAATAATATGGATGACCATGGATACTAACTGAAAAAACCAGATACATGCTACATGATCTCATGTGAAATCCAACAAAAAGTTGATTACACAGAAATAGCAAACAGTGCTTACTTACTACATAGTGCAGAAGGAAAGGGGAAGAGATCTTTCAATTGATACAAAGTGTCAATTAGAAAAAAGGAATTAAGTTTTAGTATTCTATTTCACAGTAGGGTAATTATAAGGTATTGTTATTTTCCAAATATAGCCACAAAACAGCCTGCCTGAGTTTTGAATTCAGGACCTCAAGCTGGCTAGGCAGGCACTCTACCACTGAACTACACTTCCAGTCCATTTTTACATTGTTTTAGTGTTTATTTTATTTTACTTTATTTTTTGAGATAGGGTCTTATTTCTTCCTCAAGTGCTTGCCTGGACTTTAATTCATTTTTTGTTGTAGCTGTGATTACAGGAATGTACCACCATGTCCAGAGAGTCTTGGGGTCTTCTGAACTTTTGCCCAGTCTAGTCTACATCTGACATACAGGCCAATAAAGATTGATCTTCTTGGGGTGCCGGTGGCTCATTCCTGCAGTCCTAGATACACAGCATGTTGAGATCTGAGAGTCATGGTTCAACGCCATCTCGATTAGGAAAATAAAGAGACTCCTATCTTGAGTTCACAACCAAAAAAACTGCAAGTAGAGCTGTGGCTCTAGTGCTAGCTTTGAGCAAAAGCACTCAGGGACAGCACTCAGGCCCAGGCCCAGCACTACCCTTGATCTGATCTTCCACATCTCAGTCTCCTAAGTAGCGAGGATGAGCCACTAGTGCCTGAGCGGCAGATGTTTTGAATGTTCCCACCAAAAAAGAAAAGGTCAATGTCTGAGGCAGCGATAGATATGCTAATGATTCCGATTTGATATTACACTATGTTGGGCGTGGTGACTCACTCCTGCAATCCTAGCTACTCAGGAGGCTGAGATCTGAGGATCAAGGTTCAAAGACAGCCAGGACACACAAAAGAACCAGAGACTTATCTCCAATTAACCTCTAGAGAACAGGAAGTGGGGCTTGGTTCAAGGGTAGGGTGGTAGCCTTGAGCTGAAGCGTTCAGGGACAGCACCCAGGCCAAGTTCAAGCCCCAAGACCCACAAAAAACAAAAACAAACAAAAAAATTTACATTTACATTTGCCCAAGGTATTAACATCACCAATGTTGGAAAGGATGTCAAATGTTCATGATATATAATCTCTTGTAGCATTATTAATATATTGTAATCACATAAAATGTGCGATAGCTTGTAACAACAGTAAACCAGGATATGCTCAGTGCCTACATTGCAAAGTAGTGTATTTTTCATTCTAATATGCAGTAAATAATGGGTAGGAGACAGGTTTTGAGATCAACAAATGTTTACTCAAATGAAAGAAAACTGCTACATTGCTAGGTAATTGTTTAGGAAGAGTAGTAAGAGCCTATTAAATCACACATGCGTGCGCGCGTGCGCGCACACACACACACACACACACACACACACACACCAACTCAATGATAGAATCAAATGAGAACCAGAAATATCTCAAGAAGCTCTATTCTTTTTTAAAAATTGTAATTATGATTTATGACCAATGACTAGTATATGTAATGGTGGTATTCCAGAGTATGAAGCTTTAGAAATATAAAGTATCTCCAGTAACATTTAAATTTCCTATATTTAGTATTGAGGCTTAAATTAATTATATGCAACTTCAAATAGAAAGAGCTATTTAAATCTTTGGGCTGACAAGCTCAAGGTCAGATGCTTATCAAGGTTCCAGATTATAGACCTGAGAGAATCAGCTTAGAGAGCGGTAATTTTACCAAGAATTTATTATGCTAAAATAACACATATTTCCTTCTTAGAGTAAATGAATATACTTTAGTATCGGTGTTTAAGCCATAAATGAGAAATGTTACCTCTCTGAAATGGGACATCCAGTTTGCCAAGGTAAGGTGGGAGCTCCTTTAAAAGATAAGATGTCAAATAGTTAGCTCTCAAAGAAATATTTAAATGACATAATAAGATTTTGCTTCTTTTTTTTGCCAGTCCCGGGTTGAGCTCAGGGCCAGAATACTGTCTTTGAGCTTTTTCAAGGCTAGAGCTCTACCTCTTGAGCCACAGCACCATTTCCAGTTTTTTCTATGTACTGTGGTACTGAAGAATCGAACCTGGGTCATTGTGCATGCTAGGCAAGCACTCTACCACTAGGCCCAACTTCCAGGCCCTTGCTTCTTCTTCTTCTTCTTTTTTTTTTTTTTGGTCGGTCATGGGGCTTGAACTCTGGGTCTAGTTGTTGTCCGTGAGCTCTTCAGCTCAAGGCTACTTGCTCTACCCCTGGGCCTGGGCATTGTCCCTAGCTTTTTAGCTTAAGGCTACCACCTACCTCTTGAGCTACAGTGCCACTTCCCTTTTTCTAGATGTTAACTGAAGAAAAAAGTCTCACAGTCTTTAGAGCCCGGGCTGGCTTTGAACTTCATTCCTCAGATCTCAGCCTCCTGAGTGGCTAGGATTACAGGTGTGAGCCACCTCAACGGGCTGGAGCCATTTTCATCTGGCTCAGAAATGTGGGCACTTCTGAGGCAGAAAGAAGAGGATACCACTAATAACTGCTTCTGAAAAAAGGTAAAAAAAGATCTTAGATATAATTCTGCTTTGAGGGAATAGTTGAGCCTACAGAAATACTGTATGATTCCAATTGCATGACATTCTGGAAACGACAAAAACTATGGAAACCAGGGGACTTAAGTAGGAAGATTACAGTCCAGGCCAGGCCAAACAAAAATGTAATATTCTATCTGAAAAATAACTAACAAAGTAAAACGGGCTTGGGGTATGGTTCAAGTAGAATAGCATTTGCCTAGCAAGTGTGAGGTCATGAGTTCAAACTGTAGTACCACACACACACACAAACACACGCACAAAAGATGATGAAAGATGATGACACCTGGGCACTGGTGGCTCATACCTATAATTCTAGCTACTCAGATCTGAGGATGGTAGGTGGAATCCAGCCCAGGCAGGATGATTTGTGAGACTCTCATCTCCAATTAACTACCAAAAAGCCAGAAATGGAGTTGTGGTTGAAGTGGTAGATTACTAGACTTGAGCAAGCACAAACACTCAGAGACAGCGCTCAGGATGAGTGCAAGCTCCATGAGCAGCAAAACAAAAGAAAACAAAATACTGATATTGGTTTATCATATTTTTTACTTACACAGTACTTGAGATCAGAGATGTTTACATTGACCCCAGTTGATCTCTTTAGATTCTCATCATGTGACACTACAACTTGTTCGTCTTTTGTGATATGGCAGTCCAGTTCTAGCATATCAGTTCCAATTGTAACTGCACTAAAGAAATAGAGAACGACATTCTGAAATGGAAGTAAATTATTGCATATGATGAATGAAAATATCCCATAATGCTGAAATAGCTCTTCAAAATACCATTTGTCATGATGGTTTTTTTTTTGTTTTTTGTTTTTGTTTTTTTTGCCAGTCCTGGAGCTTGAACTCAGGTCCTGGGCACTGTCCCCAAGCTTACTAAGGCCAGTTGAGCCACAGCACCACTGCCAGCTTTTTCTGTGTATGTGGTACAGAGGAACTGAACCCAGGGTTTCGTGCATGCAAGGCAAGCACTCTACTGCTAGGCATGCTGTGGGCTCTTGTCATGACTTATTGCTGGAAAAAATGGTCTAATAATCTTTCAGTGAGTGAATCATATTGCCTCCTTTTCAACAACCAGTTATCTTTAATTCTAGGGACCCCAAAGAAACAGTGAGAATAGTAATGCAGCAATGATCTGGCTGCCAGTTACTGATATGCTATACCATGATAAAACAAAACTTTTTAAAAAGAAAATAAATGACAGCATTAAGCTAGATACTCTGCAAAGTCCTTATACTTACAAGATCCTGCAGAGGCCAGGCACCATGGCTCACACCTGTCTATAATCCTCGCTACTCAGGAGAGTGAGATCTGAGGAGCACAGTTTGAAGCCAGCCTGGGCAGGAAAATCTTATCACCAATTAACTGCCAAAAAGCCAGAAGCAGAACTGTGGCTCAAGTGATAGAGCACCCCCTTTCACTAGAAAAGCTAAGGAACTTTATCTAGGCCTTGAATTCAAGCCCAAGTACACACACACACCCACCCACCCACACACACACACCCCTTACAAAATCATGACTATTAAGAGAGTGTGCTTGAGAGCACAGAGAGTGGAGCCCTGCCACTTCCTCAGGTGAGTGATTTGTGACTCACTTCCTTATCAGCAATCTCTTACTCATGTGTGTACTCCAAGCTGTGTCATGTTTCATGGCCACAACTCCTTTTTCAAATGTCTTTTTAAATAAATACACAAAAACCATAGAAAAAAACTGAACAGGATAGGCAGCTCACATATAAGGATATCCAAGTGGCTATGAAATTCCTAATAGAGGTTCAGCATCAAAACTCACTAGGGAAATAGAAACCATAACACTAAGTGTCGGCAACTAGATGGACCTCACAAACTGCTGGAGCAAGCATAAACTTACTAGTTATTTAGTACTGTAGTAGTAGTTCAGCAAACACTATACATTCCCAGACTTTGGTACAATCTTATTTATTTATTTATTCATTTATTTATTTATTTTTGCCAGTCCTGGCTTGAGCTCAGAGCCTCGGTACTGTCCTTGGGATTTCTCAAGGCTAGAGCTCTACCACTTGAGCCACAGTGCTACTTCTGGCTTTTTCTATGTATGTGGTACAAGGAATTGAACTCGGGTCTTTGTGCATGCTAGGCAGGCACTCTACCACTAGGCCAAATTCCCGGCCCTAGAATCATTTTATACTATAACTCAGCAATACCACTTCTCCTTAAGTGTATGTCTAGAGAAATGAGTACATGTTTCAGAAAACATGTATGAAACTATTTCATGTAACATCATACATAAGCTTTACAGATATAAATTGAAGAGGCCAGGAACATATATAAATATTATATAATTACATTCATGCTATCAGAAGTGACTTTTGAAATGTTTCCACAAATAATAACATGCACTTTCTTCAACTGGAACACCACATATTTTGTAGTTGAATTTTTCACAAGCACACATGTTAGGAAAGCCAAGCCTTCCCAAAGGAGAAAAACAAAAAAACAAACAAACAAAAACAGTCTACTTTAGGGGCCAAGAGCTGGCCTCATGGTAGAGTGCTTGCCTAGCATGCACAAAAACCCAGGTTCAATTCCTCGGTACCACATACATAGAAAAGTCAGAAGTGGTGCTGTGGCTCAAGTGGTAGAGTAATAGCCTTGAGGAAAAAGCCCAAGGACCCAAGGACAATGCTCAGGCCCTGAGCTCAAGCCCAGGACTGGCAAAAAAAAAAAAAAGAAAGAAAGAAAGAAAAGAAAACTGGAAGTGGCGCTGTGGCTCAAGGGCTAGGGGTGGCACCCTAGAGCAGTATGGAGGTTCCTTAAAAAAACTAAAGCTGGGAGCCGTGGCTCACACCTGCAAGCCTAGCTATTCAGGAAGCTGAGATCTGATGATTGCAGCTCAAAGCCAGTCCAGGAACTAAAGTCGGTGAGACCCTTATCTCCAGTTAACCACCAGAAAACGAATTGGTACTGTGGCTCAAGGGATAAAGTGCTAGCTTTGAGCTAAAGTGGTCAGGGACAACACCCAGCCCACAGTTCAAGTCCCACGACAGACAAAAAAAAAAAAGTTATTAAGTGAAGTAAGTCAGACCCAGAGAAACAAAGGTTGCATATTTTCCCTGATTTGTGGTAGACAGAATGTACCTATAAATTTATAAACAAACAAGGTGAGTGGTACATAAATGTTTACAAATGAAATAGTTGACATATGGAGTTCAGTAGGGAGAGCTCAAATAGTATAATCTTTAAATGTTTCCTCCTTTGTACAATTACTTAAATATAATATAGTATTTAAAAAAATAAGAAATTGCTGGGCACAGTGGCTCATGCTGATAATCCTAGCTACTCAGATAAATATCATGAGACTCTTATATCCAATTAACCTCTAGAAAACCAGAAGTAGGGGCCGGGAGTTTGGCCTAGTGGTAGAGTGCTTGCCTAGTATGCACGAAGAACCGGGTTCGATTCCTCGGCACTACATACATAGAAAGTGGTGCTGAAGCTCAAGTGGTAGAGCTCTAGCCTTGAGAAAGTCCAAGGACAGTGCTCAGGCCCTGAGCTCAAGCCCAGGACTGGCAAAAAAAAAAAAAAAAGAAAGAAAAGAAAACTGGAAGTGGCGCTGTGGCTCAAGGGCTAGGGGTGGCACCCTAGAGCTAAAGAGCTCAGGGACAACACCCAGGCCCAGAGTAGGAGAGTAGCCTTGAACTGAGGAGTTCAGGGAGAGTGCCCAAGACCCACGGTACAAAAAAAAAAAAAAAAAAAAGGAAAAGAAAAAAAAAAGCCTCATGCAGGCTCACACCTGTAATCCTAGCTACTCAGGAGGCTGAGATCAGACTTCACCGTTCAAAGCCAGCCCAGACATTAAAGAACATGAGATTCTTATCTCCAGCTAATCAACAGAAAATGGGAAGTGGCGCTGTGGATAGAGGGGTAGGGTGGTAGCCTTGAGTTGAAGGGCTCAGGGACAACACCCAGGCCCAGAGTTCATATCCCACCATCAACCCCCCCAAGCCCCTCCCCAAAAGAAATTATTCATGAGAACATAGGCACTGGACTGTCTGCCAGCTTATACTTCTCAGAAGCACTAATATGTTTCTCTCTTACCATTCATGTTAGTACCATAGGGATCACATTGTCCTAGGGGTATTTACAAATGTGGCCTAGTTTAATAACCTAATTTTAGTAGCCTTAAAGAACGAATCTTACATACCTACGGGCTTAGTGATTACACATGTGTGCCATTGTAATAATTTTTTTTTCTGGGTCAGGGGGCTTGAACTCTGGGCCTAGGCGCTGTCCCTGAGCTCTTCAGCTCAAGGCGTGAGCCTCCACGCCCAGCTGTTGCAATAATTGATTTTCGGGGGGGGGGAGGGGTATACATTCACTACAAAGGGGGTTCTGTCTCTGTTACCCATCTTTTGTTCCTATGTTGCTTTGGTGTTTTCTGCTGATCGTTTCTTGGTGGTACTGGTGTTGGAGCTCACTGGGGAGGGCATCTGCCACATGAGCCACATGGCCAGCTCTTCTTGCTTCCGTACCCTTTCTCCTTTAGGGTATTGTGTTCAGTGCCTGGGCCTGGCTGGCTCACAGTCCTCCTAGGTGGGCCTCTAACATTGGCTGGGATAACAAGTACACACATGTGGCTTGTTTTGTTGAGACAGAGTCTCCCCTTTTTCCCAGGATGGTCTGAACCTTGGTCCTGATTTCCTCCTCCCAAGTAACAGATATTATAGGTATGAGCCACTGTGCCCAGCTGCATGTTTTTGTTTCTCCAGTCCTGGGGACTGAACTGAGAGCCTGAGCACTGTCCTTGGGCTTTCCTCAAGGCTAGTATTCTACCACTTGAGCCACAACACCACTTCTGGCTTTTCTATGTATGTGGTACCAAGGAATCGAACCTGGGTCTTCGTACATGCTTGGCAAGCACTCTACCACTAGGCCAAACCCCCCACCCTTGTTTTTTTATGGTCCTGGTCAAAGGGTTGGAAATCAGGGCCTGTGCTCAAGGTTAGTTAGTGGTCTACCACTGGAGCCATAGCTCTATTCTGGTGTTTAATTGGAAATAAGAGTCTCATGGACTTTCCTGCCTAGACTGGCTTCCCCTGCCCCCTGCTCCCCCCAGCTTTTAATTGGGTTACACTACTTTCCTTCTTTCTTTTATGTTGTTTTGCCAGTCCGAGACTTGAACTCAAATATGATGCTGTCCCTGAGTTTCTTTTGGCTCAAGGCTGGCGCTCTACCACTTGAGCCACAGCGCCACTGTGCCACTTCTGGCTTTTTCTGTGTATATGGTAGTGAAGAATCAAACCTAGGGTTTCATGCATGCTAGCCAAGCATTCTACCACTAAGCGACATTCCTAGTCCATTGCTTTGTTTTTGAAGTAGATCATTCCATCTCTCTGTATCTCATTCAGTAAACAACTAATGAGAACCTGTAAGAGTTAGGGCCTAAAGGAGGGATCACTACTACACTGTTGGTGGGAGTGCAAACTCGTTCAACCACTATGGAAAGCGGTATGGCAGTTCCTCAAAAGACTAAACATAGAGCTCCCCTATGACCCAGCAATTCCACTACTTGGCATTTACCCAACCATCCAGAAACAAGGACATACTAAATCCACTAGCACAACAATGTTCATTGCAGCACTATTTACCATAGCAAAGATATGGAACCAACCCAGATGCCCCTCAGTTGATGAGTGGATCAACAAGTTGTGGTATTTGTACACAACGGAATTCTATGCTGCTGTCAGAAAGAATGACATCGCCTCATTTGCATGGAAATGGAAAGACTTAGAAAAAATCATATTAAGTGAAGTAAGCCAGACTCAAAGGAAGATAGGCTCAATGGTTTCCCTCATTTGCCCTAATCAGTAGAAACCTTGGGCTCTCCTAGCAGAGATTTACAAAAGAGCAAAACCAAGATACATAAGGCCATATAGTATGACACTAAATGAAAGAACCTCCAGGATATAGAAACAAAAGCCATATAATGAGTGATTGTTGTCCTTAATGTACTATGTTATCTCATCTCTTTTGCTGTCCCTTGGTTATCTCATATTGTTACAGTATTTCACCTTGTTATAAGTATATATTGTATATATGCTTATTTGGTTATTTGAAATTGGATAGGGAAGGGGGGAAAACAAGACGAGGGGCAGGGGTAGGGGGAGGGAAATGGAGACCAAGGCATGAGAAAGGGTATCAATGTTTGTAAAGTAATGCACCTTCTATCTGGTGAATACAATGTAACCAGTCTATTAATTACAATAAAAATATATGAAAAAAAAGAGTTAGGGCCCAAATAAGACTAAGGAATGAGTGATACATAAGAAAAGATTACTATTCAAGGCTGGAGATACAGCTTCTTGGCTTGCACATGGCCTTGATTTCAATTCCCAACACCACAGAAAAAGAAAACATCAGAAGGAAAAAAAAGGAGAGTTAAAAAAAAATAACTCCTGTTCCAAATGAAGCCATAGAAGAGTCATACTCATATCTTTTTTATTTTTGCCAGTCCTGGGACCTGAACACAGGGCCTGGGCACTGTCCTTGGGCTTTCACAACTTCTGGCTTTTTCTGTGTAAGTCTTACCAAGGAATCCAACCCAAGGCTTCGTGTATGCTAGGCAAGCACTCTACCACTAGATCACATTCCTGGCCCCTTAAATTCATATCCTTAAGAAGAAAATAAACAAAATTCCTTGATTTATGTAATCACAATTATATATATAAGTTGGCTTTAAATTGCTCAGAAATTCTGGTTCATTCTGAGCAACATACCAAGATTCATTCATTCTCTCTCTCTCATTTGTTATACTAGGGATTGAACCCAAGACCTATTAGGCAAAGTGTTCTATCACTTGAGCAAAGCCCACAGACCTTTTTATCTTGTTTGTTTTGTTTGTTTTTTAAGGTAAGTAGTCTAACTTTGCCCAAACTAGATGACTTCAAACTCAAGATCCTCCTGCTTTCACTTCTTAAAGTAAGTTTACAGGTATGAACCACCATACTGGGTATGACCTCCATTTCTGAAAATCAAAAGGATCAAAATTATATGAGAAAATCTTTTGTTTACTAAGTATGAATAGGCAATGTCTTCATTGGGTTTTTCATATTCTCTGTTTTATTTTTAGGACTAATGATAATCATTGACTCTAAGACAAACAGCAATGATATGAATCAGCTTTCACTCGTGTCTCCCCTGTGGCTTCTCAGCACAGTGCTCTAGAAGACATCTAGTTACAATATGAATCAATTATAAGTAGATAAAATTAGCTTAGCTTATTGAAAATAAGAACAATACTCATGAGGACTGTAAGAAGAAAATAGGAGTGCAGGCTCAGATCAGTATAAATATTATGGAGTACAAAAGACACAAAAATCCTATTGATAAATAGCAGCCAGTATGGCAGTTGTTTCATTTTCTCTTTCTCTCCAAGACTAATTAGCATTATGCACAATATGTCCCTTGTTACTGATATCTTCTTTCAGCTTTGGAAATACAGTATCTTTTGGCTACTCAAAACTCTGATCTAGTTTCTCCATAATAGAAGCCAAATACTCTATGCAACACTTCAGACTAACTAAATTAAAAAAATCAATTTTATTGTGTTTACTGGTCCTGGAACTCCAGGCCAGGGAACTGTCCCTAAGTTTCTTTGTTCGAGGTTAGTACTCTACTAGTTAAGCCACAGCTCCACTTATGGCTTCTTTGGTAACTAACTGGAAATAAGTGTCTCATGGACTTTCCTGATCAGTCTGGCTTCAAACTACCATCTTCAGATCTTAGCCTCCTGAGTAGCTAGGATTACAGGCATGAGCCATCAACTCCTGCAGGAAATTCTATTAGTATAATACAGAGAACTTAGTTAGAAAACTTTCTAACCTCTTCTTTCTGAAAGATCTGTCAGATGTTCCAGCTTTGCAATCTCAAATCATATTAAATAGCTCTATTAGGTGAGTATCTGAATGCCCTAGATGGCTTTGAACTGTGATTCTCAGATCTCAGCCTCCAGAGTGGTGAGGATTACAGGCATAAGACACCAGTGCCCAGGTGAAATATTGATTTTATAGACATATTTATTGCTTGTACATAAATATAGTATCTCTACTCTGTGAACCATCATTTCAATAAATTTTATTTTACTTTTTTTTTTTGCCAGTAATGGAGCTTGATTGAACTCAGGGCCTGGGTACTGTCCCTGAGCTTCTTTTGCTTAATGCTAGCACTCTACCACTTGAGTCACAGAGCCACTTCAGGCTTTTTCTGTTTATGTGGTACTGAGGAATCGAACCCAGGGCTTTATGCATGCTAGGCAAGCACTCTTCCACTAAGCCACAGTCCCAGCCTCTCAATCAACATTCTTAAGAGAAAATTACCTTCTTGTATACTTACTGCTCAAAGGCTGCCATAGTATTCTCCAAATTTTCCCCAGCACCTGTGAAAAGATGAAATTAGAAACATTTAGCTATTTTGAAATTAATCTTAATAAGATAATTAATCTTAATGCTTATTACCTAGGTATACACACAAATACATACACAATCACATGTAGCTGTCTCTGAGCTCTTCAGCTCAGGGGTACCATGGTATCCCTTGAGCCAAGCCCCATTTCCCATTTTCTAGAGGTTAAGAGATAAGAGTCTGGAGATAAGAGTCTCAGGTCCTCAGATCTCAGCCTCCCAAGCAGCTAGAATAACAGGCATGAGCTACCAAGCCTGGCTTCTATTTCCATTTTCTGTTTACTTATAAAGCAGGACCATAAATTACACAGGAATAATACTTGCGAATTACTCAGACATATGGTAAATGCTGAAAAGTAACTAAGGGACTAATTAAGAAGTGTAACATTCCTCTCAAAGGAATTTTTTAATGGTCTCTCATGAAATAGTTTAAGTTCCCTTTCATTCCATTAAATATTGCCTAATTCACAAAAACAGGTTTGGTCATTAATGGTTTTGTTTAAATAAGTGGCTGACATAATTTTTAATTTTTGGCTCTGAAAATAATCACTTCACATACTTTTTCTTTTTTTTTTTTTTTTACCAGTCCCGGGGCTTGAACCTAGGTCATGAGCACTGTCCCTGAGATTTCTCAAGGATAGTACTATCTACCACTTGAGCCACAGCACCATTTCCGGCTTTCCAGAGTTCAGGGATTACACTTGTATACCACCATGCCCAGCTTTTATAGTACTAACTAATTCAACTTTAAGATGTAATCTTCCATATATAGATCTGATATATTTGAGTCAGGTGTTACTTGGATTTAAAAATCTTCTCTAGAGGGGCCGGGAGTTTGGCCTAGTGGTAGAGTGTTTTGCCTAGCATACATGAAGACCCGGGTTCAATTCCTTGGTACATACATAGAAAAAACCGGAAGTGGTGCTGAGGCTCAAGTGGTAGAGCTCTAGCCTTGAGAAAGTCCAAGGATAGTGCTCAGGTGCTGAGCTCAAGCCTCAGGACTGGCAAAAAAAAAAAAATCTTCTCTAGAGAGAATATTTCCCAATAACTTATGAAAAAATACAGTTTTCAGTCTTCAATGGTCTCCCATTTATTATTTATTCTATGCAGTAAAACATCACTACTTGTTTTAATACTTCCTGAAAGACAATGCTGTTATTTATATATGTATATGTATGCATGTATTTATTAATAGATAAATAGATACAAGGAATGTCTTTATAAATGTTCATTAACATTGAGAAGGCGTTGTCCCTGAGCTCTTCAGCTCAAGGCTATTGCCCTACCCCTGAGCCACAGCCTCACTTCCCATTTTCTCATGATTAATTGGAGATAAGAGTCTCATGTTCTTTAGTGCAGTTCTTTAGTGCCTGGGCTGGCTTTGAACCTCAATCCTCAGATCTCAGCCTCCTAAGTAGCTAGGATTACTGGCATGAGCCACAGCACCTGGCTACATTTTTGATTAGTATGAAATATGGAAGATCATACGTACTTAACAGACACAGAGAGAGAGAGAGAGAGAGAGAGAGAGAGAGAGAGAGAGAGAGAGAGAGAGAGAGAGAGAGAGAGTGTGTGTGTGTGTGTGTGTGTCAGATGGGGCTTGAACTCTGGGCCTGGGCCCTGTCCCTGAGCTCTTCAGCTCAAGGTTACGGCCCTACCCTTGAGCCAAGCCCCACTTCTCATTTTCTAGAGATTAATTTGAGATAAGAATCTCAGGTCCTTTGTGCCTGGGCTGGCTTTGAACCTTGATGCTCAGATCTCAGCCTCCAGAGTAGACAGGATTACAGGCGTGAGCCACCACATCCAGCTCTAGGTTTTTTTTACTCAAGGCTAGTACTCTACCACTTGAGCCACAGTGCCATTTCCAGCCTTTTCTGTTTATGTGGTACCGAAGAATCAAACCCAGGGTTTCATACATGCTGGGCAAGCACTCTACCTCTAAGCCATATTCGCCGCCAATGTTTTGGGTTTTTTATTTTGTTTTAGTAAGTTGGGGGCTTGAACTCAAGGCTTAGGTGCTGTCTCGGAGCTTCTTTGTGCTCAAGGTTAGTGTTCTACCACTTGAGCCACAGGGCCAATGCTCCCATGAGACTCATCTTCAATTAACCACTTGAAAAATCAAAATAGGAACTGTTATTATAAGTGGCAGAGTGTTAGTATTGAGCAAAATAGCTTAGCAAAAGTATCCAGGCTCTGAGTTTAAACTCTACAAACAACAACAACAACAACAAAAACAATCTTAGTGAGGCGTGGTGGCTCATGCCTATAATCCCAGCTACTCAGGAGGCTGAGATCTGAGGATTGTGTGTACAAAGCCAGCCGGGACACTAAAGACCATGAGACTCTTATCTCCAATTAACTACTAGAAAACTGGGAAGTGGGGTTGAGGCTCAGAGGGTAGGGCAGTAGCCTTGAGCTGAAGAGCTCAGGGACAGTGCCCAGGCCCAGAGTCCAAATCCCATGAGAAAAGAAAAAAAAAAAAAAAAAAAAAAAAAAAAGAACACGCTTCAAATTAAGTACTTTCTGAGGATTGGCTTAATACAAACAAAAAACTTTAAGGCTGGGAATGTGGCTTAGTGACAGAGTGGTTGCCTAGCATGCACAAAGTACCACATAAACAGAAAAAGTCAGATGTGGCACTGTGGCTCAAGTGGTTCAGTGATAGCCATGAGCAAAAGAAGCTCAAGGACAGTGCCCAGGCCCTGAGTTCAAGCCCCAGAACTGGCAAAAAAAAGGAAGAACTACAGATGAAATATTTAAGAGTATTTTCTCACTAGACACACTATGCTGAAAATTAACTATACAACTTGTAGACAGGGATGGGAGGGAAAAACTGGGAGATAGAAAGGGAACGGGTGACATTGTCAAAAAAAGACATGTACTTGATGCCTAACTTATGTAACCATAATTCCTCTGAACATAACCTTTATAATAACAATAAAAAATTTCACGAAAATACAAAAGAATATATTTTAGCCAGGTACCAGTGGCTCATACCTGCAATCCTAACTACTCAGGAGGCTGAGATCTGAGGATCACAGTTCAAAGCCAGCCTAGGCAGAAAAGGTCATGAGATTTGTATCTCTAATAAACTACTCAGACAAGGTGGAAGTATTGCTGTGGCCCAAGTGGTAGAGTGCTAACTTTGAGCACATAGAAGCCCAGATGCTGAGTTTGAGCCCCAGGACTGGGAAAAAATAAAATAAAGAGTATTTCTCAGTATGTTTTCACTGAAATACTGCAATTATATTCATCCCAAGAGGGGAAACTATGGTGAATTTGTGTCTACAGATATAAAGATTACACATATGAATCCAGATACTATTCAATAAATCAACTTTCTAACTTTGAAAAATGTCAGTTAAGCAGGGCACTGATAGCTAATGCCTATAAACCTAACTACTCTGAAGGCTCAAAGATAGCCCGGGCAGGAAATCTATGAGATTCTTATCTCCATTTAAGCACCCCAAAAGCCAAATGTGGAGCCGTGGCTCAAGTGGCACAGCACTAGCTTTGAGCATAAAAGCTTACAAGACAACATCCAGGCTGGAGTTCAAGCCCCAGGACTGGATCCATCTCTCTCCCTCTCTCTCCCTCCCCCCCTCGCTTCTCTCCTCTCCTCTCCTCTTCTCTCCTCTTCTCTCCCTCTCTTTCCCTCTCTTTCCCTCTCTTTCCTCTCTCTCTCTCTCTCTCTCTCTCTCTCTCTCTCTCTCTCTCTCTCTCTCTCTCTCTCATACACACACACAGTGTCAATGAATCTCAGGGAGATCAACTGAAATAAGAGAGAGAGAGAGAGAGAGAGAGAGAGAGAGAGAGAGAGAGAGAGAGAGAGAGAGAGAGAGAGAGAGAGAGAGATTGAGTGATAGATTTAAAAAAAAATCTGTCATGGTGTTTGAACTCACAACAACAACAAAGCTCAGGGAAAATACCCAAGCCCTGAGTTCAAGCTCCAGTACTGGCATGTGTGACTAACACAGTGCACACACCACACACACAAAAAGTGTACTTTAGTTTACTAAAGTTTGCATTATTAAGTAGAATAGTATTATTAAATGAAAGCTAACTCACTCTGGAACAAGCCTGGAGGGAAAAAGTCCTCACTGAAAAGTGAAGAAGAGTTCCCTGCCAATAAGAATGAAGGAACAAAGCTAAAGTAAAAACAGAGCTCAAGGTGCAACTGCAAAATGCTACTTCCACTGGGACTTTGGAGACTAATTGAGTCTCCAAACAATTATAATTATTTGGAGATGCCAACAATTGTTTTCTTCCACAACCCAGTAAGGCCAGTGTGAAAGAGCAATCTACAACCTACTGTCAAACTATTATATGCCAAGTGAGTCTGCAGCAGGATAACTAACCTTGAAGCCAAAGGTAAAAGTTACAAGAGAATGCGTGGATTTGATCAGTTATGGGTTTTTTTTAATTCTTTGGCCCCTCAGCCCCAACCAGCATATTACTTTCTGAAAAGCCCATTGTTTAATTCAGTTGAGCCACAGAAAGGTGAAGTTACATTCTTTCCCTGTTATCTTTATCCTTACTCTGACTCAGTGGGTATCTGGAATAAATGTATCATTCATAAATGATTCTAATTGTAGGAAAATGTGTTTTTAAAGTTATATTTCAAAATATGAACAAAGACAATACAGCTTTAAAAACTACTTTTCTTCCGTTTTCTTTTGTTTCTTTCCTTTTTTTAAACACAGGGTTTTGTTATTTTGCCCAGGCTGAAATCCAACTTAAAAGCTAAAGTATCCTCTTTCTCAGTCTCCCAAGTAGCTCAAATTCCAGGCTTTGTCACCTTAGCTTATTTGTTCCTTTTTCCACTGAATGTAATTCAAACAATTGAGAACATATACCTAAAGTATTAATAAAAATTCATTACTTCATATAGTAACCAAGAAAATTGTCTAGTTGCTGAATATAATTGTCTGAGTATAATTCTCCTTTACTCCAAATGAGTCCTATGAGTGGTTCACCAGTATACCATAACATACTGTAGGAATAAAAAGTGTTTCTTGGTCAAACAAATTTAGGAAACACAGAAAGGATCTAGCATGCAGTAGATAATTGTCAATTAGCAATTGTTTTTATCATGCATTGTCATTTAGTATGTACTAAATGCTAGAGGGACAAGAATAATTTTCATTCTGGTTTTAGGGAACACATAGGGACGAGAATCCCATGAGTTAAAACATCTTATTATAAGTTATACCTATAGTCCTAGCTACTGAAGAAGCTGAGAGCTAAGAACCCAGGCTTGAATTTAACCCAGAAAGACAAATACATCCAACAGACTCTTTTTTTTTTCTTTTTAAGGACCCTGGATGCCCTGAGCTCTTCGAGACTACTGCCCTATCCCTAGAGCTACAGTGACACTTTTGGTTGATTAATTGGAGATAAGAGTCTCATGGACTTTTTAAAAAAATATTTTTATTGTGATTAATAGAAGCGTTACATTATATTCACCAGATAGAAGGTGCATTACTTCACAAACGTTGATACCCTTTCTCATGGACTTTTTAATGGCTGGGCTGGCTTTGAACCACAATCTTCAGATCTCAGCCCTCTGAGAAGCTAGGATTACAGGCTTGAGCCATGGTACCCGGCTCCAAGAGACTCATCTCCAGTTAACAAGCAAACTGCCAAACTTCACTCACTCAAATGGTAAAACAAAACAAAACAAAACAAAAAATACCAGCTTTGAGCAAAAAAAGTTAAGGGACAGCACTCGATCCCTGAGTTCAGTATGGGTGCTGCACCAATCTGATTTCACAAGGTTTTGCACATTCTGCTTGAAATGTGATACCAAGGATCCTTTCAGCAGACATTTTCAAAAGAAATCTACCTGTATTCTTAAGTAATACAGTTCTATGATATACAGGATAGGACAGATACATGTTAGGACATATGTACTATGTACGGACATATACATGGTCTTTTGAAATCCACTGTGATTGCTGAGGTACACAGTAGTGGTAAAAGCCAAACCAAACAAAAACAAAAACCAAAAAAGCAACAAGAAAGAAAGAAAAAAAGAAGATACCAGGTGCGAGGCTTCGAGCAATGGGAACAGGACCTTCTAGTTCCATCCCTGTTCCACCCAAGGGCTAACTGCGGCTTTGGATAGCACAAGTCCAGCTTGGAGGGTTCATTTCCTCTTAATTGTTGGGGTGAAGGACACGGGGGCGGCAGCTTGCTCCAGGTATCCTCGGATTCTCCAGCCCTGCTCCCCTGGGAGCACCCCGGCCTGCGCGCGCACCCTCCTCCCCCGGGGCCCCCTCCCAAGCCCCCAACCCTGGGTCTCCGGGGCTCCACACTGGCTGCCCGGAAAGGGACCTTGCCAACATCCATCCACCAGAAACTCCCCCACCCACCTTCGCGTTCGTCCCCACTTCCTCCCCACCCCACCGCCCCCTCCCTCCCCTCCGAATCCCCCCTTCCCACGGCGCCCCCACACACCACCCCTCACGTCCTCCAAACTCTCCCGGGATTCCCACGCCGCGGCCTGAGGCAGAGCAGGGGGAGGACCCCCCACCCCGGCCCCCCCCCCACCCCGGGCCCCCGCCGCCCCCGGCCCCCCCCCCCGCCCCGTCCCCCACTCACCCCCGCGATGGGAGATGTGTTTACTGCGGAATCGCTGCTTCTTCCTCTGGTGCAGCAAGGTCGGGTACTTGAGCAACAAGAACGAGGTCAGCAGGTACCCTCCCAGGGTGGACAGAAGATAAAAGGCTGCGGCGGACATTCTCGGTCTCCTGTCTCCGGGTGGGAGGAGGGAAACCTCTGAACCCCGCAGCGGCGGCGGTGCAACGGCTGCGGCGGCGGCTGCGGCGGCGGCGGCTGCTCGAGGTCTGTTCGCCCCCCGCCGGTGCTGGGCGTGCAGCGCACTTGTTCGTGCTGGCTTACCACGCAGGCGCAGTCCGCCCTCAGGGCCCCGAGCAACAAAGGGCTCCCCGGCGCAGGCGCACTCAGGCTTCTAGCTAGCGCTTGTCAAGGTGCTGCTGCAGTGAATGCCTGTGGCCTGGGGTTCCGTGTGTCGTGTTGTCGTGTGTGTGTGCGTGTGTGTGCGTGCGTGTGTGTGTGCGTGTGTGTGTGTGTGTGTGTGTGTACTGTTGCAGAAATTCCCAAGGCCGATGCCTTCTTTTCAAGCATCACTCCACCTGAAGAGGCTATATTATTCAAAGGGAAAGCCTGACATAATTGGAAAAAGGAAAGATTTCATGGCATGTCTCAGAGGCTACTCTAGGAAATACAATTAGCTAAGACCCGGTATGCAATAGGCACTTCAAGAAATTTTTGTTGCCACATATCATTTCCTGCAAAGACTGGCAACTAATCTCAAAAGGCTCTACTAGTTTCTTTTCATCCCATACATCCAAATATCCCACATTCCAAACAATTAAGAGCCACATTTCATTGTAAAGGAATTAATCTAGGCCTGGTGGTAGAGCCCTTGAGGGGTAGGGGTGAGGGCTGATGCCCGTAATCCTAGCCACTCAAGAGACTGAGACCTGGAGGATAATGGTTGAAAGTCATCTGTAGGAAGACCTGTGAAATCCTTTATTTCTAATTAGCCAGCAAAAAGCCAGGCTGGAGGTGTGCCTCAATTGGGGGCGTGGCTGAACTAGTAGAATGATAGCCATGAGCAAGAGCCCAGGGAAGAGATGGATCAATGGTTAGATGGATGGATAAAAAGGTATATATTAGCTGGGCAAGGTGGCTCACACCTGTAATCCTAGCTACTCAGGAGGCTGACATCTGAGGATCAAGGTTCAAAGCCAGCCCAGGCACAAAAGGACCTCAGACTCTTATCTCCAGTTAACCTCTTGAAAAGGGAAAGTGGGGCTGCCAGTAGTCTTGAGCTGAAGAGCTCAGGCTGAGTTCAAGCCACATGACCCTCAAAAAAAAAAGATATTAAGCAGGATAAAAGTCTGGTGTTGCTGGTATGGTGGCTCAGGCTTGTAATCTTGGCTACTCGGGAGGTTGTGATCTGATGGTATCAGTTCAAAGCCAGTCCCCGGCACTAAAGTCAGGAGACTCTTATCTCCAATTAATCACCAGAAAACCAGAAGTGGCATTGTGACTCAAAGGGTAGGGCAGTAGCTTTGAACATAAATGCTTATGGACAATGCCTAGGCCCAAAGTTCAAGTCCCATGAAAAAAAAAAGTTTGGTGTCCCTGCCTTTATTTTCCAACTGTCATTTTTGCTCTGAGTGTCTGTCCTGGGTTTCAATGATAGGACTAATAATACCTTTATAACAAAAAAGAATTAAGCTATCCCTAAGAACAATAGTCTCAAGATAAATCATCTTCTAATGAGGGTGACGATCTATAATGATGAAAATATACCTTGCTATATGCTGCTGCATAACTACAGCAGGAAATACAATTACTGAGGCCTGGCATGAAATAGGTGTAAAAAGAAATTTCAGTTGTATGGTATCACTTCCTGTAAAGCTTCAATTGCTCCCCTGAAGTGATTACATCAGTAAAAACTGCTCCTGAATTCTTTGCAGATGCAGAACTCAAAAAATGCTCAACCAGGGCCAGGAGTTTGTCCTAGTGGTTAAAGTGCTTGCCTAGCATGCATGAAGACCCTGGTTCGATTCCTCGGTACCACATATAGAAAAAAGCCGGAAGTGGTGCTGAGGCTCAAGTGGTAGAGCTCTAGCCTTGAGAAAGTCCAAGGACAGTGCTCAGGCCCTGAGCTCAAGCCCAGGACTGGCAAAAAAAAAAAAAAAAAATGCTCAACCAGGGGCCGGGAGTTGGGCCTGGTGGTAGAGTGCTTGCCTAGCAAGCACAAAGGCCAGGGTTCGATTCCTCAGTACTACATACATACAAAAAAGCCGGAGTGGTGCTGAGGCAAAAGTGGTAGAGTGCTTGCCTAGCATGCACGAAGACCCGGGTTCGATTCCTTGGTACCACATGCATTGAAAAAAAGCTGGAAGTGGTGCTGAGGCTCAAGGGGTAGAGCTCTAGCCTTGAGAAAATCCAAGGACAGTCCTGAGCTAAAGCCCAGGACTGGCAAAAATAAATAAATAAATAAAATAAATGCTCAACCAGCCATGTAACAGTTTTTTGTTTTTTTTTGCTAGTCCTGGGGCTTGAACTCAGGGCCTGGGCACTGTCCCTGAGCTTCTTTTGCTCAAGGCTAACGCTCTACCATTTGAGCCATAGCACCACTTCCTGCCTTTTCTGTTTAAGTGGTTGTGAGGAATCAAACCCAAGGCTTCATGCATGCCAGGCAAGCATTCTACCACGAAGCCACATCACCAGCTCCAATGACCAGACTTGATACGTTGGAACCCATAGAACTGAGCTTCTGACCTAAGTCTCATTTACATATGTGCATATTTAGGGAGTCTTACTACATGGTTGTAATCCTAGCACTTGGGAGGTTGAGGCAGGAAGATGCAGAGTTCAAGACCAGCGTGGACTACATAGTGAGAACTTGTCTCAACAAACAAACAAACAAACAAACAATTGGCCAGGCAAGCTACTCAGGAGGTGAAGAACCAAAACATCTCGGTTTGAGGCCAGTAGAGGAAAACAGTTGTAACAACCATCTCAACCAACTGCTGGGTGAAGTGATACATGCCTGTATTCTCAGCTATGGCAAGAAGCACTGCAGTCCAGGGCAGCTGGGAAAAACGAAAATCAAGACTCTTATCTCAAAACTAATTAGAAGAGGGGTTGGGGATTTAGCTAAGTGAAAGAGCGACTGAACTCAGACTTGCAAGGCTAGCTCCACTTTCATCATTTTTGGTAGCTGGTAGGAGATAAGTGTCTTATGGGATTTCCTGTTCCCGCTGGCTTTGAACCACGATCCTCAGTTCTCAGCCTCTTGAGTAGCTAGGATCACAAGCTTGAGCCACTGGCACCCAGCCAGAAGCAGTATCTTTAAAAGAAAAATCATCTTAGCAAAAACAATTTTAGCAAACAATGTTTTAACTCAACATGATTATGAAACACTCAGTAAGAAGCAGTGAAGGGGCCGGGAGTTTTGCCTAGTGGAAGAGTACTTGCCTAGCAGGTGTGAAGGATCGGGTTCGATTCCTTGATATTGCTTATGTAGAAAAAACTGGAAACGGTGCTGTGACTCACTTGGTGAGCTCTAGTCTTGAGAAAGCCCAAGGACAAATGATCAGGCCCTGAGCTGAAGGCCCAGGACTGGCAAAAAAAAAAAAAAAAAAAGAAGCAGTGAAAATGAAACAAGAGAAAAGCAAGCTGTCAATTCTCAATATTTTATGTCCTTTTGTTCTACAATTAAGCCAGTCTTTATTAGAAAGCTGTAAACCTATTGGCAATAAATATCAACAATATAATGAAATAGTGAAAGAATTATTATACAAATACTGAAACCTGTAATCAAAACACATTTTGGGTTTGGGGAAACACAGTATACATATACCACAACACAAACAAAAACCACACAAAAACCAAAAACCAGTTCCGGTTAAGGCTTGAAATGGCTGGAAAATCTTATTGTGTCACAGCTTTAAGAACTCCACGGAGCACCTTATAGCTCATTAACTGCACATTTTCCTTAGGAGGAAAACAAGGTCCTCTCTCAGTCACATATGCATAAGGAAATCTCAAGACCCAAAGGCCATCAGGAGGAAGAGTGATTTCTTGTTTTTCTGGATAAAATACTGGACATGGTGGTGGGCCTGGCTGAACCTGGAAAATACAGGAAATACAATTGGTTTTACATTCCTCAACACCTGAAATAACTGGAAACATGGCCCAAGTGCTAGAGCAAGTGAGGGCATGAGGTTCTCAGTAATGGAAAAGAAAGAAAGAAAGAAAGACAATGCCTCAAGCAGCATTAGTTTCAAAGACAATATAAGATTAAACATGGGGCCTGGAGCATGGCCTAATGGTAGCGTGCTTGCCTAGTATGCACAAAGCCCTGGGTTCAATTCCTTGGTACCACATACATAGAAAAGGCTAGGAAGTAGCGCTGTGGTTCAAGTGACACAGTGATTATCTTGAGCAAAAAGTGTCCAAGGATAGTGTCCAGGCCCTTGAGTTGAAGAGCTCAGGGACAGGGTCTAGGCCCAGAGTTCAAGCCCCAAGACAGACAGGAAAAATAAAAAATTTAAACCAAAGACCTACCTACTAAAGTAAACTAATCCGCTTGGGAAAAAATGGTATTTAATAAAATAACTAATTAACTTGTACTTTTAACAACAATCAAAACACGCATGGGCACTTTTTGTTTGGAGGAAAAGGTGTGTTTCTTACCTGAGGCATGAGTACAATCTGCAAAGGAGCATCAGGAACCACAACAAAAAGCCTCATAAGTTGAGCATAATGTGGTTTTAGCCCTCTGCCTTGTGATGAAGACAGAATATATAAGGGCATATCACTATTTAGGGCTTTTAAAGCTGATTCCTTCGGTCCACTGCCCATCACTTTCATTATTTTTTCAGGTCCCGAGCACATGAATCTCCGACCTCGAGAATCTTCGTATTCAAAGCCCACGAAAGCTCGAGCTATGTCATCACGTCGTCTTCCTCTTCCCATTACAACTGCGCTTCTTTTTCCAGGAATAGCTTTATTTGGAGCAGGCCATGAATTTGTGTCTAAGTCTCCTTCATCTTCAGCTCTAGTCCTGATGACAATGTCCCAAGGCATAAGATAGTTCGTTCCTGGAATGAAGCCCTGTTGGTCCAAACCTGTATGAAAGTTATAAGACTTAGCAGGACCTAGTTTAACCAAAGACCAGCTGGAGAATTTGGGCAGGAGACCTTTTGGGCAATTTGAATGTAGCATGCCTGGCAGGTATTCAACTGTGGATGCCTGTCGGTCAACCAAGTTGGGTCTCTTCTCAGGTTTGACTTCTCCTTGACCATGAACTTCTGGGTTGTCTCCTCCTGCTTGTGGATCAGCGGGATAGGTACCTAAGCTATCTGTGGACTGGCCCAAACTTAAGGCTAAACTCAGACTTGTGCTCTCTCCTTGAGTTTGAGGTTCTTTTTCTTTAAGCTTATCAGCATCTGAATCTGGAGGGGCAGGAGAAGACTCATTTTTAGCAGGAGCAGGATCTGGAGTACTTGGTTCAAATACTGGAAAATTGATATGATCCAACTTTCCACAACATTTTTCTTCCAGAAGCTATAAAGAGGAGAAAAAGATATACACAATTTTCACTTAATATACCATTCTTAGCCCTGTGCTGGTGGTTCACACTTGTATTCCTAGCTACTCGGGAGGGTGAGATCTGAGGATCACAGTTTGAAGCCAGTCCAGGAAGGAAAGTCCGTAACTTTTTTTCCCCCCACTGTGAGACTCTTATCTCCAATTAACCACCCAAAAACCAGAAGTGTTCATATGACTCAAAAGTGGTCGAGTGCTAGTCTTGAGTTGAAGAACTCAGGAACAGAGTCTAGGCCCCTGATTTCAAGCCCCATGACTGACCAAAATAAACAATAAATAAATGAATAAAATAAATTCTTGGGAGGAGGGAAGGGGATTAAAAAAAAAAAAAAGAACAGGGGCTGGAGTTTGGCCTAGTGGTAGAATGCTTGCCTAGTATGTACAAAGGCCTGAGTTCCATTCCTCAGTCCCTCACACATATTAAAAAAGCCAGAAGTGGTGCTGTGTCTCAAGTGGTAAAGCCCTACCCTTGAGATAGTCCAAGGACAGTGCACAGTCCCTGAGTTCAAGCCCCAGGACTGGCAAAAAAAAATTCTATATATCTATATCTATAGATGATGCATATCTAATCAAGGTACATTACATGCATGTTTGTAAATATTACAATGAGACTCCTTACTAAAATTTACACTAATAAGTATTTTTCTAAGCAACACATTTTTTTTTTCTTCTGTTTGTCCTGGGTGTTCTCCCTAAGCATTTCAGCTCAATGCTAGTGCTCTACCACGTTGAGCTACACCCACCACTTCCAGTTTTCTACTAGTTAAATGGAGATAAGCGTCTCAAGGATTTTGGTTTTGAACCTCCATTCTCAGATCTCAGCCTCCTGAGTAGCTATGATTAAAAGTGTAAGCCATTGACCCCAGCTCATTTTCATGTAGAAAGGTAGCAATGAAATTCCTCTTCTTACATAATTAATATAAGCCACTAAATTAAATAATACACTGAAAAATCAATAATGAATTCTCTTGTCCAGTATGATAGATCACACCTATAATCTCAACACTTGGGAGGCTGAGGCAAGAGGACTACAAAGGAAGACCATTTTCCTAAATGAGTAAAATCAAATTGCACATCCTTTATTATAAGATGCAAGATCCGTAATCAATATGTAAACAAATAAGTACCTGTAAAGAATTTGTCTTGTGCAGGGCACAGTGCCTCATGCCTGCAATCCTAGCTACTTAGGAGGCTGAGATCTGAGGATCATGGTTCAAAGCCAGCCAGGGTACTAAAAAGTCTGTGAGACTCTTCTCTCCATTTAATCACCAGAAAACGGGAAGTGGTGCTGTGGCTCAAGGGATAGGAAGAGCTCAGGGACAATGCCCAGGCCTAAAAGTTCAAGACTCATGACTGATTAAAAAAAAAAAAAAAAAGAAAAAAGAAAGAACTTGCCTTGTTTATACATTGCATGGCTATTGAATTAGCTTTCCTAGATATTTGCTTCTGCTGTGGTTGTGGTGAAAGGGTTTCCCTATGTAGCCAAGGATGGCCTCAAATATGCTTGTAGCCAAGGATATTTGAATCTTCCATCCTCCCACCTCAACCTCCTGAGTGCTGGGAAATAGATGTATACTACTGCTTGTGGCTCTGAAAATCTGTAGTTCTAACTGGATGATATTCATTGTAAAAATAAATAGGCCTGGTGCTGGTGGCTCTTGCCTGCAATCCTACCTACTTGGGAAGCCGAGATCTGAGGATCACAGTTCAGAGCCAGTCCAGACAGGAAAGTCTGTGAGGCTCTTTTTTATTTTATTTTATTTATTTATTTATTTAGTGAGTCATGAGGCTTGAACTAGGCCTGGGCACTGTCCCTGAGTTCTTCAGCTCAAGGCTACCGCTCTACCCTAGAGCCAAGCCCCACTTCCCATTTTCTAAAGGTTAACTGAAGATAAGAGTGTCAGGTCCTTTTGTGCCCAGGCTGGCTTTGTACCTCAGTCCTCAGATCTCAGACTCCTGAGCCGCTAGGATCACAGGCATGAGCCAGCTACCAGGAGCCACCATGCCCAGCTGCGAGACTCTTATATTCTGTTTTCTTTAGAAAACTGGAAGTGGCTCTCAAAGTAGTAGAACACTAACCTCGAGCAAAAGAACTCAAGAACAGTAATACCCAGGCCCCAGTTCAAGCCCCATGACTGAAAGGGAATAAAAAAAAGAGGAGTAAGGGAACCAAGACACGAGAAAGAGTATTAATGTTTGTGAAGTAATGCACCTTCTAGCTGGTGAATATAATGTAATCCTTCTATTAATTACAATAGGAAACATATAGAAAAAGAAAGAGGAGTAAGAAGCATACAGTCAGAGTTTACCTGATAGAAGTCATAGTTAGCTGCCTTGATATCAAAGGGATCATCACGAGGTGCTTGTTTCCTTCCACAGTTACAGGCACCAGTGGATCGGGCTCGGCTATTGTGATACAGCACAGGGGGGTTTCTATCAGCCTCAGGTTTTTCTCCTGGGGGGAAAAGGTCAATATTAATTTTACAAACACAATGGAGAGTATCTTTTTTTTTTTTTTGTCAGTCACGGGGCTTGAACTCTGGGCCTTAGTTCTGTCTCTGAGCTCGTCAGCTTAAGGCTACCGCCCTAACCCTTGAGCCACAGTGCCACTTCCAGTTTTCTAGTGGTTAGTCCAATGGACTTGAGTGCCTGGGCTGGCTTTAAAGGGAGATCCTCAGATCTCAGCCTCCCAAGTAGCTAGGAATACAGGCCTGAGCCACTTTGCCCTGCTTAGAGTCACTCTAAAAATGTCAAACCTTAAAATTCTCTGACTAGTTCTTTGGAAATACACACACATATGACTAAATACAACAGAAGTAGCAAGTAAAAACACATAAAGTAATTTATATTTTTAGTCTACTTTCAAGTTTTTGGTGGTACTAGAGATGAATTTTTGGGCCTTGTGTGTTATGCAAGCACTCTATCACTGAATTCCAACTCTGGTTGTCTAAAATTTTGAGTTTTGTTTTTTATTTTTGCCAGTCCAGGGCCTTGAACTCAGGGCCTGAGCACTCTCCTTGGGCTTTCTCAAAGCTAGAGCTCTACCACTTGAGCCACAGCACCATTTCTGGCTTTTTCTGTGTATATGTGGTACCGAGGAATCAAACCCGGGTCTTTGTGCATGCTAGGCAAGCACTTTAACCACTAGGCCAAACTCCCGGCCCTAAAATTGGGAGTTTCTAAGTGGATTTTTTTTTCTTCCTGTTGCCACCATCATGGTGACCATACACTTAGTTATATTTATTTTAATTCAACAGGTACTCCCAAGTAAAATATGTTAATGCAAAATATCTGAAACTTTGTACTACTTTAATAATGATCACTTACCAATTCATTATAGTTCCTTCATTAAATATAAGAATATAATAAATTAGATATGACTAAAATTTCCTTTTTATATCAGCAAATAAAACTTACTAAAGTACCTAAATTTCTACAGGACTCTTTTTAAAACATCAACATACTGTAAACAACAACAAAAACACAGCTCAAAAATTTAGACTCATCAAGGGCCCAGTGGCTCATGTCTGTAATCCTAGCTACTCAGGAGGCTGAAATCTGAGGATCGTAGTTCAAAGCCAGTCCAGGCACTGAAGAACCTGAGACTCTTATCTCCAATGAATCTCCAGAAAACTGGAAGTGGCACTGTGGCTCAAGGGGTAGGGTGGTAGCCTTGAGCTGAAGTGCTTAGGGACAGCACCCAGGCCCTGAGTTCAAGTCCCACAACGACCACCACTACCACAAATGGATTCAGAAAAAGACAATGAGAGAGAGAGAGAGAGAGAAAGAGAGAGAGAGAGAGAGAGAGAGAGAGAGAGAGAGAGAGAGAGAGAGAGAGAGAGAGAGAGAGAGGGCACACTCAGAAAAAAATCTTACCTGACTTAGGTAATGAGTGAAATTTATGTACACAGTGTTGGTCAGTTAAACTCCTCTCTTCACAGAGCTGATGGCCATTGCTCCAAAACTTGTAGCAGTCCTCGTGTAACTGCATGGCATATTTATGAAAGGCTGGACCTCTGGCATGTTGACTGTACACTCGAAGAGCCTGGGCAAGCTGATTTTTATGGACTGTCATTGTGTAATTGTGAGGCAAATTAGACTGGTAGGCACTATGAGCCATGGGTAAAGCTTTCTGACACCGGTTTTCTGAGAATTTTGTGTCAATATCCAAAAACCCTTCCAAGACTTTAATACTGCTTAAAATCTTAGAAGTTATCTCCCCAGTGGGTGATGCCAAGTCCTCTTCTTTGCCATCAATAGCCACTTCGTACAGTTTTGCCGCTGCTGAGATCCACTTCTGGTAAGTGGGAAGTTCAAAATGGGATGGCTGAGGGTTCCTGCCTACACTGTCATCAAAACCTTTCTTGCTTAGGACCAACTCCACATGCTGCCATAGGAATTCCCGCAGAGTAAAATCCACTAGCTGGCCCGAAGAACTGGAACTGCTGCTATCAATGTGAAAGGAAAGTTGTTGTCGGCTGTGCTGCCTCATCACCTGGTATCGCCTGGGCCCAGAGAGGGGTGTAGGCACCAGCAGGGAATCAGGGTCCTTCACAGTACAATGACTCCTAAGTTGGTCCAGCAACATGCCTACGGGGTCCTCCTCCTGGCTTCCTGGGACAATGTACACAAATGCTTGGTTGGCAGGTACAGTAAAGAGGCAGTTGATACTCTGATTAGTCAACACTCGACTCTTGCGGAAGATTCTATAGATCTGGTCTTCCAGTGCATGCTGCAGTCTTCTCTTGGGGGAATGCTTCTTGGGTTTGTCTGGGTGCGCTGTATCTTGACTCCGAGGGGGTTCCACCTTGAGGGCTCCATTCAATTGAAAGAGGAAAAGAAGTCTAGGTGGGCAAGGCCGGCAGTTTAGCTTCCAGTCTTTTCCAACTGGACAATCCTTAATAGCTGTTTTGAGGAGGGGCAGGACTTTTTGTCTGAGCCCATCCAAGGCTCTGAATACTCGATCATAAGTGATGTCAAAGGAACAAGTCGGATGGACCAGTAGCAAGATATGACAGACGGAGAAAAGGTAAAGGAGACTGAGGCACTGTAGCTTCTCCTGGTGCTTCCAGAACTCGTGAGCTTCGGCGTGAGGCAAAGACAGGCCGCCTCCAGCTTCACCGCTCTGCAGGGCTCGGCAAGCCCGCAGAAGCTGTGAGTTGTCGCAGATGGACGTGAGAAGAAGGTACAGAACTTTGCTTTCCTGATTGTAATAGGCCTGCAGAAGGCTGAAATCCTGGGACCCCGGCTCGGGGCGGTTACCTTCCGCAGCCGCTGAGGCTCCTCGGACCGGATCCCCAGATGCGGCGCCTGGGTCCCCAGCCCCGCCGGCCTCCTCGACGGCGCCAGCTTCCGGCTTGATTCCGGACGGAGGCTCTCCTGGATCTTGGTTGCGAAAGAGGGGGAAAACCTGCCGGTCGCATACGGTGTTCACAAGAGAAAACTTCTCGGAATTGAGGCGCAGAGCCGTCTTGCCGAAGATTCCAACCACGCAGATCTCATCTTCCCTCCACGGAGGCTCGGGCGCGCCCGCCGCGGGGCCCCCGCCTTCTGGGGGAGACCCTCCCGAGCTTTCCGCGCCCACCCAGGCCGAGGCGCCCAGGAGCAGCTCTCGTAAGCTGACAGGACCCGCCATGGCGAAGCGCCGGCTCGAGAGCTTCCGGTCCCCCCGCGAAACCCCACCGGCTCCGGTCCGGGCGTGAACGTCCTCCTCCGCTCCTCCCGTTCCGCCCCAGCGGCTCGCACTCGGGTTCCGGCCCGCGCCCCTCTCCCTCCCAGGCTTAGGCTCACCTCCTCCCCAAGCCTTAAAGCTCTTCCGTGTGAGACTTTGTCCTGAAGACAGGAGAGGCGGTTTGTATGGTAAACAACCCAACTGAAGCAAAATTGGAATAACTGCTAAATTCTGGTTGTGCCTTTTACTCTAAAAACATTTTGCAAAGCAAGGTGAACCAATTTCCTTCCCCTGCTCAAAGCACAGCAGAAGTGAGGGAGGGCCAATGATTTTAAGAGGTATGAGAATTACAGGTACAAGATAATTTCTCTGGCTAGGATTTTGATTTATTTTTTTTTCAGTAGTGGAGATTGAACCCAGGGCCTCCACTGTAGGAGTTGAACATAATCCTCCTGTCTTTGTCACCTTGTGTAGGGGTTACAGTAGTTCACCACCATGAGGTGCTTCTGAGTTAAAAGTGTGTGTGTGTGCAGGCACTGTGCTCTTGCATAGTTTTTTTTTTTTTTTTCATATGTAGGGCTTGAACTCAAGCCCTAGGTGCTGTTCCTGAGCTCTTTTGCTCAAGGCTAGTGCTCTATCACCTTGACACACAGCACCACTTCTGGTTCTCTGGTAGTTAGTTGGAGGTAAGAGTCTCCTGCACTTGCTTGCCTGGCCTGGTTTTGGACCATGCTCTTCATAGCTCAGGAGCTAGGATTACAGGCTTGAGCTACAGCAGGCCAGTCCTACATTCTTTTCTTTACCAACTCATTTGCATCCAAGCTTGATCTCCAGACATTGAGCTCTTGCTCTGTTTAGGACAGGCTCAAGTGCTAAATCTATTAAATGTATTTTTTAAAAGATTTGTCTTTTGTGGGGCGCGGTGGCTCGTGCTTGTAATCCTAACTACTCAGGAGGCTGAGATCTGAGGATCAAGGTTTAAAGCCAGCCAGGGCACAAAAGGACCTGAGACTCTTATCTCCAATTAATATCTAGAAAATGGGAAGTGGGGCTTGGCACAAGGGTAAGGCTATGGCCTTGAGCTAAAGAGGTCAGGGACAGAGCCCAGGTCAGGTTCAAACTCTGTGACCCCCCCAAAAAAAAACTGTCCTCTTCCTCTTTACTTCTCTACTACATATCCAAAATTTCAATCTCTGACACAAAACAAAAAATTCTACAAACTCAAAGCCTTAAAATCAATATGATTCTACATGTATGCACCCTACATGATCCTCTTCATGGGAATTATTTTCTTTAATTCTTTACTAAGGGACTATGGATTGGCATAAATACTAAGGAAATGTTTGGTAGTATTTAGTAGAGATATTTTATGTGTGGTTTTTTTTTTTTTGCCAGTTCTGGGGCTTGAACTCACATCTTGAGCACTGTGCTTCGGCTTTCTCTACCACTTGAGCTACTTCCAACTTTTTCTGTGTATGTGTGGAATCAAATGCAGGGCTTTGTGGCTGCTAGCTAAGCACTCTACCACTAGGCCATGCTCCCAGCCTTGAGATTTGTTCTTGTTTTTAAGCTAGTTTTACTGGACTGGCCTGAATCTCAATTAGGAGGCCGAGTCAGGAGGATTTTGAGTTCAGTGCTAGCCTGGATAACATACTGAGACTTCATCTCAAAAATAAGGGGGCTGTGAATGTGGCTTAGTGGTAGAGTGCTTGCCTAGTCCTGGGTTTGATTTCTCAGTACCACATAAACAGAGAAAGCTCTGTGGCTCAACTGGTAGAGCGCTAGCCTTGAACAAAAGAAGCTCAGCAGCAGTGCCCAGGTCCTGAGTTCAATCCAGATGACTGGAAAAAAAAGTTGCTCAGTGTTACTTAGGGAGAAAACTGATTGTGATAGAAGAGGGAGAAAGGAATATATTCTAAGGATACTTACATCCATTTATTGGTGGATCTTTGCTTTATAGTAATTTATACGCTTATGTTTCACACACTTTTATTTGTGTTGCATGTCTAATAAAGAGAAAACTAAAGGGTTAGTAATCTTTCTTTTAAAACACAACAAGGTGCACTTCTGTTTGCTGTTCAGTCTCAAAAAAGGAAAATGAACAATAGTTTGATAAGCCATAGGAACTTACAGTTTAATGAAGCCATTCCATTTATGTTAGTCAAATGGCACAATATAAAATATAAAAATTAGTAAACGATACATTTTAATACTGATACGATAATAGCAGTAGCAGCTTTGCAAATGTTTATACGATTTCTATAGTTTTGTTTTGAGACAGGGTTTCATTAACTTTCAAACAATCCTCTTGACTCTGTTTTCCAAGTAGCTGGGACTTCAGGCTAATGCCTCTGAGCCTGACCAGAACCTTTTTTTTTTTTTTTTTTGCTGGTCCTGAGGCTTGAACTCAGGGCTTGGGCACTGTCTTTGAGCTTCTTTGCTCAAGGATAGCATTCTACCACTTGAGCCACAGTGCCATTTCAGGCTTTTTCTGTTTATGTGGTACTGAGGGATTGAACCTAGGGCTTCATGCATGCTAGGCAAGCACTCTACCACTAAGTCACATTCCCAGTTCTGACCAGAGCCTTTATTCCACAAGAATTATCAATGCATTTATCAATATAGTATACAGTAATATTATAAACACTTGAAATGCCAATAAAATATTCTTTTGTTACAAATACTTAACTTTTTAAGGTGATTACTCCCCTTTATTTTATAAATTACAAAAATAGCTAGGTTAAAAAAATTTTTTACATGATGCAGATATGCCTGTTTGTTTCATTTTCATACAGAAATGTGCTGCGAACATAAACTGACTACCACTTAGGTGCTAAACATTGTCTCCAGGTCTATTACTCTCCAATCTGATAATTTTCCAGCAACATTATTTGCATCCCAAAGCAATATTTTCTTATAAAAACACAGGCATTTCTGGGCAATTACTAAGTTACCTTTCTATCCTAAACCGAAGGATCTATCAAGGATATCCTTTATGTAGCTGTTTCGTGTCAAACTAGAAAGTTCAGTGACGAACTTTTTCTCAGAACCAGAGAGGGCATTAACTTCAAAGCTAATTCTCGGATTGATGGTGCTCATGGTAAAGCATTTGTCTTCCATGTTCAAGGTCTCGGGTGATAGCCACAACATCTTGTATCTTCAGTTATTCAGTATAATGGGAATTATTCTTCTATGAAGCTACAGTAGTACTCAGTGCTAAACAAATAACTCTGGCAACCTGAGGGCTTCCAGAAATACTTAGTAATTTTCAGGGGATTGTATATAAGGTTGCTATGTAAGATGAAAGATACTCAGTTAAATATGAATCAGAAAAATACATACATATATATTATATATATACATATACATATATATTTGTTGTGGGGCTTGAACTCATGGCCTGGGCACTGTCCTTGAGCATCTTTGTGTTCAAGGGTGGCATTCTGTCACTTGAGCCACAGCATCACTTCTGGTTTTTGAGTGGTTCATTGAAGATAAAAGTCTCATGAGGACTTTTCTGCCTGGGCTGGCTTCGAACTGCTATCCTCAGATAACAGCACCTGTGCCCATTTTTATTTTTACCTTTTGTTGTGTGAATGATTAAACCCCCAGGGATATGCACATGATAGGCAAATGCTTTATCACTGAGCTATAGCATTAGTTCCATTCGATATTATAGGGTTTAGAACCACAGCTTAGGCCAGGAGTTTGGCCCAGTGGTAGAATGCTTGCCTAGTGCCGGGGCCAGCCGGCAGCAAACCAGGGTTCGCGGATTGGGATTCCTGAAATAGGGGCAAGGACTAGGAAAAAATGGAAGAGAGACAAACAGATGGAGTTCGGGAGGACTACAGCCCAAGTCAGCAGTCCAAGAAGACTGTGAGCTCCAGACTGCCGCCTAAGAGACTCTCTCGTTTATTTTAAGTTCCGACCTTAAATACTCTTCTTAAAACTAGGGAGTTGCCAGAGGCTACATTCATACAAAATAGTAAACAAATCACATATAGGATAAATGAGAAAGGATTAACATTGCTTAAAGTCATCATGATAAGAACTGATTGACATTGCTTAAAGTCATCATGATAAGAACTGATTGACATTGCTTAAAGTCATCATGATAAGAGTTACTTCCTTGTGTATACAGTTGTGTAGGTCCAAGGTCAGGTCCAAGGTCATTGACCCCACAGTCGGTCCCCAACAGCCTAGCATGCATGAAGACCCAGGTTCGATTCCTCAGTATCACATACATAGAAAATCTGGAAGTGGTGCTGTGGCTCAAGCGGTACAGCACTAGCCTTGAGGAAAACCCAAGGACAGTGCTCAGGCCCTGAGTTCAGTCCCCAGGACTGGCAAGAAAAAAAATATATAATCACAGCTAAGTAGTAAAGTGTGTGCTTACTATGTATGAAGCCTGACTTTTTTTAAAATATTGTTTAATGGGACATATTTATACTTAGAAGTTATTTGTTGTGTCTCTGAAATTTAAATCTAGTTGGATATCATGCTTTATTTGCTAATCTGACATTTTCAGACTGGCAAGAAAGAACAAACTGGGGTGAGATGTGCACTATTCCTGCTATTGAATCCATGGTGGGTAAGGACAGGGCAGGGAACCTCATCATTCTGCCAAAGACCTCAAGGAATTCTTGGCAGGCCACAGTGGAAAACAGAAGGTTTGTGTTGAAGCCTTCAGGAAAATTTTATTTAGTTGTGTGCTGGTGGACAGTAGATATGAAAGTAAGGAATGCAAGGGCTGGGGAGTGTAGCTCAGTGAGAGAGCATATTTAGCAGGTGCGAAGACGAGTTCAATACTCAGCAACAAACAAGCAAACAAAATGGAATAAATATCTCAAATTTACCGACTTAAGGTGCCAGAAAGTGGTGTTTCGAACTCATAAGGTTACATTGGCCCTTTGTTCCCAATCCTTTGGAAAAGTTTCATTTAAACGGTGCCTGGTGGTCAGGTGCTAATCGTCCATACCTGTAATCGTGATTACTCAGGAGGCTGAGATCTGAAAAATGGCAACTTGAAGATATCCAAAGCAGAAAAGTCTATGAAACTCCATCTCCATTAACCAGAAAAAATGCTCAACTGGAGTTGTAGCTCTAAGAAAGCCCAACAAGGCTGGGCACCAATGGTTTATGCCTGTAATCATAGCTACTCTGGTTCAAAACCAGCCAAGGCAGATAAATCCAGATATCCTCAGCTCCTACTAGCCAGTACAAAGTCAGAAAAGGAAGTATGGTTCATATGGTAGAGCACCATCCTTGAGCAAAAAAGCCAAGCAAAAGCACAAGGTCCTGAGTTCAAGCCCCAGCATGGGGGACAGGGGAGAAGGAAGGCTCAGCTCTGGTAGCTCATGCCACCAGTCTAGTTACTTAGGAAGCTGAGACCTGAGGATCACAGTTCAAAGCCAGCCTAGGCAGAAAAGTCCCCACGAGACTCTTATTGCCAATTAAACATTCAAGAATCAGAAGTGGTGCTGTGGCTCAAGTGGCAGAGTGCTAGTTTTGAGCACAAAGAGGCTCAAGGACAGTGCGTTCAAGCCCCACAACAGACCCCCTCTCCCTGCAAAAAAAAAGAACCCTTCTGTATATCACCTTTATAATAATAAAAAATATAAAAAAATTAGAGGGGGGAGGGAGGAAGGGAGAGGGGAAGATGAAAGAGAAAGAGAAAGAGAGCAAGAGAGAAAGAGTCAGCTAGGGTAAGACTCTGAGTTCAAGCTAGTGCTGGGGGATGGCTCAAATAGTAGATATGGTATTCACTAGGGTTTGTGCTCAAATCCCAGTAATTTTAAAACATGAATTAATTTTTTTGTAAGACAAAGTCCTGCTATAACCTCAGTTAACCTTGAACTGGTCATCCTCTTACCTTAGCCTTCCTATGTGCCCAGTTAGAGTATCTTTTTTTATTTTTTTGTGGGTCATGGGGCTTGAACTCTGGGCCTAGGCACTGCCACTGAGCTCTTCAGCTCAAGGCTACCGCCCTACTCCTGGGCCTGGGCATTGTCCCTGAGCTCTTCAGTTCAAGGCTACCTCCCTATCCCTTGAGCCACAGCCCCACTTCCCATTTTCTAGTGATTAATTGGAGCTAAGAGTCTCAGGGTCTTTAGTGCCCTGGCTGGCTTTGAACCTTGATCCTCTGATCTCAGCCTTCTAAGTAGCTAGGATTACAGGCATGAGACACTGCTCCTGGCTTAGAATATCTTCTTAAAACATCAAGTTTATAGCAATGACTACGTAAGTTTTACAAACCAAAACACTTTTCATCCTCCTGAAATAATCAGCATGAATAAGAACCAGACTACTACTTTCTTAATGCCATAACTGTATCTGGAGTAGCACGAACTAGGATAATCTATTTAAATTTGAATAGCCTCTTTAACCTAATTAGGTAATTCCAGAGCAAACATTAATTCACAGATTATATTTTTCCCATCTGGGTCTATTACATCATGAAAACTAAAAAACATCCATACTCTCACTTTATACCACAGTATGCACAGGTTCCATATATACTGACTCTCCAGATAGAATCATATTGGTATATTTATAAATATACAACTATACTACACAAGAATTTGGAGTTAGATGCCTGTAATCCTGGCTACTCAGGAGGCTGAGACTTGAGGATTGTGGTTCAAAGCCAGCAGGGTAAGGAAAGTCCAAAGCCCCCAATAAATCACTAAAAAGACGGAAGTAGAGCTGTGGTGTAAGTGGTACAGCACTATTCCTGAGCAAAAAAAATTGTTAGGGACAGCTTTCAGACCTGAGTTCAAGTCGTAGGACTTGTGCACAAGAAAATAAAGAAGGTTTTGGATGATTGTTAACTGTGTATTTTGAGGATCACTACATGGGAAATCGGATAGATCTGCCTCAGTTTTGTTCATCGAAGCTGCTTGTAGAAAGTTGAGTCTGAGTTGGACTTCTAGGATGAGCCAGCTATTAAAAAAAAAGTAATAATTAAATCACAAAATATTAATTAACCAACACATATTAGTCAATAATATGCATAGCCAACAAGATTCTTCCTTATTAAGAGACCCTTATATCAGTAGCTCATTCTTGTAATCCTATCTACTCAGAAGGCTGAGATGTGAGGATCGAGGTTCAAAGCCAGTCTGGGCAAAAATGTCCATGAGACATTTATCTCCAATGAGTCACTTAAAAGTGGAGCTTTGACTCAAGGAGTAAAGCACACACCTTGAGTAAAAGAAGCTCACAGCACCCAGGTTCAAAGTTTAAGCTTCAAGATTGACACAAAAAGCAAACAAACAAAAAAGAAATCTTGTTGTTTTTCTTTCCTTTCCTTTTTTTTTTCTTTTTTTCCCTGCCAGTTCTGAGCTTGAGCTCAGAGCTTGAGCACGGTCATTGGACTTTCTCAAGGCTGGAGCTCTACCACTTGAGCCTCAGCACCACTTCTGGCTTTTTTCTATGTATGTGGTACTGAGGAATCCTACCCGGATCTTTGTGCATGGTAGGCAAACACTCTACCACTAGGCAAAACTCCTACCCCTGTTTATTTTCTTTTGTCTTGTTTCTGGTGCCCATACACTTGAGCCATACCTCCACTTCTGGCAATGTGCTAGTTAAGTGAAGAAAATTGTTATTCTGATTTGTCTGCCTGGGTTGGTTTCAAACTGGGATCTTGAGATCTCAGCCTCCTGAGTAGCTACAATTATAGGTGTGAGTCACTGGAGACTGGCTGTACCATTTAGATTCGAAAAACCATCTTTCTCAGTTTTCCTTCTTAAAACAGTAATCAGATCAGAGGTAGTTTAGTTAATTAGTTTAATTAGCTTAATTTTGGCCCTTGGCCCTTGTTCTTTTTCCTAGGATGTGGATATATAGCTTCAGGAGGTATAGACATTCTATACCATGAGGATAAAAGTCACACTAAGGATGGAAGCACAAGGACAATATAATGACACTGCTGTACAACTTATACAGACAATGAATATTCAAGTAAGAAAAACAAATCAGAACCAGCCAGGTACTGGTAGCTCACATCTGCTAACCTTGCTACTTAGGGAGCAGACAACTGAGGATCGAGATTCAAAGCTAGTCTGGGCAGACAAATCCAAGACACTTTACCAATTAATCACCATCAAAAAACAGGGAGTGGAGCTGAGGCTGAAGTGGTAGAGTACCAGCTTTGAGCGAAAAAGCTAAGGGACAGCACCCAGGCCCCGTGTTCAAGCCCCAGTATCAACAATAAAGAAAAAAAAAAGGAAAAGGAAAAGATATTTCTATTTGATTAAGTCATTGTGGTTAAATCACTGCTGTTACCTGCATCCAGAAACAAAACCTAACTTGTTCAGTTGCTTCAGAGTTACAGGAAGCCTAAAGCTTAATAACAATTTTCATCATATGCCCTCCTGCCGAGTGGGTTTCTGGTAGAGGTATAGGTCTTATTTGTGATTTTTATTATTGCTCAGTATGCGAGTTTAGCATTATTTAACTGTGGTTATATCTATAGTTCCCAGCTCTCTTTGTACTAGTTACAAAGTAGGGCAGGGAAAAGAGGGATACTAAACAGAAAAAGGAAGGGATTAATTCTTTCAGAGAAGCTTCTTTCCTTTGCCCCTACCTTTCGCAGTTTTGTTGTTATTGTTTGTGATTGTGGGGCTTGAACTCTGGGCCTTGGTGCTTTCCCTGAGCTCTTCAGCTCAAGGCTACCATCCTACCTCTTTTTTATTTATTTATTTATTTATTTTTTTGCCAGTCCTGGGCTTGAGCTCAGGGCCTGAGCACTGTCCTTGGACTTTCTCAAGGCTAGAGCTCTACCACTTGAGCCTCAGCACCACTTCAGGCTTTTTTTTTTTTTTCTATGTATGTGGTACCGAGGAATCGAACCCGGGTCTTCATGCATGCTAGGCAAGCACTTTAACCACTAGGCTAAACTCCCGGCCCCTACCATCCTACCTCTTGAACCACAGCACCACTTCCCGTTTTCTAGTGGGTAATTGGAGTCTTATGGACTTTAGTGCCCAGGCTGGCTTTGAACTGAGATCCTCAGATTTCAGCATCCTGAGTAGCTAGGATTACAGGTGTGAGCCACTGCGTTCGGCAAAGGCATTGTTTCTTAAGCATGGAATAAAGGGAAGACTCTGTGGCGGTAGGAAAATGTTGGCACTGGTATTTGTGGAGTTGGTGTGTTTCTGGTCTCAGAGGAGAAGGAACTATCATATTCAAAGCCACAGAGGCAGGCCAAGAGCGTGGCCTAGTGGTAGCGTGCTCAGCTAACATGCACAAAGCCCTGGGTTCAATTCCCCAGAACCACATACACAGAAAAAGCCGGAAGTGGCGCTGTGGCTCAAGTGGTGGCAGAGCCCTAGCTTTGAGCAAAAAATGTCCAAGGACAGTGCTCTAGCCCTGAGTTCAAGCCCCAGGACTGGCAAAAAGTAAATAAATAAAAGCCACAGAGGCCCAAATCCTTAGTTCCTAGAACTTCAGCAGGGACCGCAGAAGTTGCCTGCTTGCCTTCCCTCCCTTCCTCCTCCCCTTCCTCCATCACCATCCTTCCCTCTCTCCCTTTTTCTTTCATCCCTTTCCTCTCTTCGCCGCTCCCTTCCTTCCTTTCTTCTTTGTATCCATGCTGACCTCAAACATTTGAGGGGTGCACTACCATACCTGCCCCACTAAAGCCTTACCTGAAACTTTTTCCTCAAGGCCCGCGTCATTACTGGGGTCAGGCCAGTTCCTGTTTCCATATTTTCTTTATTAGTAAGAGGGGTTCCTCCTGGGCTCCTGATAAGGTATTGAAAATAAGAGGAGCTGTGTTTCATGCCCACTTTTCAAATGGCTTTAGAATGCATAAAGGTAAGGAACTGTACTACCTTTCCACATCAACTTTTCTAAGCAGTTTCCGTAGATCAGTCTGGCTTTTACCAGGAGTACTAGTAAAATAAAGATAGAAAAGTTAGAAATGTACAGATTTATTTTTAAATCACTGTTCCTAAAGCAGTTCTTTTTACAGGCGACCTTCTAGAAGGTAGCTCCATTGGTTACATTTGAAATGGCTGTACACAAGCTTAGAGAGGCAAACATGTTTTCTTCCATATGCACAAGCTAGCTCTAAAATACAGGTTCACATAGAGACCAGAGGAGGATACTTTTAAGAGAGGAACAGTAAGCACAATGCCTATGTGCATCTGATCATACAAAATAATATTCATTGAAATGAAGTCCGGGAAATGAAAATAAGAGGTCTTTCCTTTAAAAACAAACAAGCAACAAAAGAAAAGGTGGTTATTTGACTGTACACATATAAATGACTAGAGTTACTGTTTGCCATAAGGATGACTAAGCTGAAGCACAAGTCAGATAGGCTATAGCTGGAAGGCAGGACGATGAAAGAACTAGGGGGCTTGTTAAGTTGATATGCCATTAACAAAAACTAACCCTGTACCTAAGTTATCTTTGCACTCGCTGGAGGAGAAAGGCTATGTGCTGGGTATTAGAGGTTTGTGTCTGTAATCCTAGCTACTCAGGCTGCCATCTGAGGATGACAGCTTCTTTTGGTTTTGGTTTTTGTCCAGTCCTGGGCCTTGAACTCTGGGCTTTCTCTGAGCTTTTCAGCTCAAGGCTACTGCCCTTCCCCTTGAGCCACAGTATCACTTCTGGTTTTCTAGAGGTTAACTAATTGGAGATAAGAGTCTCAGAGTCTTTAGTGCCCCAGCTGGCTTTGAATCTCGGAGGATCACAGTTTGAAGCTAGTCCAGGTGGGAAAGTGTGTGAGACTTTTTTTTTTTGCCAATCCTGGGCCTTGAAATCAGGGCCCGGGCACTATCCTTGTCTTTCTCAAGGCTAGAGCTCTACCACTTGAGTCACAGCACCACTTCTGGCTTTTTTCTATGTATGTGGTATCAAGGAATTGAACCTGGGTCTTAATGCATGCTAGGCAAGCACTTCACCACTAGGCCAAACTCCCTGCCTCTGTGAGACTTTTATCTCCAATTAACCACCCAAAATCAGAAGTGGATGTAGTGGCTCAAGTGGTAGAATATGTACTGTGAATTTGATCCCTAGCACAACAAAGGAAAGGAAGGCGGGGGAGGGCGGGAGGGAAAAGGGAGGAAATAGCATGAAAGTGTAATAAATACTGTGAAGTTCCTTACATTAAGACATTTGTAACTCGTGTTGATAACACTTTGGGGTTGGGCTTCAGGGTAACACGTTGCAGGTCAGTGACAGTAACTAGTGGATTCCATTCCTTTGGTGATGGTATAAGCTTGAATTACAAAATAAGATGTTATTAAAAACATTTTAAAATATTCAAAAGCTAAACATGTTCAATGAGTAAATGTGAGTGCTGAGTAGATGTGAGACATACTCACTTCTCTGCAATATCAAATATTGATCTTGGAATGATTTCTAAGTAGTATGTGCTTATTTTTTCCATAAAGGAACAAAACCAGAGGAAAGCAGAATCACCGTGTCCATGGTCATGACATCTTACCTTTTTCCTTTCATCAATATTCTGAGTCTTCTTTAATTTCACAGTGAGTAGATCTTTAACTGTTATATGCATGGGTCTTTCTTTTAATGGTTCAGCCTTAAAATAGGCAGAGAGGTTAGAATCAAGTTGGGATCAGGACATCTAATGAAATACAAATCTAGTTTTTAAAGATTCAGAATCCTATCTCTAATTATCCAGCAAAAAGCCAGGAGTGGAGGTAGATGATCAGGGCCTTGCCCTGGCTGGGAAAGGATTCTCCAGCTTGCACTACACCCACAGTCCTTTTGCATTTTTTGTCGTGGGGCTCAGATCTCAGCCTTCTTCTGAGTAGCTAGGATTACAGGCATGAGCCACCAGTATCCAGCATAACTTTCATTTCTAAATCAAGTGTTTATAAATTATGTGGAGACAATGTATGTGTTTTTAAATGTAAAAATTGGACCATCTACTTGCTTTATGATATGTAGTAATAACCACGTTCTATCAGAGTTGTTTTCAAAAAGGTGCCAGGTACCAAAAAAGTAAAATGACTTAACCAGGTATGATGGCATGAAAATGTATTCCTAGTTACTCAGTAGGCAACACTGAGACCTCTATCTTCAAAAGAAAAAAAGGTAAAATGAAATCATAATGAATAGAATAAAGAGGTTGAATATAATACAGACTTTAGCCCAGCCTTAAAAGGTCTTTTGGTTTTTCTTCTACAACACATGCCAACCCAAACATATCATTGCCCAATATTTCCTACCTGAAGTGTTTTAGTAGCAGCAGACTTTCTGAGCAGCAAAGGTGCTAGTGGTGGTGGGGGAGGAGGAAGAGGAGGAGGAGGAGGGGGAGGAGGGGGAGGGGGAGGAGGGGGAGGGGGCAGATGATGGCTGACTGGCTCTGGCACTGTGGGAGGGAGTGCTGCCTGGGATTCCCCAGGGGTAGTAGGAGTGCAGACAGGAACATTAGTGAGTGTACCACTCATGTGACATGTCTGACAATGGCCTGGACAAGAGTTTTCTGGCACAGTCTGGAAAACATAATGTGGCAAACAAGCAACAGGTTAACTTTGTTCTTAAGGATGGAAGTTGTCAAAACAATCCGAGCATGTATAGAATATTACGACTTCTTTCATTTTGTTCATTAATTTATCTATTCTTCTGTTCCTTTTTTTTTTTTGGTCAATCCTGGGGCTTGAATTCAGGGTATGGGCTTTTTTAAGGCTAGCACTCTACCACTTAAGCCACAGCACCACTTCTTGCTTTTTCTGTGTATGTGGCACTGAGGAATTGAACCCAGAGCTTCGTGCATGCTAGACAAGCATTCTACCACTAGGATAATGCTCCCAGCCCTTTCTGTTCCTTGTATGTGCTGCACACTAGGCTTTGAGTACAATGTGAACTCTATCTATCTGAAAAAGATAAACATGCATAAACTCACTCAAAACAACCAAAACCAAACCAGACACCTGAGAACAAGCAAGGAAGTGTGCTCTGTACCACAAACAGCTAGTGTGATAGTCAAGTGTGACGTGATATTCAAGCACGAGCAAAGAAACAAATGGAGGCTTCCGGGTAAAGGGAGTTGAAGATGAATTGAGTGAGGGTTAACCATTCCCAGAAGAACAGCGTAGAGTTTAGAACATTCAAGGTACGGATAAAAAGATGAATTAGAGGTACCTCAAAATGTATCTGCAAACAGGCCTTTACATATGTGATTCAGTGAAAATGAGATCATAAGGAGTTAGTCCTAATCCAATCTGACGGGTGGCCTTATAAGAGGGATGTGCTCACAAAGGAGAAAGATAACATGAAAACACAGTGAAGGAGCAGGCATTTCTATTTCTTATTTTTGATTATGGCAAAGATTGTATCGCAGTATACATTTTTGCCTTCTTCCTTACTAATAGGATCTCATTAGCCATTTTCTGCTTGATGCTTGAGACAATGACAAACTCAGGTCCAGAGTATTTTTCTCTATTGCCATGGTCATTTTCAGATAAAATCTCTTCTAACCTAATTCTAGATTTTGTTTTAATCTGATGAATACCAACCTTCCGTGTTTCTTGAAGCTTGCATAACTCGTTTTCCAAAATGCATAATTGCTTTTTCAGACTTTGAAGTTCTCGGTGGTAGATTCGAGATGGGAAGATGGTATCTTTCAATACTTCTAAACTCTGAAAGTCACAAATAAAAAGGTCTGACCTCTGCCAGGTACCATGGCTCAAGCCTGTAATCCTAGCTACTCAGGAGACTGAGATCTGAGGATGACAGCTCAAAGCCAGCCCAGGCACTAAAGAACATGAACGAAAGACTCTTATCTCCAATTAACCTCGGTGGTATCCTTGAGCTAAAGAGCTCAGGGACAAACACCCAGGCCCAGGGGTAGGGTGGAAGTCTTAAGCTGAAGAGCTCAGAGACAGTACCCAAGCCCCAGAGTTCAAGCCTTATAACCCACAAAGAAAAAAAAAAAGTTCTAACCTCTATCAGCAATATACAAAGAGAAGAAAACAATAAGAAAGTAGTTTCATGGTTCTGTATTAAAAAAAAAATCCCACTGATCTGGTGTCTCAATAAGAAGCCAAGGTGCTCCCAAACTTGCATAGCTCAAGCTGCCCCCCTTGAACCCCCTGTCGCCCTCTACCTACTTCCAAAAATTGGATCTTAGACAAGCTCTGCCACACCTTGCTTGATGAATGTTTTACAAAAGCCAAAGTAGATGTAATTCCATAAACTCATTTAATCTAAGTAAAATGTGGAGTTGTGCTGACTCAAGCACATTAACACCTGAAGCTCAGGGACAGTGCTCAGGCCCCTGAGTTCAAGCCCCAGGACTGGAGAAAAAAAAATCACACTGTTAAAATCAGGTATGTCAAACTCATACCTGGGCTATGCAGCTTTGGCACCAACTGTATAGATACCATGCTTTATTTGTCCAATGTTTGATTGCATCTTTGATGTTGGGAAACTTCAAATTGCAGGATGGTTTCAGCCAGTTTCTACTTTGCGGTATGTCTGTTGAAGAAATAACTACTCTGTAGGAAAAACAAAAAAACAAATAATAATGAAAAACAGTAAAAATAAGCCCTAAATCAGAATAGTAGCCTCTAATTAAATTACGAGACCATTTTATTAATTTTTGTTTACATTTTGGTGCTGGGAACTGAATGCAGGGTGGCCTGCTAATACACATTTTACTATTGAGCTGTATTTTAGCCTCAAGAATATGAATTAATAGTGTGGCTTGGGACTTCCTAAAGCTAAACCCTTTGCTAACTTCTATAATACAGGGACTAATTCAACAAACTATTTGTTTTTAAAGAGATTCTTTAGTGAATGACATAAATCAACAATAACTAAATACCTTGCATCCTTGGAGTTTATGTCTTATGGGCGAAGACAGAGAAAAATATACAAATAAATAATAAATAAGTCTAATATTTTCTTTGTTCCACCTGGTTTCTTCCTTACTTTTCTGATGAAGGTGGTGGAGAAGCAGATGTAAGCTTGGAATGGAAGTGAGAGGATTCTCTCTTCTTGAATAATCTTTTGGCTTTGGCTTTTAGCTTTCTTCTTCGCTGTTTGTACTTAGGCATGATTTCTGTGGAGAATTTTTAAAAGTATGATTTAAATGAAAGCATAACATAACACATATAAACATTTAAGTTGTATAAACCTTAAATATATAATTCAATGAATTATTATACAGTAACTTTCACATACACACTTGTAACCATTATGTTGGCTTTTTTCTTTTTGCCAGTCTTGGCTCTTGAATTCAGGGCTTGAGCACTGTCTCTGAGCTTCTTTTGCTCAAGGCTAGCACTCTACCACTTGAGCTACAGTGCCACTTCTGGCTTTTTCTGTTTATGTGATACTAAGAAATTGAACCCAGGGCTTTATGCATGCTAGGCAAGCAGTCTACCACTGAGCCTACTTTCCCAGCCAAACCCTGGCTATTTACAAACAAAAAAAATTATGCATTTTTTCCTTTCTTTCATTACTTCTACCATATAGGTTAAGAAATAAATTTACCTGGGTAAGATGATAGAGGTCCATAATCCTAGTACTTGAGATTAAAAGGAAGTAGGATTATAGGTTTGAGGCCATCCCAGGCCTCAAGGCAAGCTTCTATCTCAAACAACCAACAAACCCCAAAGAAATAAGTGGGTGTCAGCATCTTAGAAGTCCCTAAAGTAGAAGAAGATGTAGATTAAAACTATGTGTAAAGGGAATATTGACTTATATGATTTTTATGACTTCATTTTGTTTTCCTACATTAAGTCAAATTAATTTCTGTGTGTGTGTGTGTGTGTGTGTGTGTGTGTTGTGTTGTGTTGTGTGAGCGTGCATACTGGCATGTGAACTCAGGGCCCTGAGCTCTTTCTTAGCTCAAGGTTGGAGCTCTATCATTTGAACCATACCTCTACTTCTGGCTTTTTTCTTTGTTGCTGCTTGGCATTTGGTACTTGGCCTATCTTCTAAAATATCTAACAAAGCATAACTACAGTCATCTTCTCTGCTGTAAAGAAAGAGCTAGGTTTAGACTTATGCCTAAACCTAGCTACTCCGGAGGCTGAAATCTGAGGACAGAAGTTCGAAGCCAGCCTGGGAAGACAAACCTAAAAGACTATAATCTCCATTTAATATGCAAAGAGACAGAAGAGGGGCTGGACACCAGGGGCTCATACCTATGATCCTAGCTACCCAGGAGGCTGACATGTGAGAATTATGGCTAGGCAGAAAAGTATGTGAGAGGGGCCGGAAGTTTGACCTAGTGGCAGAGTGTTCGATTCCTCAGTACCACATACATAGAAAAAAACCACAAATGGTACTGTGGTTCATGTGGCAAAGCTCTAGCCTTGAGAAAGTCCAAGGACAGTGCTCAGGCCCTGAGCTCAAGCCCAGGACTGGCAAAAAAAAAAAAAAAAAAAAAAAAAGAAGATGTTTTTGTATCATTAGCAGTCACTGAAAAACAACTAAGATGGGCAGAGTTGGGAGAAAGAGGAAACAATATTAACTATTTGTTGAATTCTTCTCTTAGGCACTTTATGTACATTTCCTCAGCACATTTTTACTAACAGGAAGGGTTTTATTCCTGGAAATTAGGATTTTTATTCTCATTTTTATATAATAAACAGAAAGATGAGAAGGACTGATCAGTAGAATGTAATATAATATTAAAGCCCAGATCTCTAAGTCTTCAAAGACGATGCTATATTTCCAATAAACTGTGGGACGACAAAAGCTATTTTCCTTTCTTTTTTCCCTTTTTCCTTCCTCCCTTCCTCCCGCATGCTTGCTTGCACGTTCTCTCTCTCCATCTCACTCTCTCTGTCCCTTTCTCTATCTCTCTCTCTGTCCCTCTCACTCCCTCTCTCTCTCTCTCTCCCTCCCCACTCCCCCACCCCTGTCTTTCTTTAGAATTGAACCCAGGGATTCATACATGCTAGTTGAGTACTCTACCACTAGGTCAAACTCCCAGCCCCTACTTCTAATATTTCTATGGGACCATAGTAACTTAAATAGGCTCTACATAATAAAATGACAGTTTACCCCCAAATCTAAGATGTCAGTGTTTAAAGACATTTATTTTGAAGCATCTTAAAACATTACCTAGTATATACTAATCTTAAAATACCATCTAATATATACTTAAAATATATCTGTTTTTATTTTAATTTTTTGCCAGTGCTGGGGCTTGAACCCAAGGTTTTTGCACTGTCCTTGGGCTTTCTCGAGACTAGAGCCCTACCACTTGCGCAAAGCACCACTTCTGACTTTTTCTATGTATGTGGTACCAAGGAATCGAACCCGGGTCTTTGTGCATGATAGGCAAGCACTCTATGGGTAAGCCAAACTCCCAGCCCCTTAAAATATGTCTTAATTATCTACCACGTACTCCTTTTTATGGAAAATCAAGTCTGAGCTAGTTTGATCTGAAGTACCAGGAGGGCTCTGGTAGTTTTAGTTGTTGCTACCTGTGGAACAAAGATGTTGCTATTTACTTAGAAGAAACAAATGGTTTCAAGGCCTTGGCCCCCTTCCATTTAAAGGAAGATATGAATAGAAACAATTGTCCTTTAAAACTACCCATTCATTCGCTGGCCTTCACTCAGTAACTTTACAGACTTGTTAGGCAGCTCTAGGCTTGCTCAGCTCTCAGATTCCACTGACCCTGCTGTGAGTGAAAATGTCCCCAAAGCTTAGTACTTGGAGGGGCTTCTGGGAAGGATGGCAGTGCTTGTTTCCTTCTAGAAGGAAAGGCTCTTGACAGAATCTTACTGAACTAATGATCTTAATACTCCTTCTTTTCTTTCCCCCTTCATTCCTTTTTTCTATCTTCTCTTCATTATTAAATATTTGTTTGTTTATTTAGTGTCAAGTCCTCGGGCTGGACCTCAGGGCCTGAGCACTGTCCCTAAGCTTTTTGGCTCAAGGCTAGTACTGTACCACTAGAGCCCCAACTCCACTTTTTGGTGTTTAATTGGAGATAAGAATCTCACAGACTTTCCTGGCTAAAAAAATCTCAATCCTCAGGATCAGATGTTTGACCTACAGGTAGAGTGCTTGCCTAGCATGCACAAAGACCCAGGTTCAATTTCTCTGTACCACATACATAGAAAAACTGGAAGTGGTGCTGTGGCTCATGTGGCTTGGGGAAAATGCAAGGATAGTGCTCAGACCCTGAGTTCAAGCCCCAAGACTGGCAAAAGCCAAAAAACTCAATCCTAAAATCAGTCTCCCAAGCTGCTTGGTGTGAGCCACTGTGCCCAGCTTTTTTTTTTTTTTTTGCTGGTCATGGTGCTTGAACTCAGGGCCTGGGGCACTGTCCATGGGACTCTTTGTGCTCAAGGCTAGTGCTCTACCACTTGAGCCACAGCAAAGTTTTTGGCTTTTTCTGAGTAGTTTATTGGAGATAAGACTCTCATGAATTTTTCTGCCCAGGCTGGTTTTAAACCAAGATCCTCAGATTTCAGCCTCCTGAGTAAGATTATAGGCACAGCCTGCCTCAGCTTGCTTGCTTGCTTTGTTTCTTTCTTTTTAAACAGAATTGCTATGTAACTCAGGTTGGCCTCCTGCAATCTTCTTGCCTCAGCCTTCAGTAGAGAGTTGTGATTATATTATGATGACTAGCTACAGAATGTCTAGAATGTTTTTCTCGTCTTTTGTGAGTATGGACACTTGAACTCAGACATACCTAAAACAAATCCTCCTTTCTTTCTTCCTCTTTTTTCCTTCCCATTTTCTTTGTTTCTTTCTTTCTTCCTTCCCTATCTTTTCTTTTTTCCTGCCTGTCTCTCCTCTCCCCCCTGTATCCTGAATTCTTTTTCTGTGCTGTCACTGGGGCTTAAACTTAGAGCCTGAGCACTACCTTTAATTCCTTTTGCTCAAGACTGGCACTTGAGCCTCAGTTCCACTTCCAACTTCTTGCTGGTTAATTGAAGATAAGACTCTCTGGGCTAGTTGGGCACAATGGCTCCTGCCTGTAATCCTAGCTACTCAGGAGGCTAAGATCTGAGGATTGCAGCTCAAAGCCCACCTGGCACTAAAAAAGTCCATGAAACTGACTAACAATTAACCACTAGAAAACCGGAAGTGGCACTGGGGCTCAAGGGGTAGGGTGGTAGCCTTGAGCTGAAGAGCTCAGGGACAGTGCCCAGAGTCCAAGCCCCACAACTGAGTAGCAAAAATTACAGGCATAAACTATTGGGCAAAGAGCAAGACTTCCATGTCCTTGGATTCTCTCTGCCCTTTCACAAGCTATTCCTTCTTCTTCTTTTCTTTTTTGTGGGTCATGGGGTTTGAACTCTGGGGCTGGGTGCTGTCCCTGAGCTCTTCAGCTCAAGGCTACTGCAGAGTACTTCCTTACCAAGACAAGACCCTGAGTTTAAACTCCAGCACCTCCCCACAGAGAAGCTGGACTTTGTGGATTAATTTGGAAAAATACTCTGTTTTGATTACATACTGACATGGGACTCTGAAAGTTCTTCTAAGTTTCTCTGAACAATTCTTTGCAAAACTTAGTGTTAGGCAAAGGGCCTTGCTAAATCAGTTCTGCAAGAACCAGACCATTCCCAACTCCAGTAACTTTTCAGGTTCCTCATCCTGCTGATAAGAATTTCTTTTTTCTTGCTGTGCGGTTGTGGGCCTAGCAGACAGTATCTGCAGCTCAGCAACAGACAATGGCTGCAACTCAAAGTGTGTTACTGCACTGTCTTCCATCCTGTCCAAGCAGTTCTGTGTCTAGGGATTGTGCAGTGCAAAGCCTCTCCTCAGCATCACAGGAAGGTTACAGAAATGGAGCTAGGAAGAGGCAGAGGCAATATGTGTTGAAATAATGTCTCTCAGCCGGGTGCAGTGGCTCTAATGTTACTGCTTATTAATTTTCAATCTACTAACATAAGTAGGCATTATGTACAAATGCCTACTTGCTGTAGAAAGCTAAACTTGCCAGAGTTGAACCCAATCTCTCCCCTACTACAAAATCCCATTGCAGTGGTCCCTATACTTATTGCAATGGTTGTGAATAAAGTTTTTCTTACTATGTTTTCACAAGTATAACTATTTTTTTTCTTTAACAACTGAGGTTTACAGAGCCAGGAGTATGGCCTAGTGGGAGAATGCTTGCCTAGCATGCTTAAAGCCCTGGGTTCAATTCCTCACTACCACATACACAGTAAAAACCAAAAATGGTGCTGTGGCTCAAGTGGTAGAGTGTTAGTATTTAGAAAGCTCAAGGACAGTGCTCAGGCCTGGAGTTCAAATCCCAGGACTGGCAAAAAAAATTAATAAATTCCTCAGTATACTTTTCAAAGATATTCAAAACTAAGCTCCCATGCCTCTTAGCAGTGTTATCTCTTTTGCTTTGACTATTTGTACTACAAATATATCAAAAGTCAAATACCATCTACAGTGTAATCAGCCTTTCCTCTTCTGGGAGTGACTGCTCTTGAAGGTTATCTTCCACTTAGCTCCTTTTTTTTTTTTTTTGGGCCATTCCTGGGCCTTGAACTCAGGGTCTGGGTGCTATCCCTTAGCTTTCTGACAATAAAGCACGTGGATTCTACTATACAATATATCCACAGCTGGACTAAGGAATTGAACCCAGGGTGTCATGCATGCTAGGCAAGCACTCTACCACTAAGCCACATTCCAGCCCTGTCCCTGAGCTTTCTTTGCTTAAAGCTAGTATTCTACAACTTGAGGCCCACATCCAGTTTTTTTTTTGCCAATGTTGGGTTTGAGCTCAGGGCTTGAGCACTGCCGTTGGACTTTCTCAAGGCTAGAGCTCTACCACTTGAGCCTCAGCACCACTTCCGGCTTTTTTCTATGTATGTTGTACCAAGGAATTGAACCCAGGTCTTCGTGCATGCTAGGCAAGCACTTTAACCACTAGGCCAAACTCCCGGCCCCACATCCAGTTTTTTTGATGCTTATTTGGAGATAAGAGTCTCATGAACTTTCTTACCCAAGCAAGAAGGTCTGTGAGACTTCTATCTCCAATTAACCAGCAAAAAGCTGGAAGTGGAACTGTAGCTCAAGTGGTAGGGCACCAGCCTTCAGTAAAAACAACAACAAAAATCAAACTAAGGAACAGCACTCTGAAGTAAGTTCAAACACACACACACACACACACACACACACACACACACACACACACACACCCCTTCTTTGTCAAGGGAGCTTCCAAAGTTGTGGCAGAAATGAAACTGACTGTTGTATTTCACTATTATCTTCCTAAAACACATTTTTGTTTTGGTTGGGTCAGGGGACTTGAACTCGGCTTGGGTACTGCCCCTGTGCTCTTCAGCTCAATGCTACCACCCTACTCTAGGGCCTGGACAGGGTCCCAGAGCTCTTCAGCTCAAGGCTACTGCCCTGCTCTACCCTTGAGCCAAGCCCCACTTTCTGTTTTCTAGAGGTTAATTGGAGATAAGAGTCTCGGGTCCTTTTGTGCCTGGGCTGGCTTTGAACCTTGATCCTCAGATCTCAACCTCCTGAGTAGCTAGGATTACAGGTGTGAGCCACTGTACAGGGCTCTAAAACACATTTTTAAGGAGGTCTCTTGCTCACCCTTAAATCTCCTTCAATCAGTTTCCATTAGCCAGGTTTAACTGGCTTACCTTGATCCTCACAGCACAACGACTAGTACTTGCTTATATTTAATTTTACATTTTCTGTTGCCCAGAATGCTTTTAAGTTGACTTTTTTTTCTCAGAAGAGAAATGCAAGGAAAGATACACTTAAAAACAAAACAACACAACAAAATCCTGATATTTAGCTGGGTGCTAGTGGCTCTTGCCTGTAATCTGAGGTATTCAAGAAGCTGAGATGGATCTTAAGATAGCAGTTCCAACTAGTAAGGGAAAGGAAAGCCAAGACCTGGATGTGGAGCTATGGTTCACCACTAGCCTTGAGCAAAAAAGCTCTGGGACATCACCCGGGCCCTAAGTTCAAATCTCAGGACAAGCAAATACACACACACACACACACACACACACACTACCCAAATCCAAAACCTCCGAACTTGTCACCGAACACAGTCTAACAGTGTTAGGCTGCATCAAGGAACTTCTGCTGAATAAATGCATTGTCTTAAATTTTTATGTGCATATGAATTACGGAGGAGGGGATCCCATTAAGATTCATTCAGTAAGTTTGATTAGAAGAAGCTAAGCGATGGCAATATCCCTAGTCCGTTGACCTATTTTTTTTTTTGCCAGTCCTGGGCTTGAGCTCAGGGCCTGAGCACTGTCCTTGGACTTTCTCAAGGCTAGAGCTCTGCCACTTGAGCCTCAGCACCACTTCCGGCTTTTTTCTAAGTATGTGGTACTGAGGAATCAAACCTGGGTCTTCATGCATGCTAGGCAAGCACTTTAACCACTAGGCCAAACTCCCGGCCCAACCGTTGACCTATTTTTATAACAAAGTATTTCCAAAGCATGCTTTGGGGAGTGTCCATTAAATAAAAGTATCGTTTGGACGGAGCCAGGAGCATCTCTGGAGTTCCAGATGTCCCGCTTGCTGCCCCACCTACCCTCCCAGCACCACCAGAGTCCCCGTCTAAAGCCGTAAGATTCCAAGCAGCAAAGTCCAGCTAAGGACCACGCGAGCCCAGGTAACAAAGACAGAAATCATCTCTGCACTTACTAGTCTAAAGGATTAGATGGAGTCCGGGTAGTGGCCTCTTCCACGCCATAAAGAAAAATTCAAAATTAAGTTCTTGTCATGGAGAGACCAATCATAGGCCCAGTCCCCACATGATTCGCTCTCCAGGTGGCGCAGGAGCACAGCGTAGTTTATGATTGGCTGAGATCGCATCACAGTAAAGCCAATCATAGCTGGGGCGCTTCTGTTACGAATAGGAAGAAGGCGGGAGAAAAGGGTAGGAAACGTCCGCGAGGAAAGAAGGTGTGTCAGGTCCCTCAAGTAGTCGGTGGAAGCTTTTGTGTTATTGGTAGATTCTTATTCCGGTTGTACCAATCACAAGCCTTCTCTGCCTAGCCCGCACTATGAAATGGAAAGTAGAGAGGAGAGGGTAGCCAATAGAAGAAAGGCATTTTCCCAGCAGCCAATCGTTCTGCGGCGTTTTGTGTCTTTGCCCAATAGAAACGTGTGTTTCATACAGAGGGGCGTTACCCAGTCGCCAATAGGCGGGCGTTGATTGAACGGAGGAGCCAATGAATGCGAGACGTTGAGTGACAGCTGTCCAATAGAGACCCTCAGTGCTAGTGCGGCTTGCGGCTTAAGCGGGGCCGCGGTCTGAGGAATGTCAACTATTCAACATGGAGGCGGAGGTCGATAAGCTGGAACTGATGGTGAGTGCAAAGTGAAGGAGACCTATCGGGTTATTAATGTGTCCCCAGTCGTCTCGGAAACAGGGAGCAATTTGGAGTCACCAGAAACTCTGGGTGGTACAGTCTGGGTCAAAACCACCTTGCTTCTGCCTCGGAGGGAGCCGCCACCGCCGGGTCTGTTAACCGCCGCGGGGAGAGAAGGGGTTACATCCGGGGAACTCGGGAGGGAAATGGCGGGAGATGTGGAGGCTGGCCGGGCCTTTGTAGTTCCTTCCCCTTCACTTTTGCTTCCCTGTGGGCGCTTCGCCTGGTGCAAATAGCGTTTTATTTATTTCCATAGAAGATGGGAACGCAACCGTCTTTCAATGCCCCCCAAGAAAGGAAGTCATTCACACTCCGGAGAAAGGTGGATGGAGGCTGGGGTGTGGGAATGAACCCAGGGGCCGGGGATTCGGGGCGGTGGAGCGGTGCTGCTTCTCCAAGGCGGCCGCGTGCGTCTTGCGCGGGGCTCAGGTTGCCGCTGGCTGCGTTTGGCGCCCGGAGGAGGCCAACCTTGGATGGGGAGTGAGTCCTGGGGATCAGGAGCACGGGCGGGAGAGGGGCGGGCCCGGCGTCCGGGGTTCCGCGCTTGCTCCTCTCCCGCGTTTCCGCTCCCGGGTCCTCTTTATTTCCCCCGCTCCCGGCCATCCCTTCCAAGGTTCGATCGCCCGCGCTTTTTCTTAGCTCCCTTGTTCCGTCTTCAGTCTGTTGCTTTTTGTGCATTATCGTTTTCTTTTTTTCCGGATTGCGTTGGCTTCTTACACATTCTGAATTTGTAGGAGAACCTCGTCCCTTGGCCCTCTTGGCCGTTTTGTTTTCCTTGGTGTAGGAGAAGGTTAAATGGGGATTTTTTTTTTTTTTTGGAGAACTTGTTGCTTCTCCATCCACCACCCCGTCCTCCTCCCACCCCTTGCCTTTCTCTCGGATTAAGTGCTAGGATGTCCTTGTGCATGGGTTGCTCTCTTCCTGATGAAGCTTGGGAGTGGGTGGGGTGTAATGTCTGCTTTTTTAGGGACACGTGGTGAGCCTGGAATATGCTGGGCACCACCCCAATCCCCCATTCCCACTTTAAAAGGGTGAGACCTTCGTTTTTCTTTTTATTTTCTTCTGGTGTGCTAGCGGGTTGAAGTACCTCTCCAGATAAATTTGATGGAGGGGTTTCAACTGCTTTTCAGGCTGTCTGTGAAGATTTTCTTTGTGATTGGAGTGTGTGGATAGCAGTGCATGGGTGGACAGATGTGTATGGGAAGGAAGAATTTTTCTGCAACTTTTCAAAGCTTCCATGATATTAAAAGATTTAGCTCGGTTTTTGGTATTGTGTTTTAGAAATACACGAAAAAGTATTTGTATGGTTTTGTCAAGAGGCAGAAATGTTAAGCCTATCTGGTTCATCTCTGTTTCTCCTTTGAGATACATGTTAGATTTTTTTTCTTTTGGGCGGGGGGAGGTGGGAGGGTCAACGTAGGGCTTGAACTCAGGGCCCTTGCTCTGTCCCTGAGCTCTTTTGCTCAAGGGTAGCATTCTACCACCAGTTTGAGCCATGGCTCCACTTCCCATTTGTTGTTAACAAATGTTGATTTTGCTTTTAACAGATTTTTCACCCTTCAAGTCAGCTGTTTAATTTGTAAGCTTCCCCTTGCATTCCAGTGGGGTTAATATACTTGTTAGATTTCTTCCTTTTTTTTTTTCTTTTTTGTTGTTGTTGTTGGTTTTGGGTCTTGGACTTTGGGCCTGGACATTGTTCCTGAGTTCAAGGCTACCACCCTATCACTTGAACCACAGGGCCACTTCCAATTTTCTGGTGGTTAATTGGAGTTAAGAGTCGCACAGATTTTAGTACCCAGGCTGGCTTTGAACTGTTATCTGCAGATCTCAGCCTCCTGAGTAGCTATGAATGATTACAGATGTGAGCCTCCTCATCTGGTTAGATTTCTTTAGATCTTTTTTTTGCATGAAAAAAAAATTAAACATCTAAAATGATAGTTGGCTTTAGAAAAAGTTATGTTATTCAAACTTTTAAATGTTTAGATGTTTAAATTATGTACTGGCACACACATACACACACTTATACATAAACACCAATGTTATGATGTGTGTGAATAAGGTAATTTGTAAAATTCTAAAGGTAAAGGGTTTTATGGGCAATCTTCTGGATTTGGTTTTACACTACTTAAAGCATTTGCCAAGGAATCAATGTTGAATACTTAGTAAAAAGAGAATTCATTTGTCTTTAAAACCTGACGCTTGCTCACAAGACTAAATATTCTAATATTAGAGTATTTATGGCCAGCACTCATGTTCCAGCTATCTTAGACTCAAATGAGCCCATTTCTTGATTGGATTAACACAATTTAGCTGCACTGAAACATTTTAGTTTTTTTGGTTGTTGGTTTTTGGTTGTTGGTTGTCAGGCCCAGGAGTTGTCCCTGAGCTTTTGCACTCAAGGCTGGCACTTTATCATTTTGAGCTATAGTGCCACTTCCTGAATTACAGAAATGTTTTTTTTTTTTTGCCAGTCCTGGCCTTCAGCTCAGGCATAAGCACTGTCCTTGGGCTTTCTCAAAGCCAAAGCTCTACCACTTGAGCCACATTTCTGCTTCTGGCTTTTTTCTATGTATGTGGGACTGAGGTATCGAACCTGGGTCTTCGTGCATGCTAGGCAAGCACTCTACCACTACGCCAAACTCCCGGTCCCCAGAAATGTATTTTTGCATCAATCAATGTTACTAGTGGAAGAAAAAACTCATTGTAATCTTTGTTTCACAGCTTTTTTCCCCTTCATTTATCATGACTTTTGTCTTATGGTGGTGGAACCAATAATACCTATGCACTGTACACAAAAGGTGTGTGTGTGTGCGCGCGCGTGTGTGCGCGCCTGTGTATGCTTGTGCGCGAGTGTGTGTGTGTGTGTGTGTGTGTGTGTGTGTGAGATGGGGCTTGAATTTTGGGCCTGGGTCCTGTCCCTGAGCTCTTCAGCTCAAGGCTACTGCCCTACCCCTTGAGCAACAGCTCGACTTGCAGTTTTCTGGTGATTAATTGGAGATAAGAGTCTCACAGACTTTTTATTGCTTAGTGCCTGGGATGGCTTTGAACCATGATCCTCAGATCTCAGCCTCCTGAGTAGCTAGGATTTCAGGCATGAGCCACTATGCCCAGCCACAAAAGTTTTTCTAGTGTGATATTATGATTTTTTTTTGTATGTACCTATATGAAGTTTGAAGTTAGAATCTTGAGCTTTTGACATTTTTACTAACAGCTTGCTATCCAGCACTTGTTATTTCAATCTTAGCCCTTATTTTCTTCATCATATTTCTAAATTTGAAAGAATGGATGTACTTTCCTTTGATATTTCAGATATTTTAATAGTTAACTAAAATGTTAAAAAAAAAAAAACATGGTAAAAGGTTAGGTTAAGCGCTGGCCTGTTTATATGATGCTGATGCCTTGTTAGCCATCTTTTCTCTTGTCATAATAGCCTTCAGTAAACTCTTCAAAGATTTTTTTGTGTGTGTCTGTTTTTGTTTTTAGTTAAGAATCCAGAGTGACCAATGGGTTTATAGAGATTTGAAGAACTAGAAATTTATTACTTTCCATTTATTTTGACACTTTTTTCCAAAGGACTTGTTTTACATGGCAGGCTATCCATGAATTATTTTGGAACAGTATAATCAGCAATCTATCTCAACAAGAAAATAAAAAATCTTTCAGAGCCTTACCTTAGTGGTAATTATAACTGGTTTTATTAATACCAATCCTAAGGTATGATTAATGTTCATGTTAACTACTACTAAGGTAAAGCATATTTCCAAATTTCCTTTATACTTATGCATGCTTTTGGAAAGGAACAGAATCCCTTTGATATTTAAGTTTTATGCTTAAAAACAATAAACACTGATATAAATGTTTATAGGTTTTGGATGTTTTTTGACCACAGTGGCAACCTAGTTGTTTTCACTTCAGATGACCAAGATGTTTTTCTGTTGCTTTCGTCCTTATTGCTGCTAACGAATGCTCTGACTTTATTGCACTACTGTACTTTACAGCTAGCAGTGCAATAGTATTGTCAAAGCATCTGAAAGCAGGGTGCACGCCAGAATTATGTTTCTTGCCTTACATCTTTGTTCAGTATTTGTCAATAATTTACCACAACTTTTGTTGATGAAAACTGTGTAATTTTTATTACAGACAGCAGATAACTTAAGCCGGGTACTGGTGGCTCATGTTTATAATACTAGCTACTCGGGAGGTTAAGATCTACGGATTGTGGTTTGAAAGTGAGACTCTTTCTTGTCTTTAATTAACCATCAAAAAGCCAGAAGTGGTGCTGTGACTCAAATGGTAGAGCACTAGCCTTGAGCAAGAAAAGCTCAAGGACAGTGTCTAGGCCCTGTGTTCAAGCCCCAGGACTGGCACACAAAAACAGCAGCAACAAAAAAACCCTTATGGAACAAACTAAGAAAATATGTGTAGCCGGGTGTGGTGGCTCATGCTTGTACTCCTAGCTACTCAGGAGGCTGAGATCTGAGGATCAAGGTTCAAAGCCAGCCCGGGCACAAAAGGACCTGAGATTCTTATCTCCAATTAACCTCTGGAAAACAGGACGTGGACTTGGCTCAAGGGTAGGGTGGTAGCCTTGAGCTGAAGAGCTCAGGGACAGTGCCCAGGCCGAGTTCAAGCCCCATGATCCACAGGAAGGAAGGAAGGAAGGAAAGAAGGAAGGAAGGAAGGAAGAAAATACATTTAAAGGGTATCATGGTGGAAGAAGTAATGCACCTACTACCTGACAGATGTAACTAACCCCTGTATACATTATCCTGACAATAAAAAAATACATTAAAAAAAAGAAAATACATTTAATATCTACAATTGTATGGTTTGTTTAAATGAGTAATACTTTGTAGTTTGCTTCTTTCTACAATGTATTTGGAAAATTTCTGGTAACTTAGGTTTTATTCAATAAGTTTTATGAGTTAGTGATACAAATAATTGCACCTGTATATTTACTATGGTAACTTTCCAGTTTGTAATTAAAGTTTTTGTAATAGTGTGATTTGAATATGAATCAATTACTTTTGGTAATAAGTTTTATTAATGTAAAGTAAAGCCTAAGTGTAGAGTTTGATGAGTTTTGGAAAATGTGTATGGTCATGACTACAAAAAAAAATCTTTTTTTTTTTTTGCCAGTCCTGGGGCTTGAACTCAGTGCCTTGGCGCTGTCCTTGAGCTTTCTTTTTTTTTTTTTTTTTTTTGCCAGTCCTGGGCTTGAGCTCAGGGCCTGAGCACTGTCCTTGGACTTTCTCAAGGCTAGAGCTCTACCACTTGAGCCTCAGCACCACTTCCGGCTTTTTTCTATGTATGTGGTACCTAGGAATCGAACCCGGGTCTTCGTGCATGTTAGGCAAGCACTTTAACCACAGGCCAAACTCCTGGCCCATCCTTGAGCTTTCTTAAGACTAGAGTTCTACCACTTGAGCCACAGCAACGCTTCCAGCTTTTTCTGTGTATGTGGCATTGAGGAATCAAACATAGGTGTTGCTAGGTGAGCACTTTACCACTAGGCTACACTCCTCAAAATGAGATTTTTTTTTTATTGTTGTTGTTGTATATTTTTGTGGGTCATGGGGCTTGAACTCTGGGCCTGGTAGCTGTCCTTGAGTTCTTCAGCTCAAGGCTATTGCTGTACCATTTGAGCCAAAGCACCACTTCTGGTTTTCTCTCCATTAATTTGAGATAAGAGTATCTTGGACCAGCTGGCTTTGAACCATGATCCTCAGATCTCATGCTCCTGAGTAGCTAGGATTACAGGTGTGAGCCGCTGGCACCCGGCCTTCAAATGAGTTTTTAATCATGATAGTTAAATATAGAAAATGTGAAAAGGCTTGGTGGGTAGGGGTGTCTCATTTCACTAGTCCCAGCATGTAGGAAGCTGCAGTAGTAGTGTGTCATGAGTTTGAGGCTAGCCTTGGTTTACAGAGTTCTAGGCTAGTCTGAACTACATAGTGAGACCTTGTCTCAAAAAGATAAAAAGTGAGGAGAAAGATATGAATAAAGTCAGTTTATTAATATGCCATTTGGTTTTCAAAATAATTACTTGTGCTGACTTTTAGTTCCAGAAAGCTGATTCTGATCTGGATTACATTCAGTACAGGCTGGAATATGAAATCAAGGCTACTCACCCTGATTCAGCAGGCAAGGTAATATGCAAAATAAAAACCTTTCTTTTTTTTTTTTTTTTTTTTTGCCAGTCCTGAGTCATTGTATATAGTACTGAGGAATTGAACCTGTGTCTTCATGCATGCTAGGCAAGCACTCTACCATTAGCCAAACTCTGTGCTGTAAATAAAAACCTTTTTAATTGTAAATTTTCTAAAAATAAATTCTGGTAATGTTTTTAATATAATAGATTTATAACTGTCATTACATACTAACTTTCTTGAGGTGTGTGTGTGTGTGTGTGTGTGTGTATGTATGTGCAAGTACTGGGGTTTGAACCCAGGGCATGCTCTTTCTTTTTCTTTCTACCATTCAAGCTATACCATTTTATTTAGAAGTATGGTATAATTAATGACTGGACTATGCATTAATTTTTGTGGGGAGGGGCAGTTGTAGGGCTTGAGCTCAGGGCCACTTCTAGCTTTTTCCTATGTATGTGGTACCAAGGAATGGAACCTGGGTCTTTGTGCATGCTAGGCAAGCACTCTACCTCTAGGCCAAACTCCTGGCCAAGGATCTATATCTTATACTTCTTACCCAGTTCCCAAATTCCCAATCACATAATATCAGATGTTCAGTTAAGTAGAATATAGGATGTGTTGTACGATTTACTTTGTAAAAAGTTGCTTACATTTTCCATTTCATTATTTAATTTGTGTTCATTTTTTCCTTATGTAGAAAAATCCAGTTACACTTTTAAAGGAATTGACAGCCTTAAAGTCTCGATACCAAACCTTGTATGCACGTTTTAAGCCAGTCATTGATGAGCAGAAAGAAACTAAGAGCCGCATTTGTGCTACCTTGAATAAGACTATGACAGTGATAAAAGAACTACAAAAGCATACAGATCTGGAGGTAATACTTTCAACTGACAAGTTAGATTTGTATAGTTTTGTTCTGAATTTTGTTTCTAAAAGATAAACCCTGATTAATTTGAATGTTGTAACTTAGCAGTTTGAACTGTTAACAAAACAAAATTTTCTTTGTCTTTTTGGTTTCAAAGTGTTTCTGACTTTGTAGATCAGTTTGGCCTTGACCTTGGAATCTTTCTGCCCAAGTGTCCTAAGTGCTAGGATTCTAGGAGTGTGCCCATTAAATTAAATAAGTATGTGGCCTTGACGTAACTGATGAAGAAGCATGGTCTTGAGCCATGGTAGAAAAGAAAACTTCAATGTGTCAACTCTGCTGGCTTTTACACCTTTTTATTTAGAAATACTGTGTAATTAATGACTGGGCTATACATCAATTTTTTTGTGTGTGTGCATGTGTGGGGAGTAGCGGGGGCTTGTAGGGCTTGAATTTAGGGCCTAGTCCCTGTTTCTCAGATCTTTTACTCAAGGCTAGCACTCTACCGATTTGAGCCACAGTGCCACTTCTGGTTTTCTGGATGTTAATTGACAGGTTGAACTGAAACCTTATTGTCCAACCACTTAATATCTGTTGTGTTACAAGGAGATGAATAGTAGAAGACACAGCACTTAGAAATTAAGTATAGGCCAGATGCTGGTAGCTTAGGCCTATAATCCTAGTTACTCAGGAGGCTGACATCTGAGGGCTGTGATTTGAAGCCAGCTTGGCAGGAAAGTCCATGAAACTTAATTCCAGTTAACTATCAAGTAAGACTGACAAGTCTGGAAAGCATTATCTGAGGTTTTTGTTTTGTTTTGTTATGGGGCTTGAACTCGGCTTGGGTGCTGTTCCTGAACTCTTCAGCTCAAGGCTATCACCTTACCTTTGAGCCAAGCCCCACTTCCTGTTTTCTTAAGGTTAATTGGAGATAAGACTCTCAGGTCTTTTTGTGCCCCGGATGGCTTTGAACCTTGATCCTCAGATCTCAGCTAGGATTATAGTCAGGGGCCATTGCACCCAGCTTTTTTTTTTTTTTTTTTTTTTTGTTATTACTATAGAGCAGATGTATTAAACCCAGGGTCTTACCCAAGCCACATAAGCATTTTTTCCACTCAGTACCCCCCTTCTCCCTCCCTAATTAATTCTCCTTCCGTAGGACCAGTAGGTGGGTCAATGGGCCTGATTTTTCACATTCTCTCCTATTTCCTATCATTTATGTGTAAGAATTCTTGCAATTGTGTGCCTCAGTCACTTGTGTAAAACTTCAGATACTTTGGAGTAGAAGAAAATGGTATATACTGCTGTTCTAGACACCACAGTTTTGAAATGAAAACTGAAGGATTTGGCAACATTTTCATTTCAAAGAAATCTCAGAGGTTTAGTCAGAAAAGACAGGTAGGCTACATACATAGAAGAAATCAGAGTACATACTAAATAATGTGGATGAAAGATATTGAATCTTGGTATGGCTTCTTAGAGCACTCTGTTTTATTATGTATGTGAGAATGGTAGAAAATAGTTCTATCTGCTGTGAGTATGAGAATGAGATATGACCCTTTAGGGACTTGAAGCCAGAGTAAATCTCAAAAGTTGGAAACTTGGGTCAATTTGATCAATAATTTTTTGTATTGTAAATGGAAAAATAAAAGAATATTTGGTTAAAAGTATAAAATGATACTTTAATATATTTGTTACTGGGACCAAAATAAAGGGGTGACACTGCATTTATAAATTGACAGGTTGAACTGAAACCCCTTTGTTCATCCACTTAATATCTGTTGTGTTACAAGGAGAGGAATAGTAGAAGAAGGTACAGCAGTTAGAAATTAAGTGTAAGCCACATACTGGTTGCTTAGGCTACTCGGAAAGAAAGCTGAGATCTGAGGATTGTGATTTGAAGCCAGCTAGGCAGGAAAGTCCATGAGACTTATTTCCAATTAACCATCAAAAAGTTGGAAATGGAGTTTCGACTCAAGTAGTAGTTGATCATCAGTATTGAGCGAAAAGCTAAGGGAGACAGTTTCTGAGTTCAAGCCCCAGTACTGGCACAAACAAAAGAAAACATTTCAAACCTTTGATCACATTAGGTGCTGGTGGCTTACACCTATAATCCTAGCTACTCAGGAGGCTGAGATCTGAGGATATTGATTCAAAGATAGCCTGTGCAGCAAAGTCAGTGAGATGCTTAATTCATTTCTACTTAACCACCAGAACATTGGAAGTGGCATTAGGGCTCAAAGTAGTGTAGTGCTATTCAACTTAACCAGTAAAAAGCCAGAAGCAGAAATGTGGCTCAAGTGGTAGAGCTCTAGCCTTACGTGGAAAAAAGAGTTATTAAGGCTCTAGTACTAGCGCAAAAAAATGTATGCAGTAACTTTTTTGTGTTGCCTGGCATGTGAATTCAGGGCCTGGGCACTGTCCCTGAGCTTAAAGCCCAAGGCTAGAGGTTTTTTGGGTAGTTAATAGGAGATAGAGTCTCATGAATTTTCCTTCTCAGGCTGGCTTCAAACCTTGATCTACAGATCTCAGCTTCCTGAGTCACTAGGGTTATAGTCGTGAGCCACCAGTATCCAGCTCACAGTGACATTTTCACATGATCACATGTTCTGTATTGTGTGTAATCAAAACCTGACAATTTGAGCATATAACCTTGTTTTTGGAAAACATCATTGTTTGAGTGGAAAGGGAAGGCTGTACAGGGTTTGAACTCAGAGTCTGTTCAGCTGGTGCTCTTCCACTTAAACCATGCCTATAGTTTGGCCTTTTACTGTTTTGTTTTTCTTCTTTTCTTCCTTCCCTCCCTCCCCCCCCTCTCTTTCTTTCTTTCTTTCTTTCTTTCTTTCTTTCTTTCTTTCTTTCTTTCTTTCTTTCTTTCTTTCTTTCTTTCTTTCTTTCTTTCTTTCTTTCTTTCTTTCTTTCTTTCTTTCTTTCTTTCTTTCTTTTTGCCAGTCCTGGGGCTTGAACTCCGGGCCTGAGCACTGTTCTTGGGCTTCCCTCAAGGCTAGAGCTCTACCACTTGAGCCACAGTACTACTTCCGATTTTTCTATGTATGTGGTACTGAGGAATTGAACCCAGGTGCCAGGCAAGCATGCTACCACTAGGCCAAACCCCTGACCCATCACTGATTATTTTGAAGAGGGAACCTTGTGGACCCTACTGTGATGCTCCAGGTCTCAGCTTCCTAAATACCTAGGATTATAGCCAACAATGGTCAGAATGAAACAAACCTTTCTAGAGAGTTTAAGTATAGTTCACTTTCACATGTACATATAACATTTGTATTAAAATACGGATGGGTGAACAAAAAGAAAATAATATTTTAAAATATTTCTGATTGATACTACAAACTGGTACAAAAAAGTTATGTTAGTGGTAGGGGATTTCTTTCTTTTTGTTTTGCATTGCTGGGGATCAAACCTAGGGTCTCTTCTTACATTAAATACTCTAGTGATGAAATTGTAATCATCCGAATCCCTGTAAAAGGGCTCAGTTAATGAGTAGAAATATCTGAAATAGTAATAATTATGTCAAAGGCAGAAAGCTGAGGGAGTTTTCACTTTGGAACAGCTTATGGCAAATAAGTGACTAAAAAGTAGGTTATGAACCTAGAGAAAGGAGGCCATATTCTACAGTCAGAGGAATCAATGATGGCCAAACTGGGAAATGTGGATATACATCAAGAGAGTATAAAGTTCAGAGAATATACAGAGGTGGCATTCACTCTTTAAAATTAAAAGGGAGACATAAAAATTAGACCATTTTATTTCAATTTTATGTGTGTATGCACCAGTCCTAGGGCTTAAACTCAGGGCATAAACATAAGCCATACCTCTTTTTTTTTTTTTTTTTTTTTTTGCCAGTTCTGGGTTTGAGCTCAGGACCTGTGCACTGTCTCTGAGCTTCTTTTTGCTTAAGGCTAGCACTCCACCATCTGAGCTATAGCACAACTTCTAGCTTTTTCTATTTATGTAGTACTAAGGAACCAAACCCAGGGCCTTATACATGCTAGGCAAATGCTCTCTACTACTAAGCCACATTCCCAGCCCCTGAATAGGGATATTTTTTTAAGCTGGTTGCAGCAAGTCGTGATTATTTATCATACTCTTGTGAGCATGCTAGGCTACCAAACCAGCTATGGATATGGGTAAGAGAATTAAACTGCCCAAGTGCCATATGTGGCTGCTATGTAAATTTACATAACATAAAACTGACATTTTGATTTCTTGATTGGACAGTTGCAGATACAGATTTCTAGTATCATGGAAAGTTTTATTGCACTTGGCTGCCCTAGAGATTCTGATTCTGTAGGTCTAGGGTGTTCCAGATTTGGCAGTCTCTTTAGAGGTGGCCTACATAATTGGACAAGTTAACTACCTGAGTAGTTTTTACTCTTCTTATTTCTCCATATAACTGCTTTTTCTTTCAGCCACCCTGTTTATTGGTGCTCTATGAAAATTCCTTATAACCTCTTTTGCTGTTCTTCTTCACTTTTGTAGGGTGGAGTTGGTGGAAACTATTTGCTATTTTCTCAACCTCTTTTCTCCTTATACCGGTCAGAGTGCTGAGCTGCTTGACTTGTATTTCTTCTTTCACAGCCACATCTTTGACAGTGAAGCTGATCCCATCCTAAGATCCAGGGGTGTACTTGATTGACAAAGGACATTGGTTTTCCTTTAACATTGGTTTTGGAATGGAATCCCCAATGACATAGGGACAGAAAGGGTGTTTGTTTGTTTTTGTTTTTGCCAGTCCTGAGGCTTGAACTCTGGGCCTGGGTGCTGTCCTTGAGCTTTTTTGCTCAAGGCTAGCACCCTATCCCTTGAGCCACAATGTCAGTTCCAGCCTTTTCTGCTGATGTGGTATTGAGGGATTGAACTCAGGGTTTCATGCATATGAGGCAAGCACTCTACCACTAAACCACATTCCCAGCCTAAGAGAGAAACTATATATATATATATATATATATATATATATATATTTTTTTTTTTTTTTTTTTTTTTTTTTTTTTTTTGTCAGTCTTGGGGCTTGATCTCAGGGCCTGAGCACTGTTCTTAGGCTTTCTCAAGATATTGAACTCTACCACTTGAGCCACTGCACCACTTCCAGGTTTTTCTATGTTTGTGATACCGAGGAATTGAACCTGGGTCTTTATGCATGCTACACAAGCACTCTACCACTAGGATAAACTCCCCGCCTGGGAGAGAAGCTTTTAAAGCAAGTAATTAGCCAGTTTCTTCATGGAGGAATCCTGGGACAGAAAGCTCTTCTTTGGAGCACTGTGTGTAGATGAGATGCTTAGTACTTGGAACCATTTTGTTGTCAGCTTGAGTGTAAAAGGATCCCATCATTAAGGTCATCAGGCTTGAGATGGAATGAAGTTGAGTTCCTTATGTGGCTAAGATGCTGGAAAAATCAGCCTTGAAGTCTTTCCTTCTGGTCCCCCTCCCCCCTTTTCTGGTCCTAGGGTTAGAGCTCTCGGCCTGGGTGCTATCCCTGAATGAACTTCTTTTTGCTCAAGGCTTGTGCTCTACCACTTGAGCCACAACTCCACTTGTGGTTTTTTTTTCTGAGTAGTTTATTATAGACAAGAATCTCACAGACTTTCCTTTCCAGAATGGCCTTGAACTGTGATCCTCACACTTCTTAGCCTCCTTAGCAGCTAGGATTCTAGGTGTGAGCTATTGTGGCCTGTCTTTCCTTCTGAATTTATTGTGCAATGATAATATATTATTTTTTATTTGGGCAGAACTAGGGTTTGAGTGCTATGGTTTATTTCTACTGTTGTACCCGAATTCCTAGAACCCCGAAAAGACCACCAGAGGCCACAGTCAAAGTTAAAAAGCAGGGGTATTTTATTTACGAGTCTAGACTCGGGCCTCCACATACCAGCAGCCGGCAACGCTGAAAAGGCCACGAGCAAGACCTTTACACTGCTTTTATAGTACAATTACCTGATTGGCTATTTAACTCAAACCACTGGTCGAATCAGAGCTCAGGTGTCTAACCACTGAGCACCAAGCTGTTACTAGCTGGGGTTCAAGTACATGGGCCCTAAACAAGGGGGGAGGGGGTCATTCCCAGAACATGGAACAATCTTGGCATAACACTACCTGAGACCATTTTAATTATTCTCCACAATATAGCCCAACTGTCTATTTCACTGAGAAAATTTGTAAATTGGGTTTTTTTGCTCATTTGTAGAATTGGTTCTTTTATAGTTCTTGAATTATGTGATTTTTTTTTTCAACTTAATTGTTCAGCTAAATTACAACCTCTTTGAAAATTCAAAACATCAGAATACCTTGTATACAAACAAGCACATCTACTTTTTCTTTTGCCTTCCTAATTTTTATTACATACATAATATAAACTTATGGAAACTTATTTTTTTATTTTTGTGGTTCATGGGGCTTGACGTCTGGGCCTGAGCACTGTCCCTGAGCTCTTCAGCTCAAGGCTACCTGCCTAATCCCTTGAGCCACAGCCCCACTTCTCATTTTCTGGTGAATAATTGGTGAAGAGTCTCACAGTCTTTAGTACCCAAGCTGGCTTTGAACTGTGATCCTCAGATCTCAGCCTCCTGAATAGCTAGGATTACAGGCCAGAGGCCACTGCACCCAGCTGGAAACTTTAATATAAAAGTGTTTAATTGTTGTTATAAAAGTGACGTACCGAAGGGCTACAGTCACGTAAGTCAAGTAAAGAGTACATTTCTGTTCTCCCACAAGTTCATTTTCAACATAGTTTCTAGTGAGTACCACTGCTGCACTTATTCACCTTTTGGCCTTCCATTTCTGTGTCCCTCTCTAAGACAGATAAACAAGACAAAAAGAAGAAATTAAAACAGCAATAAAAGCCAGTCCAAAAAAAGGGTAAAAGACAAATCTTTTCAAAAAGACATTTAAAACCGGGCTTGGTGGCTCATGCCTGTAATCCTAGCTACTCAGGAGGCTGAGATCTGAGGATCATGGTTCAAAGCCAGCCCAGGCACTCTTTTTTTTTTTTTTTTTTTGCCAGTTCTGGGGACTGAACTCAGGGCCTGAGCACTGTCCTTAGACTTTGTCAAGGCTAAACCCCTTTCACTTGAGCCACATCACCACTTCCAGCCTTTTCTATGTATGTGGTACCTAGGAATCGAACCCGGGTCTTCATGCATGCTAGGCAAGCACTCTACCACTAGGCCAAACTCCCATTCTGGGTACTTTTATCTCCAATTAACCACCAGAAAACTAGACGTGGTGCTGTGGCTCAAGGGGTAGGGTGGTAGCCTTGAGCTGAAGAGCTCAGGGACAGTGCCCAGGGTTCAGAGTTCAAGGCCCATGACTGACCAGAAAAACAAACAAACAAACCCAGCAATAAAGAAAAAAATCTTGAAGCCGGGCACTGTGGCTCATACCTGTAATCCTAACTACTCAAGAGGCTGAGATCTGATGATTGCAGTTCAAAGCCAGCCCAGGCACTACAAAACCAATGAGACTAACTTCAGTTAACCACCAGAAAACTAGAAGTGACAATGTAGTTCATGGGGTAGGGTGATAGCCTTGAGCTGAAGAGCTCAGGGACAACACCCAGGCCCAGAGTTCAAGCCCCATGACCCATCCCCCCCAAAAAAATAAAATCTTGCAGAAACATTATTGGTGTGATGAAGCAAAATTTAACTGAATTAACAGTCTTTGAATGTTTTATTTGTTTTCTAGTTGTCACCAATGACTGAAGAAGAGAAAACTGTGACAGAGCAATTAAAACCTCACATGCCAGATTTATGATGAAATGAAATTTGAAAAGAACTCTATGAAGAAGAGATAATTCCACAGCAAGATGACAAGTGGAGGTGGGGCATTAGTAAAGGAGTGAAAGTTTCATAGTAATAGGGGACTATAACAGAGGCAGATAATATATGAATGAATTTCAATCAAAAGAATTGAATGGGGAAGAATAAATGTAAACACACATATACATTTGTAAATATACACATGTATATACACAAACTTTCGTGATTTCAGGTAAGGAAGTGCTATAATACTATTTTCTTTTCTTTTCTTTTTTGTGGGTCATAGGGCTTGAACTCTAGGCCTGGGTGCTGGCCCTGAGCTCTTCAGCTCAAGGCTACCGTCCTACCCCTTGAGCCACAGCACCACTTCCTGTTTCTAGAGGCTAATTGGAGATAAGAGTCCCAGGTCCTTTTGTGCCCGTGTTGACTTTGAATCTTGATCCTCAGATCTCAGCCTCCTGAGTAGCTAGGATTACAGGCGTGAGCCATCAGGCCACTGGTTGTAATACTATTTTCTATCTCTATTTTTTTGTTTGTTTGTTTTTATTGGTCATAGGGATTGAACTTGAGACCCAGTTACTGTTCTTGAGCTCTTTTGCTCAAAGCTAGCACTCTACTACTTTGAGCCACAGAGCCACTTCTGGTCTTCTGATTGGAGATGAATCTGACAGACTTTACTGCCCAGGCTGGCTTTGAACCTCAATTCTTAGATCTCAGCCTCTTGAGTAGCTAGGGTTACATGAGTGAGCCACTGGTATCTTGTTTTCTTTTTATATAGCTAGGAAAATAAAGGGATTCTGGCTGATGTAAAAGAATATTTACATTTTGGTCAATGTGTGAACATGATTGAAAAATTAAAGGGTAGGCAAAGTATTTATACAATACTTACATAAATACATATATGTGTATAATTTTATCTTTGAAAGTTCTGATTGCAGATGAGGATACATTATTGTGACCATTCAAAACCCATTTAATAAATTGGCTTTTGTGTGATAGAATCACTTTTTTTGTTTCATTTAATTGTTAGAATTGGGGCTTGAAATCAGGACCTGAATGCTGTGCCTTACCTCAGCAGAAGCTCAAGTCTGGTGCTTTACCACTCGAGCCACATTTCCATTTCCAGCTTTTTGGTAATTTATTGGAGATAAGTCTCCTGGACTTTCCAGCCCAGGCCGATTTGGAACAGTCTCCTGAATAGCTAAGATTATAGGAATGAGCTACAGTGCCTGACCTAGGATCACTTTTCTATTTTCTCCTGTCCCTATTCCTGGACAGTGTTAAGCAGCAAGAACTTACTTCCAAATGCTGTTTTAGACTGTTTTTGTGGTTTTTCATAATATATCTGTTTTATTTCAGCCTGTATTTATAATTAATTGTTCATTGGAAATGAGAGCTAAGAAACTGAAATCATTGGAATACTTACCAGCTATTTGCCACTTACACACTCTGTGTGGAAGTCAATTTCCTCATCCTCTGTCTGATCCATCTGGTACTGGGATATAGCCCACACGGCCTTTGTCATTGCCTGGAAAGTACTGCACTAAGCTATATCTCCAGTTCTTCAGTTTATTTTTTTTACTTTATTTTTTTGTCAGTCTTGGTAACTGAACTCAGGGCCTGAGCACTGTCCTTGGGTTTTTCCTCAACGCTAGTGCCGTACCACCTGAGCCACAGCACCACTTCCAGCTTTTTTCTATGTATGTGGTACTGAGGATTCGAACCCTGGTCTTCATGCATGCTAGGCAAACACCAAACCACTAGGCAAAACTCCCAGCCCAGTTTATTTTAAAATAATTATTGGCAATATGATAATTGTCCAAAGTAGTGACAGACAATGAAGGATGGCAGTGTAGCTCAATGGCAGAGGATGTACATGGACGATTGGTGCAAAGAGCCAGAAGTAGTGTGGCTCAAGTGGTAGAGTGCTAGCCTTGAGCACAAAAATCAGAGACAGTGTCCAGGCCCTGAGTTACATTCTTCAAGCCCAAACTATCACACACACACACACACACACACACACACACACAGTCAATTTTTTTCAAAATATGGAAGCTGCTATGTTGGGGGGGAAGAAGCAGTCTTGCTGTTTTACAGTTAAAATAAGTCTAGAATCTCATATAATTTTAAGGCTCATGCTATTCTGTGCATCTTCAGTATCCCTCAGCCATCTAGGTTATCAGACTGCCTATTATAGTACCAAAGTTCTATTAGTCAAAGTTCTCCAGAAGAACTATGCATGAGATTTTTTTTCTATACTGGAGTTTGAACTCAGGGTCTCATGCTTACTAGGCAGGTACTATTACCCGAGCCATAATAACAACCCTTTTAGTGTTTGCCATTTATTTTTATTTAGTTTTTCTTATTTATTGTAAAAGTGATGAATAGGAGGGTTACAGTTTCATAAATAAATAGTACTTTTTTTTTTTCTCTTGCCAGTCCTAGGGCTTGAACTCGTTACCTGGGCAGTCTTTTTTTTTTTTTTTTGGTGGGTCATGGGGCTTGAACTCGGCCTGGGTTGTCCCTGAGCTCTTCAGCTCAAGGCTACCCCCCTATCCTTGAGCCAAGACCCACTTCCCATTTTCTAGGGATTAATTGGAGATAAGAGTCTCAGGTCCTTTTGTGCGGGGCCGGCTTTGAACCTTGATCCTCAGATCTCAGCCTCCTGAGTAGCTAGGATTACAGTGTGAGCCACCACACCTGGCTTGGGCACTGTCTTGGGCTTTCTTTCTCAAGGCTAGCACTCTTATCACTTGAGACATAATACCATTTCTGGCTTTCGAATCAGGGCTTCCTGCATATTCTGGCAAGCACTACTACTTGGCCAAGCTCCCGAGCCCTTGAGTATGTTTCTTTTTGGACACTATTACCTCCTCCCTTATTCTCTCCTGCTTTCCCCTCCCCAACTTAGTATCTAATGAGTATCATTGTTATATTAGTTCATTCTTTGTCCTGCTGTTTCAGTGATTCCCTTTTCTTTCCATGGATCAGATAAACTTAATAAGAAACAGGGTACAGCAAACAAAATAAAACAAAAACCAAAAACGGTTTTGTCAGGAGACTTGAACTCCTTAAGTCAGGGCACTGTCCCTAAGCTCTTCAGCTCAAGGCTGCCACCCTACCCCTTGAGCCACAACGCCACTTCCCATTTTCAAGTGGTTAATTGGAGATAAGAGTCTCTTGGTTTTTAGTGCCCAGGCTGTCTTTTGAACCAAGATCCCCAGATCTCAGCCTCCTGAGTAGCTAGGATTACAGGCACGAAGCATAGTGCCCGCTAAAACAGGCTTTTTGTTGTTTTTTTGTTTGTTTCGGTTTTTTTTTCCCCATTCCTGGGCTTGGGCTCAGGGCATGAGTACTGTCCTTGGGTTTTTCTCTACCACTTGAACCACAGCACCACGTCTGGCTTTTTTCTTTGTATGTGACACCAAGGAATTGAATCCAGGTCTTCATGCATGCTAGACAAGCACTCTACCACTAGGCCAAACTCATGGCCTCAAAGTCATTTTTGAGGTAGAATCTTGATTTATTATGAGGCTGGCCCGGATTGTGATCCTCTTATTTGAACTTCTCATGTTTTTAGGATGACAGGTATATGCCAACACACCTAGCCATTGATGGAGATGTCATCTTCCAAACTATTCCCTCCTCCCTTCCCACCACCACCTTGGGCTGACCTTTGTACCAAGAACCCCTTAGCTCCACCTTCAAGTAGCTAGGTTTACAGGCTTGAACCACTTTCCCTTGTGTTGAGGTTTCTTAAGATAACCCCCAGTGCCTGAAATGTCTCACAATGGGCTATCTATGTGTAAACCGGAGATACAGGTATAACTTCAGTCAAATATCTAAGGAACCCAAACACTGAGGCTTGCTTAAATAATTCTTGGAGTCCAAAAACAGAAGAATTTGCAGTAAATAATATTCAAGCAACAAAACAGTTTATCTCAGTTCTCCAGGAGAGAGATTTGTCTTCTCTGGGTGTCTCTTCGCCCCCTCCCCCACTGGATGATGATTACTCACAATGAGGACTGGTCTTCCCAGTTTAGTCCGTTTAAGCTCACATTCTAATACCTTCTAGAAATAACCTCAGTCTAGATGTTCTTTAGCCTTGTCAAGTTTTAGCCTAAAATTGACCCTCCAAACAGTGATACAGTGCTGTAGGGCATGTGGGAGAAAAAATCTATTATAATGAACATGGTAGTATATATATATCTTTAATCCGAGCATGTCAGAGGCTAAAGCTAGTGATCTGTATACTGTTCAAGGCCAGCCTGAGATGTGAGATTCTGTGAAAGAATCCAAGACAAGAGTTGGAGGGCTTGTAGGCTACTGAGGAGGCTCATACTTGGAGAACCTTTTATCCAGTCAGACTCGATAAAAATGTCCAAGAGACTTAGCTACAGTTAACCAGCAGACTGCCAGGATAGAGGTGTGGAAGAGGGCTAGCCAAGATAAAAAAAGCTGAGCAAGTGTACAACCTGCCAGGTGCGAGCTCACTCCTGTAATCCTAGCTACTAAAGAGGGTGAGATCTGAGGATTACAGGTCAAAGCCAGTTCAGGAACGAACTCATTTCTAATCAACTACTCAGAAAAAAGCCATAAGTGGCCCTGTGGCTCAAGTGGTAGAGCTCTAGCCTTGAGCAAAAAAAGCTCAGGGACAGCATCCAGGACTGTCCCCCCTCCCAAATACAAGGCCTTAAATTCAAGCCCCCAGTATTTCATAGGATTAAAAAATATATACTGCCTATACTTCCATAACAGAATACACCTACGCCCCTAAGTGATACTTTAGTACTGAGACAATATATATATATATATATATATATATATATTTTTTTTTTTTTTTTTAATGTTAGTAATGTGATGGCTCTGGGCATTTTTTTTGTTGATTGGCAGAATTCAAAAGACAGTATT